>NC_071506.1:42094132-42403544 GCF_027887155.1 Malaclemys terrapin pileata | reverse complement strand
CTCTGGTTGCTTCCAAATCATTGGAAGATCCTCAGTCCCTTGGTTAGAATGCTCCCATTAGTGTAAGTTAATAGTCCAGAGGTTTGAGCAGGAAAGAGGCAAAATGGAGATGTTTCCAGGGCTTTTTATAGCTTCTGCTAAGTGAAGGGAAGCCCATTGTTCTCACTGTAGAAAATTACAGGTAACAAGATGATGATTGGAGTCCCATGGGTAAGTCACATGTCTATGCATGATTTCACTTAGTCATAGCAGAGGCCATCACATGAAAGTCTATTAAGTGTAGATAAGCGTCTCCCATGGTCCATTGTGAGTTGTGTTCCTTGATGATCCATTTAACTTGAATAGTCCGTTTTAAGATGTGCAGGCTAAATACCTTGTGGGTGTTACCACAGGAGCAAACATTTGAAATATAAGATTTGATTTCCAGTTTTTAAAAGGTGTCTTTTTGCTTCTAACTTCCTCATTTATTGTTTTACTGTGTTGTTCAGCCATGGTGTCACTTCTTTGTTTTCTCTTACTGTTTTTGTGGGGGGGAGAGGGTTGTGTTTGTGTGGGGTGTACATTTAACTTGAGCCTCTGTTATGGTGTTTTTTAAAAGCTTCCATGCTGCTTGCAGGTATTTCACTCTTGTGACTGTTCCTTTTAACTTCTTTTTTAACTAGCTTCCTCATTTTTGTAATGTTCCCCTTTTTGAAATTAAATGCTATTGTGGTGGGCTTATTTGGTATCCTCCTCCTGGTGCCCCCACAAGGATATTACATTTAATTACATTATGGTTGCTGTTAGTGAGCAGTTTAGCTATATTCACCACATCCTATATGCCACTTAGGACTAAATCAAGAATTGCCTTTCCCCTTGTGGGTTCTAGGACTTGCTGCTCCAAGAAGTAGTCATTAATGGTGTCTTGAAATTATCTCTGCATCCCATCCTGAAGTGGCATGTACCCAGTCCATATGGGGATAGTTGAAATGCCCCATTATTTTATTTTCTATGTGCATAGCTCCTGATCTCCCTGAGGATTTCAGGAGGCCAGTAATATATTCCTACTGCTGTACTCTTATTATTCAAGCATGGAATTTCTATCCAAAGATTCTGTGTTACTGTTTGATTCAGTCAAGCTTTTTACTATATTTGACTGTTTTCCTTCACATATAGTTCCACTCCCCCACCAGCACAACCTACTGTCATTCTTATATATTTTGTACCCTGCTATTGCCATGTCCCATTGATTATCAACATTCCACCAAAAGCATAGTTCTTTTTTATTTAGATGTTTTGAGAGATCAATAAGTTTAGGTGTTAAGATATTTTGTATTAAATTCAGATTTCATGGTTTATTTTTAAAAAAGAAAAACTTACTATAATTTAAATAACAGTGGGGAAAAAATCGTTATTGTGATTCACAATGGCCACAAACTTGTGACTTTGGACAGATCTGTTACTTTGTGTCTCAGTTCCCCATCAGTAAAATACCTTCCTTACAGGAGGTTGTGGAGATAGATTTATTAACATTTGTGCTGTAGCTGGATATGCTCTGACAAAAAAAAAAAAAAGCCTTTAAATAAATAATCGAATCAGTATGCTTTCCACAAAAGGGAATGACTGAAATCTTTTATCTGCAGATGGAAATACCATTATTAATAATCACAGAAAGTTGTTTGAAATATCATATGTAAGCAGTAAAAAAATTTATTTTACTTCAAAGTAACGTTCCTGCTAATGAATAACTTTTAACTTACTCAGGAATATGTGTTTGAGTTTGGAAGATCTTCAGCTTGTCTTCATGATTTCCTCTCATGAGCTGTTCATAACCTTACTGAAAGATGATGAACGGAAGCTGCTCATTGATCAAATGAGGAAAAGATCACCTCGAATCAATCTGTGCACTAAACCTGTGACTTCGTTTTATGATATTCCAGGTCTGTTTCCCAGCAAGTTTCCTAAATGCTTTAAAGTATTTCTTTTCATGGCCAAAGTGACAGTAATATTCTGATGTATGTTTAAAAAGAAGAACTTCAGACTCTATTATTCCTGTCTTTAGTCAATGACTATATGGGTCTACACTTTTACTGGGATAGCTATGTCAGTTTAGGATGTGTTTTTTTCACACTCTATGCCTGCAAAAGCCCTACTGTAGATGCAGTTGCACCAGCAAAGAAGTCTTTTTGCTGGTATAGCTTATTTCATTTGGGAATTGGTATACGCCATACTGGAAAAAGCACTCTTTGGCCAATATACACTACATCTGGGTTAGGAGGGTTTACTGGTATAGCTATACCAGCAAACTCATTCTGGTGCAGACAAAGCCTATGTAATTTAAACTCTTTTTTAGATTTTGTTTTTAAATCTTCTCATCATCCTTGAGTGAAAAACTAAGGTAAATTTTAAATTAGTGCTCTAGTTTTACATTATATTTAAGTAACTTTAAAGATGAGTGGATACTTGGAGAGTTTTCTCAATATATCGGTTTAATCTCGTTTTTACCTAATTAAGTCTCAGATTCAAATACAAGATTATTTCAGCTCTTGCAGTATTCTGTTCTATATTTAATTATTGGGTTTGTCCCTTCTTAACTACCAAGGGAAGATAAGTCTGAGTCCACGTCTATGCTACAAACTTTGGTCAATGGAAGTTATGTCAGCATAAAGCCACCACAGTTAGTATATCATTTTTTGTGTGTGCGCATACTTGGCTTTTTGCATAAGTGCTGCTGCACTTCCACAGTGCTTGGGTTGATGCACAGTTCAGTACACTATGGATAAGTGTCCCAGTGTGAAACCCACCATCATCCAATGCGCTGTTTTGGGGAATGTTTTGGCAGTGCATATTAGGACAGAAATGAGTCTCACAGGGGTGACTGTGAGCAGCAAGGGATCAAATTCCCAGCATGCAACTGTCTCCATCCCATAATGTTGTGTTGCCTCTCCTCCTCACCCCCCCCCACACACACACACACACACAAAAAGGGGTGTGTGGAACTAGAGTTGTAGAGCTGACTGGGAGGTAGGTAGGATCTTTGCAATTAATTCTTCAAACCCCTCCACCTACTGCTATGAAAAGGCAGTTGATCCAACTGGCGTGATTGCTTTGTATGGCCACTGCTGGGAAACTGGAGAACTGCCATGGGTGAATTCCTCCAGTGAGGTGGAAGTAGATTATCTTCTCCCAGATGGCTGCTTTGTCTAGTTTGGTCCTTGCTTTGTTCTTTCTTGGCTGACCTCTTCTATAAGCCAAGAAAGAGCACAACCCCTTCCAACTGCAGATCAGTCCTGTAAAGCTAACCTTTTCGGTGTCGCTTTTTTTATATATGGCAGTCAAGATTGCTGTAGTCACTCTTCTCCTGAGAAATTAACAATGCAAATGCCCTATGAAATACTACATAGTAACGGCACAGGCAGTTTCTTCTCTAACATAAAAATGGCCATGCTGGGTCAGACCAAGGGTCCATCTAGCCCAGTATCCTGTCTTCCGACAGGGGCCAATTACAGGTGCCCCAGAGGGAATGAACAGAACAGGTAATCATCAAGTGGTGCATCCCCTCTTGCCCATTCCCAGCTTCTGGCAAACAGAGGCTAGGGACACCATCGCTATCTATCTTGGCTAATAGCCACTGATGGACCTATCCTCCATGAACTTAACTAGTTCTTTTTTGAATCCTGTTATAGTCTTGGCCTTCACAACATCCTCTGGCAAGCTTGACTTTGTGTTGTATGGAAAAAACACTTCCTTTTGCTTGTTTTAAACCTGCCTATTAATTTCATTTGGTGATCCCTAGTTCTTGTGTTATGAGAAGGAGTAAATAACACTTCCTTATTTACTTTCTCCACACCAGTCATGATTTTATACAGGGCTGGCTCCAGGCACTAGCTGAGCAAGCTGGTGCTTGGGGCGGCAGATTGTTTGAGGTGGCATTCCGCCCAATCCTAGGGCGGCACGGCCGCTTTTGTTGTTGTTGTTCCGCTCCGGCGCCCTGCAGGGCAGTCCTCTTCCTTCCCTCCCCACTGACCGGAGCTCGTGGCAGGAGGCGGCACAGCAGGAGGGGCCGCGTGGCAGCTTCCCTGCTATAGCCCTGGCTGCCCCCTTCTCTCTCTCCCTTCCCCCGCCGGTCCCCCTGCACCCGCGTTCTGGCCACGCCGCAGGTGTGGTTTTTTTTTTTTTTTTGCTTGGGGCGGCCAAAAAGCCAGAGCTGGCCCTGATTTTATAGACCTCTATCATATCCCCACTTAGTCATCTCTTTTCCAAGTTGAAAAGTCCCAGTCTTCTTAATCTCTTCTCATATGGCAGCTGTTCCATACCCCTAATCATTTTTGTTGCACTTTTCTGAACCTTTTCCAATTCCAGTATATCTTTTTTGAGATGCAACTACCACATGTGCACACAGTATTCAAAATGTGAGCATACCATAATGGATTTATATAGAGGCAATATGATATTTTCTGGCTTATTATCTATCCCTTTCTTAATTCCCAATATTCTGCTCTAGAATTGTTAATTGTAGATTTTAGAACCGAGGAGGACCACAGATTTGTGAAAATTGTTTTGAGCTGAATCTGACTTCTGTATATGGAACTCTGTCTTATCTTGCTGAACTAGTTCCTTTTTCTGCAGCAGGGCCTACTCTTCTTCACAGTTTATTTTTTAAAGGGTATGCTTATACTTAAGGCTAAGATTTTGTCATGGATATTTTTAGTAAAAAAGTCAGGAACAGGTCACGGGCTTCCGCTTTATCACCTGTGACCTGTCCCTGACGTTTTTTACTAAAAGTATCCATGACAAAAGGGAAGCCGCTGGGCAGCACGGGGCCAGCTGGGAGCTCTGGGGTCCCCCTCCACCTCTGGCTCAGAGCTGCGGGGTTCCCTGCCAACCACAGTGGCTGGAGGCTGTGGGGGTCCTACCATCGCAGGTACCCTGCAGCTCCTGGCTCCTATGGGAGGCGGCAAGACAGTGCAGCTCCAAGTCGTGGGCTGAAGTCACTGAGGTCTTTGGAAGACGTGAATTATGTTGCCATTGGTAAGTGGATTTTTGGCTGACCAAAGCAAGGTCTTGCACTCAACTTGATGGCATTTCTTAGTCACACACTAACTTTTGAATGCTGCATTCAGTCAATTCCAAAGTTTTGGGGAATGTTCTGGGCAGCACCCTATTCATTTTTTGGAAGGGGGGGGGTGCAAATTAGAAAGCAGAGAAAGGAAAAGGGAAGACACAGTACCCCTGCCATCTGGTTTGCAGATCCAGCAGTTTCAGCCACCTCTGTAGTTGACTCTGTTGATCAAGAACTAGTTGAGGGCAACCATTAACATTTTCCAACATGACAATACCCATTCTAGGCTCTACCCATATTCCCAATTGTTACCCTTCCCTTTATAGTTATAACAGCTGACCTGTGTACAGTACTATAAAATCCCTCCTGGTCAGAGACTCCAAAATCCTTTTCCCTGTAAAGGGTTAAGAACCTCAGGTAACCTGGCTGGCATCTGACCTAAAGGACCAATAAGGGGACAAGATACTTTCAAATCTTGGGGGGGGAGGGGGAAGGCTTTTGTTTGTGTTCTTTGTTTGGGAGGGCGTTCGCTCTCGGGACTGAGTGGGACCAGACATCAATCCAGGTTCTCCACATCTTTCTAAACAAGTCTCTCCTATTTCAAACTTATAAGTAAATAGCCAGGCAAGGCGTGTTAGTTTTCCTTTGTTTTCTCAACTTGTAAATGTACCTTTTACTAGAGTGTTTATCGTTGTTTGCTGTACTTTGAACCTAAGACTAGAGGGGGTTCCTCTGAGCTCTTTAAGTTTGATTACCCTGTAAGGTTAATTTCCATACTGATTTTACAGAGATGATTTTTACCTTTTTCTTTAATTAAAAGCCTTCTTTTTAAGAACCTGATTGATTTTTCCTTGTTTTAAGATCCAAGGGGTTTGAATCTGTATTCACCAGGGAATTGGTAAAGGTTTCTCAAGGCTTCCCAGGCGTGGGAATTCTGGGGATGGTGGCAGCGGAGCAGAGCTAAGCTGGTAGTTAAGCTTAGAAGTTTTCATGCAGGCCCCTACATTTGTACCCTAAAGTTCAAAGTGGGGATACAGCCCTGACATGGTGGCAGAGGTGGGATCATTTTAAACCCAAAAGCCAGTAAGATTTTTTTTTTCCTTCTAGCTGCTTGAAAAGCAGAGCTGCAGGTAGATGCATATCTTATCTCTCCTTGCCTTAAGGCAGAGGTGTTAAGTTTTTTTTAACAAGATCCTTTGTTAAGAGAAGCGTTCAGTTAGCAAACGACTGGTAAAAGGAATTTACAAGGTGAATTGTTTTTTTTTCTTTGTACATCCTCGGGAGTAGCTAGTTAGAAAGTCTCTGTTAACTCAGCAGCAGCCAGAGCTGAGTACATCCCAGTTTCAGTCAACTGCAGAGGGGGTGACCCAGCACAAGAAAACATAAAAATGACTACCAAAGAAGTAGCTAAAAAAATAGAACTGGCCAAACTAGAAGCAGAAGAAAATGAAAGAAAACATCAGAAACTGCTTCAATTAACAAAACTCGAGACACAGCAAAAAGGGGGGGGAAAAAAAAAAAAAAGCCAAAAAGGTGGCCCACAAGACAATACCCATTCTAGGCTCTACCCATATTCCCAATACTGTTTAAAAATGCTAACACACGTAATGACTTCTCTCTCAGACAGAAAGTGGGGGGGAAATGGGCTTGGAGGTATGCTGGGAGGCGCAAACAGCCCATGTTATGGAGGGAAGGGTGAATGTGGAACACAGAGTCCCTGGCATGGGTAGGTTGGGTTGCAGGAAATGCCAGAAATACAGGGAGGTGGAAGGTTAACATTCAGGGAGCTTGTTGGGGGGAATGGAGGAGTGCAAGAAGCTCCTGTTGTGTGCAGTGTACTTGGTCTACATAAGTAACCAAGTGTGTGACCCTCTTTTTTTAAATCTTACTTAGTTAGTTTTTAAATCTTACTTGTTCACAAAAATACTATGTGATGGGTATATCTTATAAATAAATAAATAAATAATCTACAAACCTAGCAATCTTCTGTTCTAGCATCAGCAAGTGTCAATATTGGCCAGCTGGAACATCAGCTTATATTATCAGTGGATCCCTGGAGGATTCGCCAGATTTTAATTGAGTTGCATGGCATGACCTCAGAACGCCAATTCTGGACAATTTCTAGCAAGGTAAATTATTTCTCATAGCATAGCTGAGTATGTGCAGTAGAACCTCAAAGTTACAAACACCTGAGTTACAAACTGACCAGTCAACCACACATCTCCATTTGGAACCAGAAGTACACAATCAGGCAGCAGCAGAGATTGGGGGGGGACAGCCAGTACAGTACTGTTAAACATAAACTACTAAAAAAAAAAAAAATAAAGGGAACGCAGCATTTTTCTTCTGCATAGTAAAGTTTCAAAACTGTATAAAGTCAATGTTCAGTTGTAGACTTGTGAAAGAACAACCATTACATTTTGTTCAGAGTTACGAACAACCTCCATTCCTGAGGTGGTTGTAACTCTGAGGTTCTACTGTAGTTGCATACAGTAAACTCCTTTCCTTGTGGGAATGTGATTGACTGTGGTGACTCCTGGATTCTGATTTTTTTTTTCTTCTATTCTGACCTTCTGTGACACCTTAAGTAACTTGCTAACTTCTGATTTCAGAGTAGCAGCCGTGTTAGTCTGTATCCGCAAAAAGAACAGGAGTACTTGTGGCACCTTAGAGACTAACAAATTTATTAGAGCATAAGCTTTCGTGGACTACAGCCCACTATGCATCCGAAGAAGTGGGCTGTAGTCCACGAAAGCTTATGCTCCAATAAATTTCTTAGTTTCTAAGGTGCCACAAGTACTCCTGTTCTTTTTGCTAACTTCTGTTTCGTTCCCTGTCTGTATAATGGGGATGATGATGATGATATTGCTAAGAATTCTATATTTTCTGTTAAAAGTTATAGAAGTGTAAAGTATTATTGCACAGTTTTCTCTGGTATGCTTATTACGTTGCTTCCTTGAGTTAGATAGAAATTGTTTTTAAATATGTAACTGTCTATAATACAGTCTCTGGTTCTCTTAAGTTTCTATTTTTATTTTAAAATCCATACCTAAAAAAATGCTATCATTCTGCTCTTTTGACTTAAATTACTGTAATTTACTAGTAATTGGCAAAAAAGCTGTCTTGCATTTTAAGTTGAGTAAAGACTTTTTTCTTTTCAACTATTAATTATTCAAAGCATCAACAAAATAGGATACCAAGGGATTTATGTACTTTGTCATGTGGAGCAACTAGTGTGTTTATTTGCATATGAACCCTCTGTAAACTTACATTTGAAGAGTTTTTAACTGTAGTATTCACATCCAATTAATAAGAATTTTAAATGTATATGTTGAAGAGTTGGAAACGACATGTGAGAAACTGCTCTTTTCTTTGAGTATTTCCCTAAATCTGGTCACTAATGTTTTTACAGTTCAAAAAATCTGTTCCCGTTCAAATATTTTATATATTTATCTCTTAGTGGGAAGTACCAAATGTTTATGGCAGTGTTATCTTAGGAATTAAAGACAACTTGACTAGAGATTTGGTCTACATCCTGATGGCAAAGGGGTTACACTGCAGTGCAATTAAGGTGAGCAAATTATATATAAATATTTTTATAAATAAACAGTTCATAGTCTTGATGTTTAATACAGATAATTTTCCCATAAAAATATCCTGTTTTTCAATAAGATTTGACTATGTTCTGCCATTCTTTAGTTGCTTATGAAAAACCTGCTGTGCAGTAGGAATAGCCTAGTACATACTGATAAAAGCAGATGTATTCTTGGTGTAATAAGAACATGAACTAAATGAGGTGTATTCTTTTGTAACATGCAAGTGAAAGCATAGAGTAGGGTTTGAAGTACAGGGCCTGAGAGGAGATCTAGGATTATAGCAGGGCTGTTAACCTTAAGACCGGCTTCATGTTTAAAACTTGACTGTTCTAAGTGCTCTAAAATCCATATGAGTAAACATATTGCCTTAAAATGCGGTGTGCCTCATGGGGGCACTGGCTATTGTTACTGATCCAGATTTGGGGCTTCTTGACCAAGGAGTTTGTTCTCAAGATACAGTCCCTAGAGAAAAAACAGCTTTTCTTAAAGTTGACACATCTTGGCAATGTTTTTTGCTCACAGATAGAGATTAGAACTGGACTCAGATCATCGAAAGCCCAAGGGTTACCCTGACAGAGTGCATGTTACCTGTCAACCCTTAGGGGGAAATCAGATTAAAATGTTTGAAAAAGTTTGCTTCTCCAGTTACACATGCTGAAGTTCACATGTCTAAGGCATTACACTGAGCAAGTGTGCAGAGAGAAGCTATCTATTTAGAAAACTACTTACACATCACAGTGTCTGGGTTGCTCCGAGGGTATGCTACAGTCATCAAGTCTGAGCACCACACTAGGCTCTGAGTTCAGATCCAAACCAGGGCAGAAATCTGAACTAAAAATAGCACACGGTTGCTCCAAACTACCTCTGTCAAAGGGGATGGGGAGTGGGAGGGCCTGGGGAAATGTAATCTGACTACAACAGAATATTCAGAAGGTGCTGAAACTATTTTCTGAAACCTACAGAGGAAGCAAACGCACAGTGGGAGGGGGATTGGAATGGGAGAGTAGATGGGAATGGGGATTGTTTATCTCAGGGGTCTGACCCTTCTCTCTTACCCCCCCCCCCAATGTGAGCTGGGATCTGGGGGTCTCTGCCGACACATGTGCGCCAGGATCTGATATTTCCAGATTTTCAGAAGCTTGAGTTTTTCTAAATTCAGTATTCTGGAAGGACGTAGCTATCACTGGGCAAACCTGATTCTGTGTTAATAAAGGTTGGGTTTTTTTGCCATTTAATCTATTTACAACTCTGTAACAAACTTCCTATAGCAGGGTGCGCAAACTACAGCCCATGGGCTGTGTCCGGCCCCTCAAACCTTTTAATCCAGCCCCTGGGAGTGGGGTTGGCGGCTTGCCCCGCTCCGCCCTCCCGGCCGGGTCGGTGGCTTGCCTCACTCTGCCTGCCCGGTGCTCCCATGTGTTCATGAGGGCACGCATGTTACTGCAGCTGCACAACCCAAACGCGCCTCATGTGCCAGCAGCCTGGAGCTTGCAAGCGCACATGCCTGCTACTTGTTGGCTTAGGTGACTCTGATGTTTTAGTAGTGTTAATTTTCCATTGTTGTGGATAAAATAAAGAGTAGTTGGCCAGGGAGTGACAGCTACATTGTTCACATTAATCAAAGAGGGCATGGAAAGGGGGTAAGTTTGGTTTAATTATTGTAATACGTTGTTAGGATGGTATATTTATAATAGTAAGTAAGGTTTTATGTTTATTTCCACTAAAAATTATCTTTAATTAAGTTTATTTGAATATCTCTGAATTGTTAATTTTGTGAGCATTCATGGCCTGCCATGCAATTTCCATACCCAAAAAGTTTGCCCACCCCTGTCCTATAGTCTGGGTTTGTCACTTAACATCTCTGTGCCTTAGTTCCCCACCAATAAAATGGGTATAATACTGAACTCGCTGAAGTGTTGTGGGGCTAAATTCATTAAGGTGGAGTTTTTTTGCTTAGGACACATTAATGATTAATACACTAACTTATCTAAATTTGGGAAAGACTTTTTGCAACTAGCTAACACTTTTGAATGAATATTCAGCATGTGAAACCCTGTTTCTTTGCCTCACAGTTCATGGTTAATGAACTATACATAGGATAAAACTATAACCATTTTATAACTAGAAAACTCCAGTTGAGTCTTGTGACTTTTCCTTTTATAGTATGTTTTTCTTCTGAAACTTTTTTATTTTGCTTGAAGAATTTGGGATTATAGAACTCCTGCGTCTTTCGGGATTTGATAACATTTACTGTGGTATGTTGGCTCAATCTGAAATTTACTTACTTTATTCAAAGATTAGGGCTTGATCCTGAAAGGTAGCAAGAACCCACAACTCCCATTACATAGATGCCAAGGCTTGAAGTAATCCAGAATGGGTTAAAACAATATTCCAACTTTTCTTATTATTGTAATTCAACCAAAGGAGTGGTGTCACTTTCACACATGCTGTGCTTTATTACAGGATTTTGTCCATGCAAAGCAGCTTTTTGCTGCTTGCCTGGAGCTTGTGACAGAGTTTTCTCCAAAGCTGCGCCAGGTCATGCTGAATGAGATGCTGCTCTTAGATATTTACACTCATGAAGCAGGAGCAGGGGTTTCTGGAGAACGTCCTCCTTCTGATTTGATCAGCAGAGTCCGAGGATATTTGGAAATGAGGGTACCTGGTAAGAATGTAGCTGACTGATCTCTTAGGAAAGATACAGTAAAATGCAAAGGTGGTAACAGATTTGCAAAAGCGAGAAAATTCAGGGTTCTGTGACCTTCAGTACTTAGGTTATAACCAGGAACAATAATAAAAAGTAGTAAAATATTAAATATATTTTTAGTTGTCTTAGTGAGTTTTAGCATCTTGAAGTGAGCTAGCTGTCCATGGACTGCAGTTTGCCAATTTCTTTTAAATAGAGCTGGGCAAATAACTGATTTTTGTTCTCTGGCAACTTAGGGGAAAAAATTGGTTTGACCCAAACTGAAACTGATATTTTTTGCATGCTGTGTTTGTTGTGGCCATTTTGGTCCCAGGATATCAGAGAGACAAGGTGGGTGAAGTAGTAGTTGGTGAGAGAGACAAGCTTTTGAGCTTACATAGCTCTTTATCAGGTGACCTGAGTAAGCTCAAAAGCTTGTCTCTCTCTCACCAACAGAAGTTGATCCAATAAAAGATATTCCTCACCCATCTTATCTCGCTGAAATCATTTGGAATTTTTGGCAAGTCAAAAAAAACCCACATTGTTTTGGATTGAATAATTTTTTTGTTTCCAGACTTTTAAATCTTATTGTTATTATTTTAAATAAAAACAAAGGAAGTGAAAGGCTCGCTTGATGGAGGAGATGGTGGTCCTCTTTATACCCAATAGTCCAGTGATTAGGACACAGCTGCAATGTGGGAGACTGACATTTGAATCTCTACTCTGAAGCAAGAGTTTGAATCCAGGTCTCTCCCCTCCCAGCTGAGTGCTATAACCACTGGCTATAGGGGGACTCTGGGGTGGATCTCTCAGTCCCTCCTGTTGAAGATGTTCTGCTTCATGTAAATAATTAAACACTGGATCAGGGGTTTGGATGAGGGAGAATCAAGTTCCAAGAGAGTGCCCTAATGACCAGGCTGGAGAGTCATATTCATTCATTCTCTCTCTCATTTATTTTTATATATATATATTGATCATTGGTATTTTAACAAATACCATTTTGGAAGCTGGATACTGCAACTTCTGTTTACAATCTTCTAAAGGCTATGTCCTGTTTTTTATAGGCATGGAACAGCTACGAGATTAAGTTAATGGAAGCTGCTGATGCTCATCTCCTCCAGAAATTAGGCCCCTCTGTATCCATCTACCATGTTTGCTACTATAAAATATAAGAAGCTGAAATGTTTTGATTGTGGGAATATATGTTTGGTACAGTGTAGGCTTAACCACACAACTCCTGGTCTTAACTGAAATTATTTCTAGATATTCCCAGCTGTTTGTCATGTTTATAAATGATAGTGTTTCATGGGGGGAAAAATTGATCTAATGTTTAGTTGATGAGTTAAACATTTTTTTTATAAATCTCTTCTAGATATTCCTCTTCGACAAGTTGTAGCAGAGGAATGTGTTGCCTTCATGTTAAACTGGCGGGAGAATGAATACTTAACTATGCAAGTTCCTTTACTTCTGGTTCAGACTAATCCTTATGTGAAGGTAATGGATGTTCAGACTGAAAGGGGCAAGATGCCATACTACGCCTCTTTTCTTCCCCCTCCTCCCCCCAAGATTCTAGTACTTCTGAAGGCATGTGTCATTCTTCATTGTTTCTGTCAAGTTTAATTCTAACTGCAGTAATGAGTGGGAAGAGGTCTTCCAATGAACCAAATACTGTGTAGCAAAACTAAGCACTGTTGGTTGAAATTCAGTAATATCTAGAAATAAGGTTGATTTGTCTCTGGGTCCCATCTGTGCTACAAGAGTAACTGAGACAGGAGATGGGGCTTACACCACCTTTGTCCACTAACCTGGCAGCAATCTGGTTTCATCAGTATCTAGCACTGGAGGGACATAAACAGTAATGAGTTAACCTACCTATACCGAATATTGAAACAATGCTGTGAATGGGTCCCCTGCCTCAATTATATTTGGGACATGAATTATTTCAGTAGGAGGTTTAGGTGTGAAAAGGATTAAAGATTGGGCCGTATGTGTATTGTGTTCATAGAACTCTTCATTTTCCTAATAAACTTCAGTGGTTTGCAGTTTCCAACTCATTACTGATTGTATGTTAAATATTACCGTGGCATTCAAACACCTATCATTTTGGAGTTCTGCTTTTCAAAAATATTTGTTTTTTGTAGCAATGTTATGATTACGTATCAGATTATTACCTTAAAGCAAAATACACAAACATTGTTTTTAGTGGTGAAAATTCTTCTGATCCCACTCAGCCTGCTTTGCAGTTACTGTTGATATTTTTAACCTTTTTTATATTCGTATTTTGCTTGCTAGAATGTATAGATAAATGCAGCCTTAGTTTTGCAGTGTGACCTGAATTCTAATTAGATCAAGAATGGAGCATTGTTTTCTTGGACTTGTTGTGGTTTCCCTAGGCTGCACCTTTCTATTAAAAATAAAGATGTCTGCAGTTTGCTCCCTTTTATGAAAATTAGTTGCAGGCCTCAAGCTCCTGGTTAGATGACCTGTGTCACAAAGAGTAGTCATCCCTGCTACTGTGGTATGAAATAGCCTATTTAGACCAATAATCCCTTTTATCCTTTGTAAATATGCAAAGAAGCTCTAGCCACTGTATTTTTGCTGTTTTGTTTTGCTTAGTTGGGGCAGCTTTTGGCTGCTACGTGCAAAGAACTTCCAGGCCCCAAAGAAAGTAGACGGACAGCTAAAGACCTTTGGGAAGTTGTTGTGCAGATCTGCAGTGTATCCAACCAGCACAAGCGGGGGAATGATGGCAGAGTGAGTTTAATAAAACATAGAGAGTCTACATTAGGCATTATGTACAGGTATGTGTCCACGAATTATTTAATAAAATCAATCTTTGAATTCTAAATTTGGCCTTGTCTTCATTCAGGAATTGCCCTGTTTCAGCAATCAGTGGCCAGCAACTGACATAGCGACAACAGGCTGGGCGTTTTTACCAAAGAGCATTCAGTGCAAATCCCACCTGCTCTTGCCTGCTCTTAGCGGTCGGCATTGACACTGATTGTTAAATCAAGGCTATTCCCAAAAGTGGACAAGGCCTTTGAATACTTAAGCTGAAATCCTGACTCCACTGAAGTCAATGAAAAAAATTCCTATTGACTTCAGTGTGCCCAAGATTTCACCTTTAATATCTAAGCCTCTGCTAATTTTATTTGATTAACCCAGAGGCACCCACACTGTATCCATCTGAGAGCCATTTGCAGCTTGTCTGTAGCCAATGTTGTCTCCAGGCCTCTGCCCAGATTACAGTGATGTGTTACATGCTGGATCTCTGGTCTTCACAGGCCAGCGCTCTGTACTAAATCTTTCGCAGGGCTTTGTTTAAGAGTAAAACTTTGAGACATACTTTAGCCATCCTTGTGGTGATCTGGTTAATATGTATCTAAAACCAGGCTGCTTTGTCTTTCAGTATTATGTGATTGGCTGGAGGAGAGGGTATACAGGCTTGCTTTTTATGTTCTTGTGATTACGTATTTTCTAAAGCAAAAGGGAGCCAAGGCCTAGGTGTACACTGAGATATTGAACCTGTTATGACTCCTCCAGTTCAAACAATAAAAGGTGATAGCCTTGTCTTGACATGAAAACTGTTTAGAATTTGATGGTAAAGGCTCCATCTCTTGTTTGAAATGCGTGATGGTGAGAATTTCCATGTCCAGCAGTAGTATTGGCAACTGCATATACAGTAAAAACAGCTACAGTGTATCTTTGCATATTAATCTTTGGCTCACTGCTTTGATCCCACCCAGCCTGTAGAATTATGAAAAAGTTGAGTAGTTCACACAGTAACTGTTTGTGGCCTATACTACCGTGCATTAAAAGTTCTCTTCACGTGACTGTATATGTCCATTCCACTTCAGGTGTCTGCACACCAGTACACTGGAGCTGGAGAACTTTTTCGCATAGCGGTATTCATCAGGGCAGCGCATGAGCTTTCTGCACACTCGTGCTGCTAGTCAATGGTATAACAAGTAAAGCTGCCCTGACCCTCTGTTCCTTCTCATTCCCCTTGGTCAGTAGTTGTCACACATGAGAGCTCTTCTTACTCCTTCCCTTTCTCTGTAGATCCCCTCTAAAGAAATGATTTCTTGAGCAAAATTCTTTAGCTAAATTAAATTAAGTAGTTTGTAGTGATACTCATTTTAAGCTTCCTTTATACTTTTTTTCCCTTGAGCTTCAGCTTGGTCCCCAAAGTCCCCAGCTTTCAATAAGTCCCCAGCTTATTACCATTCAGTAATAAGTCCATGTCCGTTAGCAATCCCCACTGCAGCTTCTTAAAGTATTTAGGAAAGGGTCACATTAGGCACAAGTGCCCTATATGAAAAACTGAAAAGTTGAAAAATTGGAGAGAGTTCAGAGGAGCCATTAGAGTGATTATAATGATAGACTTAAGGCACTCAATCTATTTAGCTTAACAGAGGGAAGGTTAATGGGTGACTTGATTACAGTCAGAAGTACCTACATGGGCAACAGATATTTAATTATGGATTCTTCAGTCTAGCTGACAAAGGTATAACATGATCCAATGGCTGGAAGTTGAAGCTGACAAATTCAGACTGGAAATAAGATGTAAATGTATAGCAATGATTAACCTTTAAAACAATTTACCAAGAGTTGTGGATTCTTCATCACAATTTTTAAATCAAGATTGGATGTTTTTCTAAAAGATGTGCTCTAGGAATTATTTATGGGAAATTCTATGGCTAGGGTGACCATATGTCCAGTTTTGGCTGGGATAGTCTTTTTTTTTTTTTTTTTTTTTTTTTTTTTTAAACCTCTGTCCTGCCGTCCTGCATTTGTCCTGTTTGCTTTTGCCAACTTGATCTGTGTACACTAGGGAGCTTTAATGCACAGCAGCGGGGTCCACATAGGAAGTTAGTGTGTGGTACACTATGTGCTATAGATTTACACTCCAGCTTGCTGTGCACTATTTCACCTCTAGAGTAAACAGTCCCTAAGGCTTCCTCGTGCTCCCATTATATTAAGCAATGGACTATGCTAAAATAAAAGCAAAGGACAAATTAATTTTAAAAATATTGTTCTTGGTGTAACACTTAAAATGGAATAGTCCAACATCAGTAATGAAATAAATGAAGAACGATGACAAGCATTCCTCTTTAATGCTCCCTATGTATATGCAAAACTGAAATTAAGAATATTCCAATAGGTCAATAGTCTGTTTTGGTTGACCACCACTGTATTATTTCTGATGGACAAATGTTTCTATGCACTTTCAATTTTGTTTGATTCCTTACACATGTAACACGTATCTCTTATTTAGGAATGAATTACTCTCTTTTATCAAAAAGTTACGGGTAAGTTTTATGTTGCAGACTTCAACACCTATTGCTTTATTATTGACACTATCCTTTGTATAATATTTCATGGATCGTGTTGCCTATTACTTCAGAAAATGTTGAGTATTATGTAAATATTATTTTTGTATGGCAGATGATGTAATTGGGAATTTGTCTGTCTAGCCATACAAACAATGGTTTGTTGAATAGCTTGCTTAAAATTCCACTAGCTTCTGATAGCAGAGATCTTATTAAGCTAACGGTCATAGAATGAGGTAGATAAACTTTAATAAATAGACAATAACCATAAAACCAACATTTACCTAAAGATGACATAGCTGACTTTGTTGTGTGCAATTAGGAATTCAGATGAAATTGTCTCTTTTCCGTTCAAATGGACTCCTTCCCTATTACCTTAAAGTCTAATGTGGACTGTATTTTATGCACCCATCTCCCCCTCCCCCCCACATTCTAAACACTTCCATAGGGGAAGACAGACAGCTACTGTTTGGATCACAAGAAACACATGCACAAGTCAAAAAGTAATGCTTTTTTTTTTAATTTGTGGAGCATTATAGTACACATTGCACTTTAGAGCCAGGGGGGAATAAATATGCACAGTGGTCTAAAATAAATACCACTTATTTAACATCTTCCAGAGTAGTTTATTAAGGGACTGTCTTTTAGGGCTTGTCTACACAGGGAGCTATTCCTGATTAGCTCAGTGTGCTGGATGCTCTTCTTCTGAATTAGTTTAATTCATTTTGGAAATGGATTAAGCTAATTGAGAATAAAGCACTCTTATTCTGGAATAAGAGCCTCCACACATGGAACTAATCAGGAATAGTTAATCTGATTTAAATTCACATTATTCCTTATCCTAGATTAATCTCCAGGGGTAAAAATAGTTGTATAAAGACTTAATGAGTCCATTTTCTTTGTTGCAAAAGTCCTTGTAATCCCCTTAAAAGATAGACCTGCCCTGGAAGAAATAACACGATATGTGTTGGCTGTCCCTGATGATGATGTTGAGGACAGAGAAAATGGGCTATTGTGTAATCTTGGTTTTTTTTCCTCTTCTTCCATCATAGGAACCACTGGTTTTGACTACAATATTATCCCTGTTTGTTAAGCTTCATAATGTTCGGGTCAGTACAGTGTCATCATTATCCTTCCTTTTTTTGAATTGCATATTTGCTTCTGTAACTCCTATTTTAATGTCTTTCTCCTCTTAGGAAGACATTGTGAATGATATTGCAGCAGAGCATATTTCTATTTGGCCATCAACTATTCCCAAGTAAGATAACTACTAATATAAAATACTGTTTTCTAATTATTCATGTGTATAGTGTATCTAGTTCCAGCTACAGGTCTGTCGCATCTTACGCTGCGGTTACATTCCGCAGTCAGCGCGTAAAGCGAAAATCGCGTATAGTCAAAATTACATTGAGTGTAATGGCGGGTGGAATCGCCCGCACTACAGGTACAGTATTAAAATTGTTATTTTTCTCTTTTTTTGTTTTTGTTTTGTTTTTGCATACCCTGTAAAGCTGAATCGCGCATGTTAAATGTGCGTAAGATGCGACAGACCTGTATTATGTTAACTGGTTTTCTATTAGAAGGCATAGTTGTAGTCATTCAAGCAGGATTCTGATGTAGCCTTACAATGGATCATTGCTCACAAATATGTATGCCCCTGATAGAGGAGCAAGTACAAATGTAGTTTTTCATTAGTTACCTTATTTATACTTTTTATTTAGTAGCTCTAGAAGTTAGTGTTATGAAGTATTATTTTTTCCAAAATGTTAACAGTGGCAAAGGGTGTGTGTGCTTATGTGTATAATGTTATCTCTTGAAAACAAGCATGGAGTTTGATGCATTTAAGCTTTGTTTTATTACCTCATACACCTTATCTACACTAGGGCTATATCTGCACTACCAAAAAGGGGTGGGGGTGGGTGGGGGTGGGTGTGTTTTTACAGCAAAAATAACTAACAGCACGTCCCCACCCCAAATCCTGTGGTTAAAAACACACCTCTTCTTGGAAGAAGAAAAAAGGCTAGCTCATTTCCCTTCCTTCCCCCACCCCCTCACTCCCCCATTACAATTTCCCAGTGTAGCTCCATCAGTGGGAGCACTTGAGTATACACATCACTGTCAATCACCATATTATGTAGATCTGCTCTGAGCCAGGTTAGGTATTTATTATTATTTGTATTCTAGTAGCTCCTAAAAGGGCCCATTTAGGGATCAGGGCTCCTATTGTGCTGAGTGTGCAAATCAGTCCCTGCCCCAAAAGAGCTTACAGTATTAACAATGACTAAGCACACAATGGCTATACAATGATTAAAACTCCTGTAGCTGGTCTGCACTAGTGCTTACAGTATTACTGCCACTGGTGCCACTGCACTAATGCTCCCAGTATTACTGCCATCTAGGCTCATTCCTAAACCTTACCACAGGTAGTAGTTTCCTTTTCCCACTTTTTTTGTGGAAGCTGAATTTTGCTTGGGACTGTTCTGCACTGGCAGGTGAAAAGTGTCAGATGGGTGGGTGTAGTGCAGTGATACAAGGTATGTCTCCAGATAGTACAGGTAGGTTTGTTCACTTGGGAAATTTTAAAGCAGATTCTTCTCTAAAGGGGTAAATTATTTTTAGGAGCTAACTGACAAAGGTGCTGAGACAGCTGAAAAGTCCTGAGGGGAGAACTGAGTAATTTCAGAGATGAGTCTCTAAATCAGTGGTACCTAAAATTTTTACCTTGCACTCCCCCTTTATCCCCATCCACGCCCTCCTCCATCTCGGGGCGGGGAGTGGGGCTGTGGCTCTGGGACTGGGGGACACGGACAAGGGTAATGGAGCCAAGGCTGGGGCGATAGCTGGGGGCGGGTGTAGGGCCGTGAGCTGGGGTGGAGCTTGGTGGCGCTCTCTCCCCACCTCCCATGGGGGCTGGCCTGGGTCCCAGTCCCACACCCCAGAATGGCATGCCCCACAGCTTGGGGACCTCTGCTTTAAATGAACACCTTTTGACTAGGAGACTAACCCTCACCCAAGTGTGCACCAAGGATATATATGATAGGAAAATCATGCAATTTGGCCGCCACCCGAATTACCATATTTATAACTGCACAGGTCATAACTTGTTTTTCTAACAAGTTAATGAATATTGCAGTGCTGTTGGATGGCCAAATCAGAAGATGTTTTTTCCAGTGTTTCCAAAATACAGCTGTAAAGTGGAAAACTTTTTTTTTTAAATGTGGAGAAACTACTAACGTGCTAAATCCCTGGTATCACTCACTTCCCAATCAGTATTGCATGTCTGCATGCTTTCTACCACTGGAGGTTGCTGTTTGGGTTGTTGTGTTATGCAAATCCTGCAGTGAATCTGGACCAACATGGGTTAAGTGTAACTTTTCTCTGTTCTTGAAAGCGAGACCCCCGTTGCTTACAGTTTACTTTAAGGGTATCACTCTTTCCCAGGGTCTAATGGTGTCTTAGTCATTGATACCATTCTAAACTTTATCAAACTGTGATTGATATATTTGAAAGGTCTCAATACAGGAGATAAAATAGGGTAACAATAATCTTAATGGTGGTAAATCTTATTGGGAGAGGGTATTTAATTTTTTTTAGCAAAATGACTTCATTCTTAAAGTAGATCTGAAATCTGTTTGTTTGTTTCAGTATAGTGATTGATATTACAAAATTGCCTCTTTCTTTAGCCTTCAGTCAGTGGATTTTGAAGCTGTAGCTGTTACCGTAAAAGAGCTGGTCAGTTATGCACTGACTATAAACTCAAACAACCACTTCTGGTTAATTATTCAGGCAGATATTTATTTTGGTAAGTGAAACCAACATCTGTGTGTGTGTGTGTGTGTGTGTGTGTGTGTGCGCGCGCACACACGCGCACTTGCGTGCACTGTGCTCTGTCTTAAGAGTTACTTACCCTCATGTATCTTTTGCATAAGAGCAAAAGCTATGTTATGTCTTATACTAATCATTTATCAGTAAAAGCTTAAACAGCATAGAGCTTTTAAAAATGGCAGTGTTTTTGGACTCAGATATGTAAATAGATTGGCAAGGGCAGATATCAAAATGCATACAGTGTTAAAGTCAGTGAGATTCCATGTGATCATGTGAATCACCCTGCAGAATGGGGGCTTTGGGTTCTTTTTCATTATTTTAAAAGCTGAAATTAGTAATTGTGACTTCAAATCTTCAGTGCTAAAGGAAAAATTTAAGACGCTAATACTCTAATTTATATACCAATCTGTAGAATCAGGTGAATATTTGTATTCAGTGATCCAAAAAAATAGTGAAATGTAGTTATTATGAGGCCATTGCTGGAGTAGGGCTCAGAGATGGTAACGCCCTGCCTAAACTGGAATGTTTTTAAAAATAAGATTATAATAACCCAGTTCATCCCTGTCCATGTTGGCAAATCAAGTAGTAAGGGAAAATCAGTTAAGCAGCTTAGACATTGTTCCTCAAATTCATTGTAAGGGTCAAGATAGGCAAGACATGATAAATCCTGCTCCCTAACCTGTTGGGTTATAAATGGCTGTTGCATTTTGAAGGTGAATGAAATGTTCCCTGTATAGTTTGTGGGTCAGATACCATCCTTTTGTGGGTAAAAGCCCACATGGGTCCTAGAAAATTTCTGAGAGTTTTCACTTGCAGTGTTTCATTCAAATTGTTTTGAGAGAACAGTCTCTCAGAATGATAAGGCACCTCTCAGTTCCATGAATCTGTGGATGTTAAGAGATTCAAGCAAATCTGAGTGTACTAAGAGGGGCTTGTGTGCAGAGTTAACTGCCTCTGCATTGCTTCCTTGGCTCCCCACTTCAAAATAGAAGCATGTGACCTGCATTCTTTTTCCAAAGATGAGGAAGTTGTTCTTGGTTCTACTAAGAACAGGGGGTGGTACTGATACTAATAGTACCAGTTAGAGCCATAAAATAGTTGAGTGCCAGCACAGAACCATTCAGATAAGCGTCGAGTTGTGGTGGAGCCAGTGTTCTAAGCTGAGAGAGCAGTGGATGGGAGCATTGTGGGACTGCAGTGGGAAAATCAAATATATTAGTTCATTGACAATATTTGCCATTTCTGTCCGCATCTGTCCAATAGTTTGAACTGAATTAGTGCAGAGAGATGTTTACAAGATTTTTTTTTTTTTTTTTTTTTTTTTTTTTGAGCTTATGTACTAGGAACATCTGTGTAATATTAGGAGTACCACAGTGTGTGAACAAGCATTTCAGGTGCTTGCACAGTTACTGGGAATGTCAGCATTCTCTAATATGGATAAGATGCCAGAGTCCAAAATCTACAATCTGATTTCTAGCACCATTTGCCTATTCCTGTCACCCCTGTATCTGAGCTACCACTTGACTCTGTTCTTTCCATCCTGGACCCTGTAAATCCCCTTTGAGACCACTAACCTTCTGTGAAGCCTTGGCTGTGGCCTTGAATGTTTGAAATAAAAATCTATAGCAACACCTGCTGACAGTCTTCAGTCCAGCTGTGACAGTGTGTTGGTGCTCTGATATTACAAATGGTGCACGTTGGAAACCCCTGTGTGTGGCAGAGAACTAATTCAGGGTGAGGTAGCAAAAAAAGGGGGGAGGGATAGCTTAGTGGTTTGAGCATTGGCCTGCTAAACCCAGGGTTGTAAGTTTAATCCTTGAGGGGGCCACTTAGGGATCTGGGGCAAAATCAGTACTTGGTCCTGCTAGTGAAAGTAGGAAGCTGGACTCAATGACCTTTCAGGGTCCCTTCCAGTTCTAGGAGATAGATATATCTCCATATATTATTATATTATTAATGTGGCAAATAAATTAACCCCAGGGGCCAACATAGTGGTACAAATTAAACTATTTTTAAAAAGTCCCACTTGCCCTCCCCAACTCATCAGAGTGAAAATGTTTTAAAATATTAAAAATAATTAAGAGAAACTTGCTTAAAACCCTAGTCTTCATAGTTGTTAATGAGCTTTACTGATTAATCACTTCCTCATAGCAGAGTGTCTTATCACATAGTGGTTACAGTGTTGCCACCTCCATGTACATGTATGCATTTATACCAGGGTGATGAGTAATTCTTCAAGTAGAATTAAACTGTAGTGAACTTTACAATTTGTCACCAGTGTGTGTGTGTGTGTGTGTATTAAATATTAGTGTGAATAATTCTGTAAATTGTTACAAATGTTTACATTTTGATTTCTGAGGTTATTCTAACTTTTTCCTCCCCACTGTAGCAACAAATCAATATTCAGCAGCCCTTCATTATTATCTTCAAGCAGGAGCAGTATGCTCTGATTTCTTTAATAAGATGGTACCTCCTGATGTATACACAGACCAGGTGAGTTATGCTATTAAAATATTTGGCACCGTGGAAATACTCTTCTGGATTGGTAGATATGAGACAACTGTACGCTAATCGGGGTGGATCTTATCTAATCACATAAGTTAATATATAGTGTGTGTGAATGTATGGATATTTAGCTATTTTAAATGACATAGACTTAATATATTTCCTTCATTGCTTGAAACTCATAAAGTCTGTAGGTTTCTACTGTGCTGATGCACAGGTGGGTGGGTGTGTTTTTTACTCATTTTTAAAGTAACTTGTAGAGATTATATGATCAAACTACTAATGGAAAGCACACTAACTGATGTTGAACTTGTATATACCCGAGTGGAATCCTCAGAATATTTATGCAATTATATATTAGCAAACTAATAATCAACCTTTTACAAAGTTTGTAATTGTATAGTTAACAATTTAAATATGTATCTGTGCATTTCTAAACTACCCCCTTACTGTAAAAGATGAGCACTGGATATGGATTATATAAATAGTGAGAGCAGTTTCTTCATCTAATCTAAGTATAACCATAGGCTTCTGTCTTTGAGCACAAAGTCACACTTTCTTTGGGGAATGCTGTGGTGAACAAGGGTGTCTTATAACATTGCCTCAGGGTGGTGTGGGTAGGACTATAACTTTACCTCCTTTGGGAATAATGTTTTATGGTATGTCTACACAGCAATGTGGGTCTGTGCTCAAGCCTAACCCCCCTTGCATCCACACACCGATTCTTAACCTAGAGCTCAAACCTAGGATCCAAGCCCTATTGCTTTCCTGTGTGCACGCAGCCCCAGCTTGACTCTGGTCCTGGAAGTCCTCTGGATGTATCCCAAAGTTCCTTAGGGCAACTTCGTTTAGTCCTCTCTATTCCAACAATCTGTGGTGCAGTCTACTGCACTCTGTATTACAAACAGAAGCCACGCCTCCCTTTGCAAATGGACCAGCTCAGATCAGCAGTAACCCGATGTCTGCTGAACACCAGTCTGCAAGCACACTATCAGAGAACCTGTGGGGTATTCAGAGGAGACTGATGAGAAGATGCTTTTGCAAAGAGATCTGCTTCCTAGTCACAAGAGTGCAGCCATATTTTTTGTGCACGCTGTCTTGGTGCCCCTGCATATGCAGCCACAAGGAGATATGGGGGCAGAGAGTCGAGTTGAGACTAAGCAGTTGCCTTGCAGGGAGTGGGAGTGACAAAGCTTCCGGCTCAGCACGGCAATGCGAGGGATGACCCCCAACCCCGAAGCCACTCCCCATCCCTGCCAGGGAGCCACTTGGTCCCCACTCCGCTCCCTGGGGCTGCATATGCAGGCGTGCCCAGACGCATGTGCTGTGAGAGTGGCAAATGGGAGTCAGCCCCTAAACCTCCCCACAGCCTCCTGGGGATCCTTTAGCTGTTCCCTGGGAATGCACTTCACCAGGCCACAGATGGCAGCAACCAGACTGGGTGGGTGAGTGTGTTTTTCCTCTGAAACCTGTTTGACATAAAACTTCAAAACAAGTAGACAAAAATAAATAAAAAAGCAAAGAAACACCTTCATTGAACATACCATTTTAAAAATTAAGAATTCCAAAAGTTTCATTTTAATAGTTTGACTGCCCTGGAGACTGTGTCCTAATTATCCTCTGAACAGATGCACATGGCATTTTCCTGCCAATGTGACTCCATCTAGAGGTGGAAAGCCCAATTCTCAGATTAGATGGTAATTCAGTATAAAGCCTTCTCAAAGGACAGACATTCTACTGAGCCAGCCACCAAAGGAGCTAATTTTGCAATTTATGTACTTGTGCTACTTATGGGCACTTGAGTCCCATCAATAGTGCTGTCTCAGTTAGGAAACAGGGTGGGCAGTAGAGTTTTCCCACAGTGCAACACATTTGTAGGGCTAGAGTGTCAACATTAGGTGAGAGGCGCTAGGCTCTCTAGGACAGGGTTACTTTGACTCAGGTCTGTGCACTGCAATGTGGACGCCAGAGCCCTAGTTCAAGCATGGGTCAGAAAATCCTTAACCTAGGTCAGTGGTTCTCAAACTGTGGGTTGGGACCCCAAAGTAGGTCACAACCCCGTTTTAGTGGGGTTACGAGAGCTGGCTTAGACTTGCTGGGACCCAGGGCCAAAGCTGAAGCCCGAGCCCCACCACCCGGGGCCGAAGCCTGAGGGCTTCAGCCCTGGGTGGTGAGGCTTAGGTTACAGGTCCCCTACCTGGGGCTGAAGCCCTTAGGCTTCAGTTTTGGCCCCCCACATGGGGCGGTGGGGCTCAGGGTTTTGCTTTGGCCCCTCATCCTGGGCCGTGGGGCTTGGGTGGGCTCAGGCTTCAGACCCCGGCTTCGGACCCCCTCCTGGAGTCATGTAGTAATTTTTGTTATCAGAAAGGGGTCGCGGTGCAATGAAGTTTTGAGAATCCCTGACCTAGCTTTAAAATCCGAGTCCCACTAACCCTAGGCTTAATTGCTGTGTAGACATAGCCTTTGAGCGTTGGCCTCTCAACAGAAAGTCCCCGTGTTTGCCTGTTTTAAGTCTGGGCTCCATTAAATTTAGCCTAGCAAATTATTATAGTTTCCATCAGGATAGATAGATCTTAATTGTTATATAAATAATTAATTTTAATCTTGTGTTCCATTCATACTTTTTATTTTCCTAAAAAAAAGTTTTTCCTCACTGATTTTTATAACCATTAAAACATGTCAATTTGCCACCAAATGCAGACTTTACACTCAATTTTGTACCTTTTGCTGGTCAGGAGAAGGGTATGTATTTAACCACTTAGACTTTAGCATACATTTATTGAGATTCTTCATTTTTACTTTTTAATTATGATAGAAAATGGTGAATGACGCACTTATTTACAGGATGGTTTTTGTTTTTTTACTCTGAATTTTTGTCAAGTTGCGTGTGGATGGAAACTGAAATTCAAATAATATACAAAAACAGTATTTTAAGATTTTGTTTATTAGTTGAATGAAACTACCTTAAGTGGCTGGATACATAAGAGGAAAAAAAAGCTTATCAAAATATATATTGCATTTAAAACGTAATGATTTACTGAAATATTAATTTAGTTAAGGCTATGATTTTTGGCGTAGACATTTTTAGTAAATTTCACAGCAAAGGTGCAGGGGAAAAACAATAAGTCATGTATCAGAGGGGTAGCCGTGTTAGTCTGAATCTGTAAAAAGCAACAGAGGGTCCTGTGGCACCTTTGAGACTAACAGAAGTATTGGGAGCATAAGCTTTCGTGGGTAAGAACCTCACTTCTTCAGCTGCAAGTAATGGAAATCTCCAGAGGCAGGTATAAATCAGTATGGAGATAACGAGGTTAGTTCAATCAGGGAGGGTGAGGTGCTCTGCTAGCAGTTGAGGTGTGAACACCAAAGGAGGAGAAACTGCTTCTGTAGTTGGATAGCCATTCACAGTCTTTGTTTAATCCTGATCTGTTGGTGTCAAATTTGCAAATGAACTGGAGCTCAGCAGTTTCTCTTTGGAATCTGGTCCTGAAGTTTTTTTTGCTGTAAGATGGCTACCTTTACATCTGCTATTGTGTGGCTAGGTAGGTTGAAGTGTTCTCCTACAGGTTTTTGTATATTGCCATTCCTGATATCTGACTTGTGTCCATTTATCCTCTTGAGTAGTGACTGTCCAGTTTGGCCAATGTACATAGCAGAGGGGCATTGCTGGCATATGATGGCATATATAACATTGGTGCCTGCAGTACCTGGACTCTTGGGTGCTTCTTGATGAGGGCCACCTGGTGGCCAAGGTGGGTCTTCAGTCCGCCATGGACGCAGCTTACATGGCTTCCTGCTCACTTGCTACTCGAGCAGTGGTGCAATACTGGGTGCAATCCTCTGGGCTCCCCAAATAGGTCCAGACTACTGTAAAGGACCTGCCCTTTGATGCCCAAAAGCTGTTCAGAGAAGAGACTGACAAGTCCTTGTACTCCCTCAAGGCCTTCTGCACCACGCTCTGGTCTCTGGGCATCTATACTCCAGCTCCCAAAGGCAGACAGCAGCAACAACCGCCATGCAGGCCCCCTATCCACCGTATTATCATAGTCAGAAGGAGGCACTATGTCACCTACAGCGATCCCAGAGACCATGCTACTCCACCTCCGCCACAACCACCTCCTCAGCCCACCTCAGCAGCTGACCAAGCACCAGTTTTGATATGCTTATAGAGAACCACCACCCTCTCCTGCAGCACCCCATGTTGTCATCTTTGGGGGCTGCCTTGTTCTATTTGCCTGCAATTGGGGCAAGATCAACACAGACAGTTGGGTACTGGAGGTCATCCACAATGGATACTCCATAGAATTCCTGGCATTTCCACACTACCAGCCCTTACCCCGGATGTGCCCCAGAGATCCCTCCCATCAGAGCACCTTCCAGCAAGAAGCTGACGCTCTTCTCCCCAAAGGCACCATGTAACTGATCCCGCCTCCCTACAGGGGACTAGGGTTCTACTCCCCTGACTTCTTCATCCAGAAGAAGGGCAGAGGGCATCACCCTGTTCTGGACATCAGAGTGCTCAACACCTTTATTTGAAAACCCAAATTCCATGTGTCAGTTTATCCCATCCCTTCCCCGCAGAGTCTGGTTCGCAGCTCTCGACATGAAAGATGCCTATTTCTAAATCAATATTCACCTGGCCCATCAAAAGTTTCTGATTCAGAGTTGGACCTGGCCTCTGTCCATTCAGGGTCCTGACTTTTGACATAGGGATAGCTCCACGAGTCTTCGCCATCATAGCCGCGCACACATGCCATCTAGGCAACTCAGTCTTCCCTAACCTGGATAACTGGCTCCTTGTCTCGCGCTGCTGCTAAACCTTGCTCTTTGTCATCCACACCCTCCATGCTCGCCTCACCTCTCTTCATCTCGCTGATACAAATGCCAAATTGGTCCTCGTACTTATCCAGACCATTGCCTTCATTGGAGTATGGCTGGACTCTGCTGCTGCATGTGCCTTCCTTCCGACGAATTGCTTCACAACCCTAATCACGGACCCCTGCTGCAAGCTCCAGACCACCGTCCACCATTTTCTCCCCTTCTTGTCCACATAACGGCATGTACCTCAGTGACACTGCACACCTGCCTCCACATGCGTTGCTTGCAACTCTAGCTCCTCTCTGTCTACTAACCAATCACAGACCAGCTAGACAACAAAGTCTTGATCCTGTGGCAGGTGTTGGCATCCTTCACTGGTGAACCGACCCTTCTGAGGTCCTGATCGGTGCCCCCTTTGCCCTCCCACACCATGAGCCATGATCACAACAGATGCCTCCCTGGCAGGTTGGAGAGCTCACCTGGGTTGTTATACGGCACAGGGCGTGTGGATGCTTTAAGAGACCAGGATATGCACATCAGTATCCTGGAATTGAGGGCAACCTGCGTGACATTCCTCCTCCTCCTCATCCAAACCAAGCACATCCAATTACTCTCCGACAGCATCACAACAGTGGTTTATCCTCCCCCTAATGTTTGGCACTTCTGTATTCACACACCCTACCATAGTCTGCTTCCTAAGGGGTCTGCTCCACACCTTCACCCCAGTCAAAAATCCCACGTTCTCATGGGACCTTTAATTTCATTCTCACCGCTCTCACGAAACCACCCTTCGAACCCATGGCAAGATCCTCATTTTCACATCTCTCCCTGAAAGTAATCTTAGTGGTCATTATCTCAGCTAGATGAGTCAGTGAACAAGCGGCCATGATACCTGAGCCCCCATACACCATATTCCACAAAGACAGTGTCCTTGGGTTTACACCCTGAGGTGGTGTCTGAGTTCCACATCAATCAGTGTACGCACCTTCAAGTTTTCTACCCCAAACCTCATGCCTCGATGGCCAATAGACTCCCTCGACATACGATGTGCGCTGGCATTCTATCTATAATGAACCCGTGACTTCCATGCCTCATCACAACTCTCTTTGTAGTGATTGTCGAACGATGCAAGGGCCACGTCCTCTCCTTGCAATGCATTTCTAAATGGGTCTCCGGGTGCATCTGTGAATGCTACACGTTCAGCACCATGAGGCCACCTGATTTCATCATGGTGCACTCTACCTGGGCTCAAGCAGCTATGTCGTCCTGCTTCATTGTTCTCTGTACATACCTTCATCTCATATGACGCCATCGCCCCCAGGGCAGTAGCAGATGCAGCAGCAGGCCAACCAGTATTACAGCTGACACTTTTGACCACATCACTGCTTGCTACTCATCCACATTTGGAATCTATATAGGGACCATCGCTCAAAGAAGAGGTGGTGGTTACTTATCTGTAACTGGAGGATCTTTGAGATGTGTGGGTCCCTATTTGGATTCCAATATCTGCACTCCATCCCCTCTGCCCTTGACTGGAATACTCTGGTAAGGGGGTTACTGGAGAGGCATTGACTCACACAGCCTATTACAGTAAAAAAAAAGTTAACTGTCATGCTGGGAGAATGGGGGGTGCTGGTAAATTAAAAATGCCAGTTAACTCAGAGGGAGGGGTTTGGAGTGCAGGGGGAAGGGGTGCAGGGCATGGGCATAGGAGGGGCTGCAGGACTCTGGGAGGCAGTTTGGGTCCAGGAGGGAGCTTGTTGGGGCATGGGAGGGGGTCCGGGGTGCTAGGTGGGGGGGCCCTCACCTCTGGTGGCTCCCCGTCCCTGCTGCTCCTGGTTGAGGCGTGGCCAGGCATTTCTGCAAGCAGGCACGCTGCCTCCATCCCCCATCCCTGAGTGATGACTCCGTGGCCCCAAGTCCATTGGCTGGGAACTGCAGCCAATAGGAGCTGCAGGGGGCGGCGCCTGCAGACAGAGGCCATGTGCCTGCTTGCAGAGCTGCCTGGCCGTGCCTCTGCCAGGAGCAGCAGGGTCAGGGAGCCGCCGGAGGTGAGCGCTGCACCCCGAGCCCCCTGCTGGACCCGCACCAACTGCACTATAAACTGGACTTTCAATGCAGATCAGAAATGCCGGTTTATAGAGTTTGCAAGTTCCTGAAGTGTCAGATAAAAGACTTTACTGTATAATCTCAGATGGGAGAACGAGGTGACTCATGACACATGCAGGGCAGTAGACACTGCTATGAAACGTTCTGGTGCGTGCGCACCTGCATTTGGAATCCAAATAGATACCACACATCTTGAAGAACCTCCAGATACAGGTAAATATCCTCTTCTTCAGTTTATCTTTAAAGAAAAGAAGGTCTGTACAATTATTTAACCATTTGTTTACAGGGTCAGATAAGTTGCTAGCAATGTGCTTAATATAAGCATCAGCATTTTGGAAGCTGTTGTAATTGTCTTGTGAATTTGTGCTCTATAGGTGATAAAAAGAATGATAAAGTGCTGTTCTTTGCTCAACTGCCACACCCAGGTAAGCGTGTATTCAGGTGCCAGTTTAAATAAACAGCCCATTTTAAGTCCAAACTCTCTCTTTAAAAGAAAAAAATTAACAAAATAAATCTGGTTTTAAAAATGTAAAAGTTTTTTGTTTATGTAAACATTCCCTGGCAGAGTTGGGAAACTAATCAAAATATTGTGATAATGCTTCAGAACCAGCCAATGAAATTTTAGATCTGAACTCACTTAGTACATTAGTTGAGCTTCTCATGTTTTTAATCTTAAAATATTCATTTCCTTGCAACCTTTTCTCTCCCGCCCCCTCCCCCTTCAGATTTAATGCCCCGTCTAGCAGCTGGGGAATGCAATGGGATTTGTATTATGGGGGCACATCCTTGCCAGGGCTGGAGTCAGACTCTGCTCAACCTAATAACCACACAGGGCAGTCTAGCCTAGTCTAGAGATCAGTGGGCTGAGCAGGAATTCTAACAGGGCTGCACCCAAAAGTATCTGGATCCTTCTTGCTGAAAGGAAAAAAACCTGTCCGCTAGAATGAACCCACCCTCTGGAAAAGTAAGTTAGGATTAACCAACTCTGCAAAGACCAATGGCATGTAACCCTCTGTCTCCTCCCTCTCCCCCCATGAGTTCCTTTTACCCTTCCCAGACTTCATGACTTGCATTTTTTTTTTAAATCTGCACCTAATCAGTATATCTCTTGGCGCTACACCAAGCTATTATCCTGGTGGGGTGGAATAGAAGACTAAAAATAGAGGGTTGTTAGCAGGTCTGACTGACCTTTTCCCTCCTGCATGGTGTACTGTCACCTCTGCAGTCTGCTGGTATTACTCTGGCTTGAAAGGCTGTATTATGCCTTTAATTGGAGCAAAGCTACTTCATAAAGCTTAATTTACTGACTTTGTCTCTGATATTTTGATTCATTCTGCAAACACTAAGTTTAGACTACTGAGAAGCCATTTACTATTAAAACTTGATGTAATTATTAAGTTTTCCACATAGTGGAGAAACATTTGTCCAGTATTTCAGCATGAAAAGAGACAAGCTTTAAGGAAATAAGTTACTCTTTCTCTCTACAGGTAGCAATTTTATGTCAGTTCCTCAGAGAAATAGACTATAAAACAGCATTTAAGGCACTGCAGGAACAAAACAGGTAAACATATTTATGTTTAAAATTAAAATTCTGTATGTATTCCATGAATTAATTGATATTCTCTTTCAGCCATGATGCTATGGATTCTTATTATGACTACATCTGGGATGTTACCATTTTGGAATACTTGACATGTATCCTTTCATTAGAAATAGTTAAAGAAAAAGCAGTTTGTGGGGTCATGTTGAAAAACCAACACAAAGCTTAAGTGTATTGACAGTTGAGTTGCTGTTAAGTTTCATGCTAGAACATGTAGATGTTAAATAGGTTATTCCTAAGGCAATTCTTGGCCTAAAACCTACGCACACAATATTTTAAAATTTTGCAAAATTCTGCAAGTTTTGTCAATGAATAAATATGGCTCCAGCATGGCAGTGGGGAGCATAGGCCCCTGGCTGCATTAAGATGGGAGATCACCCTGAAGCCCCCAGCTCCCCTGGTTACAGGGACTCTGCAGTAAGGCTGCACCTGACCCTGACATAGTGCAAGGGCTGGGCCTGCCCCCTCTATACCAGGTGTGGGGTGAGGGGTTTCTGTGTGGGGCAGTCCAGATGCACAGGGACTTAGTGGGGGGGGGGGGGGTTCTGGGTGAAGGGACTCTGCAGGGGATCTAGGTGTGTGGGGGGCGGGGTGTCTAGATGTACAGGGGTAGGGTCTGTCAGGGTGAGGGTTCGATGGGCCTGCTTAACAGCAGAGCCCCAGTTGCTGCTGAGAGGATGCTGCAGGCTGGGCCCCTATTCCCCTCCCTCTCACTCCCCCCTTACCCAGCCTGACTGTGGGCACTGTGTTGCACAGAGAACAGGAAGGCTCCCAGCACACAGAATGGAAACATGACTGGCCTTAGAACCCATGTGGTGGTGGTCAGCTAGTGTCAGTAGAGCCCAAATGCAGCCTCCTTCAGTTGGGCAGCTCTGTGCTTGCAGAAATGGGGGGGAGGGGGGAAGAGAGACAGGGGCATGTAACTCTGTGTGCCCCCCATGCTTCACCTGTTTGGAGGGGGCAATCCTGCCAAAAAACTGCACCCATGTTTGCCCCCCACATGGCTTCCCTTTGTATGACTGCAGAAAACAGGGAAGCAAAGTCCCCTCCTCCCCCTGGAGTAGTTGTCATATTGCCTTGGGCAGGTTGTCTAGGTCTGCTGGGGTTGAAAGGAGAAGCATCTATACTACTTGCTGGCACAGCCTGTATAGAGCTTTTGACCTGACTCGAACTTGGGTAGAAAAGTAATTTTTAGTGTCCAATTCTATGACTTGCTCAGCCATTAACAGAGTCCTGTGGCACCTATAAGACTAACAGAAGTATTGGGAGCATAAGCTTTCGGGGGTAAGAACCTCACTTCTTCAGATGCAAGAGATTCAGACTAACATGGCTACCCCTCTGATAATTAACAGCAGTTATTGCTCAGGAAATACTATGCAAAGGTCTTGCATTTTAGATCACAGCTCATTTGTAGTGTTGCTATATTACACATGAATACTTTCCTTGACTCTTGTTCAGATCTCCATCATAAAAGAGGAGAGACAGACAAGAGACAAATAGCAGTAAGTTAAAGAAGGGGAGAGGTTTGGTGCTAGGGATTTGTTAGCTTTGAATTTCATCTTACAGTTTTGTTCAGTTTTCCACAGCCCACCTGTAACTATGCACTCTGGAATAAGCATTTACTTTATAAAGTGAAATAATACTTGTGCTCTCTCTCTCTAACCTAAATAAGAAACTGTCTTGTAACTAAACCTTCTTGTTCACTTGTATTAGAAAAAGTCTTGTTTTTTGTACTTTAAGATTAAAGCTATTGGCCAGACAGAGCTGAATGCTAGCAATCCAGAGGAAGTATTGCAACTTGCTGCACAGAGACGAAAAAAGAAATTTCTTCAAGCAATGGCAAAACTTTACTTTTAAATATTCTTTTAAATGCTGGTGTAGAGTGGAAAATATTTCACTTTATTTAAGTGGTGTTGAGTATTTGAAATTTTTATACAATACATATTTACAAAAGCATATTGTGTGGTTTTTTAAAATAGGTGAAATATTACAAAACCCATTATCTTACAAAATTGTACAGAAGATCTGGAATACTCACTTAAGTAATGCTTTTTTTAAAAAAAAATCAATTTGAAGCAATGAGTTCAAGCTTCAGCTAAGTTAAACTAGTAGAGAATGCTGAGTTTAATACAGTTTATTAAGAATATGTACATTAGAGGCTTAATTGTGATGGTGTGTGCTCAGAATAAGCACAGCTCAGACATTGCCAGCAAAAGTCTTGCTTTGAGTTCTATAAAAATGTATACTTTACCTTACTGAAGCATGTAATTCCTCCATTGTTCAAAAAGATGCTCCTTGCTGGAGCAGCTACTCATAGCAGGAGCAGAGGTAGTGAATAGAGTGGTGGCTAATGCTGTTTTAAACATTGATACCTGTACGGTATGGGGTATTAAAATACTGCTTCCACTTTAAGTGGCTGTAGACTTCTTGAAGTCAAGGTGTACTCTTGCTAAGAGCTCTACATTTAAAAGGGGCCATGTCTAGATCTTAATATGTAGTAGACTATTTTCCCTTCAATTACTTTTCCAGTTAAATTACTTCAGCAGCAAATTGTTTTTTACCTGAGGTCAAATTTAGCACTTAAAACAAGTTCAGGTTAGCACCTCTTCAGCAGCCCTCCCCCCAAAGCAATCTGTCACTTTACTTTAGGCCTTGTCTAGACTGAGGATTTAATCTAGCCCTACCCCTCTAAAGATGCTATTTTGGCCTTAGAAGTTCATCCCCCTTGCACCAACATCAAGGTAGATAGCAGCTTTGCTTAAGTGCAGTCAGATTAAATTTCCAACTCAAACATAGCCTTCAACTTTAGATATTGCAAGTACCACACAAACCAGGAATAAGTGGCATGGGTACAGGTGACATCAGTTTGTGGGCTGCTTTTGTTTTAGTTGAACTCAGATTTAAAAGGTGACCATACCAAGAAAATAGTCACTATGGTATTAGGGAATTTGTACACACTGTTGCTTTAAGGAGCAATACATAGCTTTGTTTCTCCTGCCATCCAACAAAAAATGGTGTATGGCTCTGCTTTGTTAATGACTGCTATCCTATCCAACAAGATTTGTTTTAAAACAAGTTCTCAAAATAGTCTTTAAATTATGAATTTTTTCCAGTTAAATTAATATTCCTACTATAGCAGAGATTAAAAGCAGAAGGGACCAAATGATCTATCATAACCCCCTCCATAACCTAGGGAGGGATAGGTGTTGTGTAACAATTCTGAAGTCTGCACAAGGCCAAGCTATCCATTATTCAGTTTGACATGTCTTTTTCTGCCTCAACATCCTGTATAGCAGTAAGTGTTCAAGGATTAGATTGAGTCTCTGCTTTAGGGTAGCTCTGTACTGAAGCAGTGTCCTGCTTTGGAGTTTCTACCAAGAGTGTTCATTGCATACGTCTTGTCAGTGGTTTCCATATTTTCACTTTTTCTCTGTGCTTTTGGGTGGTGTTATTATTCCTCCTATACATCCTGGAGATAACTGTCCTGGTGCTGTTAGAGCTACTCCACAATTCACTTCATCCTATGTAAATTGGAAAAAAAAAACACACACAATGTTAAAGTGGATTTCACATCTTCATTGTATAAGGGTTTGTGCTTAGTTCAAGGCTCTGTCTTCCATTGAGGTACTACAGTTACTATCTTAAAGAAATATCTGGGATATTTAAATATAGTAGTCTTTTAGTCCTTACCTTCTTAATAGGGGATTAGACAGGAGAGGGGAATTGAAGATAAATTCAGGTATTTCAAGTGCTTGAGCACCTCAACCTACATTGAGAGACTGACAATTTGAATACAATGACCCGTGTCTACTCTTTTACAACAACTTCAGCTACAAGTAAAATGGGATTACAATTATAGGAGTAGTTTCCTTCTACAAACATGGACTTATACCATCACCATGTCCGTAAGGGGTTGGCAAAGCACATGAGTGCTTTAATCTGGCTAGGTCTGTGCTAGGACCATTTTACTAGAATACTAGATTTGGTTAAGTTACATATTGTAGCAGTATAGTAAATTTCACTCACATGCACACACCTCCATTAGTGAAAAACTATACCAGTAAAAGTGCAATCTTATCAATGGGACATCTGGCACAGCTAGGCCGGTCGGGGTCAAGGGTAAGACAACATGTAAACAGCTGGCCCTACTGTCAACAGTACTTTTGAAAAAAGTAATCAATGCTGTTCCACAGATAACATTCTTAGGAACTCTGCCTGCAGGAGCATGACAAGGTAGTATAGGCCCTGTCCATACAACAGATCTGGCTATAATGTGGCACATTTCATTAAGGTCGGAGATAGTCATGAACCCTAGCTATTTTGCTCCTCCCAGCAGCCTAGGGTGGTCTTCCTGCTGCTAGTTCAGCATCCTTTTGCAGGGGCAGACATACTCCTTCACCATGTTTGTGTAAACAGCCTGGCCGGTCATCCTTCCCCCAGCACTTGACAGCCTTTGCTACATATATAGATGTGGAGTAACTGGCTGTTTATCTTCCAGGTACTTTACAGATGACCTGCATGTTTTCCCTACATTACAGTGATACAAGCAAGGTTTGATTGGGGGGGGGGGGGAAGGGGGAAGAAGAGTGAGTGTGAGTATGTCTCTCTCTCAGACAACTCTGGTACTTGCCTCTAGTCAGCTAGAACAAGTGGTTTTCAACCTGTGGTCTACAGACCCCTAGCAGTCCACTAACTAACTAAGATTTTTCAGAGGGGGCCACTCATCCATTTGAAATTTAAGGGTCTGCAAATGAAAAAAAAAGGTTGAAAACCACTGAGCTAAACCAATGAATAATATATATATATACATATACACACACATATACACACATATATATACATATACACACATATATATACATATATACACACACACACACAGTTCTCCACCTGTTTTAAATTTAGGCATCAGACAAAAAACACCAAGTAAGGCCATACCAGCATGTCCAAGTAGTTTGTGTGGGTTTGGATATTATGTCTGTCTTCCACTGCAACTTTCTTAAAACTCTTCAATTTCACAGGGGCTTTTCTTGCCACCCTAACAAAAGGATCCATCCACGCTACACATTCTGAAATGCTGTTCCAATCTAAACCTAAGGAGAAAATAAAATATCAACTTTAGGCAGTGTGCAGCTAAACCTAGTTGCGTATCCATCCCCTACCCAGCATTCTAACATGGTAAACAAGAGGCTAAATTAGTTTGTTTCCACTTTCCTGTGCTTTGTGCATATTTTTATTGATAGAGTGTTGGCTGCAGATTTAAAATTAGATTAAAAAAAAAAAAACAAAAGCTACCACAAATGACTTGTTTGCATCCTCCACTATCACTTAGCAGACAAAGTTTTGTCATATAATCCCAGTGAATTAAGATAAACATTTAGTTTTACTCAAGGGCCAAACCATAGTTAATGGTTATCAAAAAGCCATAAGAATGTGTATTAAAGCAGCTATGACATGTTGCCTTGTTTAGCTTATGAACAATAATTGCACTCCTAAACATAAGGACCCTCCCATAAGGCTCAAACTTTTTCCACTGGCCTTCAGTAATAGACTAGATGTGGAATCAGCAACCCTGGACATGCTAAGAGCCACTGCTCTGTGCGGGTCTTTATAGAAGAGCATCACAGGGAAGGTACAAGATCCAATCAGTTTCATGCTCTTTTATTAGAGGGATAGCAGAAAATGGGAAAGTAGTTAAAATCCAGTAGAAAAATATGATGAAGAGTAAGGCAGTCCTGTAGTATTCCACTTTTCTCGATATTTGCCAATGTTTGGTATCTTATATAGAGTTAGATTAAGCTGCTATGGGTAATAACCAGGGTCTCACAGCAGAAAATAAGGTGAGTTCCTGGCCTAGAACATCTACCAGTTATAAACTCTTATTTTTATCATTTACTTTACAGCTGGCCTGACAGGAAAAATCTGATTTTAGGGGGGGGGGGGGGGGAAGAAACATCTGTGGTAGCCAACAGTCTACAATGGTAACAAATTGGGACCCAAATACTCAGATGCATCAGTGCTGCAGCTTCTGATTCACTTTTCCTTTATCAATATCACTGTATTAATCTCATGCACAGGGATAAGAGTAATCAGACATCACTGTATCAAAATAATCTTGCTACATTTTTCAAGTTATCCCCTTGCCTGAAGATGAATCCCATTATTGACAAAGACATACCGTCTTGTGGGAGTCAACACAAATAAAACCCACATAACACGCTCATGTAAGGTTAAGTCACCAAAACTCCCCAACTTCTTAGCATTACTTAAAATTACTGTTTATCCTTTCATATCAACAGCCTATTTCTGCTATGTCCAGCCACTCCACTTCAAAATCCTTTGCTGCAAGAGGACAGGTTGATAGGAACCACCACGAAAGTTTTTATCCTGGACTGCTGTTGTCAGTCAAGAATGACTGGTTATAAACAAATCACCTTCCCCAGGAAGAACTAGATACAGGCTACTGGAGCCAGATCATAAACTAATAGTGATTGCTGTTGAATTTTTAGTTTACAGAGCAGCAGCTACAGAAATAGCAGCAAACCAGGAGCAACAAAATATTCTGCTATATTTCCAGATACTTCACCTCAGAGGCACAACAATTTTGCGCTTCCAGTGGTTGTGACCCTAACATAGCATGGGGTGCAAGCGAATGAGGAATCTGTAAAATAAAATGGATCCAAAATTGAATCTATTTTAAATAGATCAAGTTGATGGGGGGGGGGGGGGAAATTAAGTAAAAAGCATGCTGTTAAAAGCAAGGTAATTTTAAAATGATCTCAGGTTCAATTTTTATAAAGTTTTACAGTGCTCCAAGCATTTAAGGTGATGATACAGGAATGAAATTGAAAGCACTTAGCCTTTTTAAGAGTTGTCATAGTAATAGACCACCTTACCTGAAGCTTTTTTGACTACCTCAGCTGAGGTATAGTGGCAGAGTGCAGCAGCAGCCAGTGTCCTATACTGGAAGTCCAGAGAACTGACATCTAGAATACATAGGTCTAAAAGCTGTGAAAACAAGAGTAATGGTTACAAAGTTTCTTTTATAAGAGGGAGAATCCTAGGCCCATCATAGGACTAAACCACAAAGAGATACAGTGTACAGGCATCATTTATTTCCTCCACACACACAAAAATATTAGAACTTAAGTCTAAGGGACCCTTCAGTAAACTGATTTGTTACTCTGTTCTAAATTTTTGATTGTACAGAATCTACAGCTCCAGATAGGTCTGAGGAGGCCAATCCCTAAAACAAAACACCGGACAGCAATCTCAGTGACTCAGCATGAACATGGAAAGTGTCCATAATGATTCAATTATTTCAGTTTCAAGATTGTATAGATTTAAGGGAAGGAAAAAAAAAAAAAAGTTCTTGGTTCATATGCCCATCTAGTAACCCTTATGGTTCTTATACTGCTGATAAAAATGTGCACAGAGATTGGTTTAGTGCTCCAAGTGTTTTTTCATACGAAACTCAGTTCCTTCTTTCTCTTCTAAATAGAGGACGTACCTTATTTAAATTTTTTTTAATTTATATGTAAAGCAACTTAACACAAACATCCATTCACACCTTTAAATCCTTTGCCACCCATCAAGCACTATCTTGTGTAATACTCTAGTCCTGTCCACCCAGAAGAAGATAGAAGTGTGCACTGTTGGGCATTTTTCCTCCTAGAGGCTTAGATGGTTGGCATTACACCAAATGACATTATTGCACTTTTTATTTGTTAATTTAAAATAGTCACCAACCTTCAGGGAACCACTTAGATATTATCATAGAAAACTCTGCCTTGTTCCTTTAAATGTTAGGCAAGATATTTTTATAAGTCTTATTTTATAGCATACACTTCTGCCTAGGTCACCAACAGTGGCATGTTAAGTAGTGTGCATTGACTGAAACAACTACCTACCTGTGCTATTTGAATGAATTTTTCCTGAGAATACTGAGGTAGCAGCACTTTTGGAACATCTTTCAAAGCATCCACTTGGAGATAAAGATTGAGCCAGGAGATGATTGTCACTGGGCACAGTTCCCATTTTAAAGCCTACAGATATTAAAAACATGAGATAGAAAATTATATAAATATGTAATAAAGTGCATAGCACCTCTTTCCATCCCCCCCGTATACATTTTAAAAAAAAACAAAACAAAAACACACACACACACCCATCAAGTTCTCTACCCCCACAATCTTACCCAGTCTCCTTTCCCCATTTTCATCTCCACTTAGGTCAGCTAGACCTTTTATCATGCACCTACATGCCTGAATCACATGCAGGATCCCCTACGATTTCAAGTACACGTGCTCTGGAAATAAACTTCTTCTGACTTTTAGAAATAGAGCTGGAACAAGCCTGGATTTCAACAGCCAGAATATCTTTCCCACCCTTTTCCCCTCCACCTTCTCCAAAAGATGCCTCACAAATACTGAGCAAGTGGTCCTCATGCAGGACATGCACATAAGAGCAGGGAGGCAAAACATACATTCCCAAGATGTGCCATGGTCTTGGAACTGGAGCTATAGTAGCTGCAGCCTAGCACAGATAATTTAGTTTTGGAGGATTTCTAGGTTTAGTTTTGGTCTGACTTGGGATAAATACCAAAAATGTCAATTCTTAGCAGAAGATTACCATTTTCTACCCAACTCTTCTGGGAACCTTGGCATGGAGGCATTCCACCCGGCAGATGACCCAAAGCCAGGGACCCTGGAAGCCCCAACTGCAGGGCAGTCCACCTGGCTGGCTGCTGAAGAACCATAGGTCAGGACTCCAGGTTACCGGTCAGCCTGCCAGGTGTGCTGCTGAGTCTGGCAGGTAACCAGGTTTCAAAACCTGCCTGGTTTCTGGCAGAATTTCATCAAAAGGTGACATGGTTGTGCAGAACAATTAGATTTTGATGAAAAATTGTTTCAACAAAATCTTCCAACTGGTTCTAATACAGTCTTTTAGACTATTTGTATGGGCTATTTCAATAGTTCCTCTCCATTCCCAGCCTGCCATCCTCCAGCCAGGCCTATGGGGTTGTAAAAGCCACCTTCCATTACATACAGTTCTTGGGGGCCCGCTCTTTCTTTGCAGAAAATAAAAGTAGGACTTAGGTGGCAAAGAGGGGCCCTTAATGGAGACCTCCACCCTAAGGGTGGATGCCAACCTATGAGATTGAGTTCTTCAATTCTTCAGAAAGAAGTGAGATACTTCTTTTTTCCTACAGATGGGGAAAGGGCACCAAGAGTGCAGTCATTAAACATAAGATGCTAAAATGAAAGGCTCTACTGGGCTATCACTCAACCAGTTAATAAAAATACTAAGACTGTTACATTACCTTTAATACAATGAGCTCCATTCTTATAATATCATCTTCGCTACAAGCACCATCTGTGACATAGGCAAACTCTTGTAGTTTAGGAGCATATATCTCCTTTTAAATAAAAAATAAAAAAAAAAACCATCAAGACCAGAAGGGTTTTTGTATCCTGCAAGAATGCAAACGAACTGCAGAAGACAGCTGTGAATCTTTTCAGATTTATACACAGAACCATTTTATCAACTCAGTTGAAACAGCTGTACTTCAGCTATTTCTTATGATAGTACAAATAGCATAAGCCTTTCATACTTTAAGTGTCCACAAAAAGTGAGCTAGAAACTAGTAGTGAAAAACCATTAAATATTAATAGAGAAGATATTATGTATTCCACAGGCCACCATAGACTTTAATAGAACCAATTTTATGGATAGGGGAGTAATGTTGACCAGAACAGAATTATTTCTTGCTTATATCACCTTCAGAGTCTAGGATCTTCACCTGCTCAGACAACTCTGAGAACCCCAGTGAAACAACTCTGTTTAATTCAAACACCATTTACCATATCACTCCTTGAAGATATAGCTATTGGTGTATATAGAATATATTAACAAATCATCTTAGTAGATGCAGTTTATACCAGCAAGAGTGCTTTTAACCAGTATAGCTGCGTCTATACTAGGGCTTTTGCCAGTATAAAAAAAGTTTTGTTTGTTTTTTAAAACCAGGTTTTAAAAAACAATCAATTTGAAATCTAGTTTATTTCAACAGTTCAGTAGTTTCGGATCCTACGCCTGTCCCTGTGATCACCTGCCAATTTCTGTGGTTTTGAAAAAAGAAAAAGCCCTCTTTAAAATGTTTCTGTCCCCTACTGCTATGTAGAAGGCCCACAGAGGAAACTGATGGACTCTTGGATTATGCAGGGGAAACAGAGAAATGGACTACACACAGAAGGCTAAAAGAGGCATAAAGTTGAAGAAAATTTCTCTAATCTCAGATCTTACTTGTAACAATACTAGGTTATCAGTTATCTGAATCTCTTTTTATGTTGATAATTTCCATTCAAGAAGCAGTTAAGATATTCCAACCCCAAAAACACCATGCATATAGCCGCTTACCTCAAGTTTGGAGGCAATGAATAATGAGGTAATCCCTATTAGCTGAAGCATATTTTTATTAATATTCTTTTGTGTCAACATGAATCTATCAAAAAAATCTTGAGCTAGGTAGAAGGTTTCTCTGTGAAGCATATACACTTCACATACCTAAGACAGAACAAAAAAAAATAAAATACTTAGTTCAGTTTTCGGTTCCACAGTGTGGTGCATTTTCCCCAATTATAAATGGGTTAGTAAATCTGTTTTAATGGTAAAACACAATTTTGTCCTTAATGTGAACAAAGATAGTCATGTTTCCAAATTTATTCGTTTGTTGTGGTTTGCTGAGGGGGGGAATCTGTCCAACACCCAGGGTTAAGCACAAGCTGCTAGCAAGTTTTCAAAAATATGATACACAAGGTCTTAGTTTTAATTAACAGAAACAAGATGAAACTATACATTGATGTTAGTTGTATGCCTGTTTGCCTTTAAATGAATTGTAAAAAAGGGGGAACTTCTTTAATCCCACCAAAACTCAAGCTTATTTAGGATTCTGCATTTCTCCTCTTAACTTCAGGCAGATATTAAGTAAGTCGTTGCCCCCTTAAGATTAAATTTTACAGAAGCCCAATTAAAAAAAAAATTACTAAATTTCTCTGCAAACAACTTCAAACCAGCTGAAACAATAATTCAAGAGGCATGAACTCTTCCACCTACAATTAGTTTCAACTGAGTGCAAAGTCAGTACTTAATTTAAATATCAACGTCACTAGCTATTTCATAGTAGAAGAAGGGGCTAAAAACCTGAAATGGTCTCATTTGTGGGTTTCCCATTCTAATTTTGGGGAAAAAAATACCAGTTGGATCAAATACTGTTTAGTCTAAACTAGGGTAAAAGGTGCTATATTAGCTAGCTAATATCTAACATCATACCGTTAAATCCTGTGCTAGATAAGGCCTTAAACAAAAAGGTAGGGGACAAATCCATCCTGAAGCAAATAGATGGAATTCCTATAGCATTATCTGTATCAAATTCATAGTGACACTCAGCGTGGTGTTAAGTTACATATCAGGAGGGAAGTAACACAAAGCTATGTCTACACTGCGCAGCTTACAGCGGCACAGCTGTGCCCTAAGCCGTGTCACTAAGGCATGCAGTGTAGCCACTCTTTGTTGGCAGAAGAGAGCTCTCCTGCCGACAAAATAAAACCACCCCCAACGAGGGGTGGTAGCTTTGTCAGCAGGAAAGCATCTCCTGCCGACAGCGCTGTCCACATCTCCAGAAGACAACAGTGAGCCAAATGCAGAGGTGGTGAATACATTAAAAGTGTTGGGAATAAATGGTGAGATCATGTGATTTGCATCACTTTGATGATGGGCTGTAGATTTTTCCCCTAAAATTTACCAGTGCAGTTCCATTGGTGATAGCAACAGTTGGCGTTCTAATGTAAATAAGGCATTGGCGGCCACATTTGAGGTCATGAAATTTACCATGTTTCACAATCTCACACAGATCTACCAGTGGAGCAGGGACAAGAATTTGGCACTACTGGCAACAGTTAGAATACCTCTTGTTTTAGGGATGTCGAATACAAGAGCTATGTTCTCCAACCATTTCCAAAACAAATCCAGTCTCAAATATTTTTGAATGTGATTTGGTTGCCAATGTGGAGAGGGTCAAACTGTTTTGAGCAGTTATCAAGTAAGCCATTTCCCCCTTTAGGGCACTGCACAAGCAAACTGGTGAAATCTTTTGAGCAAAATTTGACCCACCCCCATTCACACACAAATCCATTTTTAAAGAGGAGTGGTGATTGAAATACTAAATATAAACAACATCAGGAGAAACAGCTACAAACACTATCTTTCCTGTATGATACACAGGGCCTTAGCCATGTCCCCAAAACTACTCCTATTAGACAGTCCCAAGATTTGGGGGATGTGATTAAGGCCCGAAAAATAATCGTGCTATAACCATTTCAGTTTACAACCATGCTGAAGCATGATCCTCCACAACTAGAGATGGGCAGATAATTTTTCAATTTGGCTGCAGGTTTGTTGGTTTGGGGGGGGGGGGGGGGAGAGGAGAGGGGATTTGGTTCAACTATAACAATCAAATTTCCAGTGAATAGAAAAAAAAAAGTCCATTTAGGTTCTCTTCTGGAACTGGAATTTGAACCTGGTTATCCCACATCCCAGGTGAGTGCCTTAACCACTGGGCTAAAGGTTATAGGGGAGAGCACCAGCACCACCTTCTCTGGCCATTTTGCGAACAGTCAAAACTATTCATGTCAAATTTACGAAGAGTTTCTAGAACTGCATTTTTCATTAAAAAAAAAAAAAAAAAAGCTTATTTAAGACACTCATCCCATTCTACCCACAATACTGATGCATTAAAAAGGAACATTACTCCCTGCTCTATTTTAGAGGTCAGCATTGTCAACTTTTTTGTTTCAAAATATGTTTGTCATTAATGTCTACTCTACATGATCACAGATATTAGCACTTTACATAAACTCTTTGTCTTTACACCAATCTATTTTACAGCCATAGCACAATGTAAAGTAACTCAAAATATACCTCCAAGAGCCAGTCCAGGAGTATTGATCTCATGTGTGGTTGCAAGTTAGAATGTAGCGATGTAAAATGTTTGCAGTGAGCATATTTGTTCTCCTTCTTCAGGATATTGAGCCAGACATCTTTAGAATTTCCCCAGCTATGGAATAAAGTCATGTGAAGTTTTGAGATCTCTTTACAAAAAAGAGATATAAATATTTATCTTAGTGTGTTATATTTTAAGTTAGATGAATATCAAAAAATTGTTTATATGCAATCAAAAAAAATATTTTTAAGTTAGACAACTACAGGCATACTTTGTTCTGAAATCCCAGAATTAGCCTATCAGTCACCAAAACCCAAGATATATCTGATTAACCCAATGATCAAATACACACACAAGTCACCACTTGGACAGGTGAAATAAGCAACTGCGCTCCATCTGGTCAGACAGTTCAGATTTGATCCATTTGAAAACTTGGCTTCCTAAGTAGTCAGATAAAAGACAACTTAGACACCCCAAAAATAAATCTTTGACCTGATTTAGTGCTACAAGCCAGACCAAACTACTCGTGTTTAGAATTCAAGTTTAGTCCCCTTCCTGCTTCCTACATCATTTTCCCAGGGACTGGAAAAATATGGTGAAGAGCATAACTTAACAAAAAATAGACAGTTTTAACAATGAAGTAGTTCATTTACTCACAATGAAGGTTTGAAAAATCCACTAGGGCAGTGGTCCCCAAAATTTTTTTCCTTGTGCCCCCTCTTACCCCTGTCCACACCCTGCTGAGTAATGGACAGAGGCCAGCCGTGGACCATGGTGCACACAGGGCCAGGAACAGAGCTGAGTGGTGCTCCTTCCTTGCCCCCCAGGGGGGCTGGCCTGGGCCCCAGCCATGCCCCTCCACATTCCTCTGTGCCCCCCTAGGGGGCATGCCCCACAGTTTGGGGACCTCTACACTAGGGAGTAGAAAGCTTTCACTGGAGTAAGTGGCTGCTTATACCTTCATTTTTGTATCATTTTAACTTTGCATTATTATGGAGTGTTTTGGGTTTGGGTTTTTGTGTGTGTGTTTTTTAAACTACACATCTCGCCATGTAGTCACTAATGGCTGGTCTACCCTGAAAAAGTTATATTGGCATCCACACACCCTGACAGACAGTTAAGCTGACCTAATCCCTAATCCTGGTGTAGACAGTGATAGGTCAAGAATTTTTCCATCAACCTAGATAGTGTCTCTCAGAGGCAGATTACCACAGAGATAGGAGAACCCCTCCTATTGCTGTAGTAAGTGTCTATACTGAAGCGTTGGAAGCATAAACATAGCCTAAAAAAGTGCTCCAAAACGAATCACATGTTAATTGATGTATTGTCATCTTCATCAGTCCTCACTCATACGATCAGTTTCAGTGTCTGCTGCTGCTCCTACTTCTTGCTAAGCAGCAACAGAATCAGATTAACAGGATGGGTCAGTTTCATTGCTACCCACAGGATTCTGAATAGTACCAAGCAAAAGGCCATGTTAATTTTACTCAGCTGCTGGTGAAAGATATGAGAAGATGCAGAATTATTTGCTGGATTTATTCAAGGGAATGGGATCCCAAAAATGGGGTTAAAGTATCAGAGACCCCTTTCCATCATCTTCTTACAATAGCTAGGCAACTCTGGAAAGGGCAGAAGAGAAGATGATTTTCCTGTACTGCAGCTGAAGGAGGTTTATCAGATACTTGTTAGATAGATATGAAACATGGAGTCCACAGGGAAGAGTCTATGAACAGAACTCTGGAAGAAATCTTAGCACCCTTTTCAGAAACTGCGGGGGGAGCATAAAGGAGTTCAGCTTCTCACCAAGGGTTCACAGAGATCACCCACCCATCCTCATCTTTGATATCTACTGTGGGCTATTAGGCATCTGCTAAATTTTCCACTCCTACTCACCTCATCATTCTGTTCTTTAGAGAGAGTGAAATAACTGATAAAATGGAACCTATTCACTCACCTCAGTGGAGCAGTAACTCAAACACCACGATAATTTATGTAGCAACTATTTCATAGCTGGACCATTTTAGCAGGAGTATCCAACTAATATGCTTCCCCAATTTGGGTGAATTCCTTAGACATTAGAGACTGAAGAAGGTTTCTTCAATCAGGTCATCTAGTTCTAGTCCATCCACGTGGGAAGTGCAGTATTGCTCCATAAAATATATTCTATACATTTTTCTAGACTTTATACCCTGGGCTTCCACCATTTCTCTATCAGATCTACTCCACACTATAATTAGTTTCCACCATTAGGAGACCCTTCCTCTTCACTAGTGTCTCTGAATATGATGCTTCCACAATGCTTCCCACAGTCTGGAAAAACCAGGGCTACGCCTAAAACTAGGCTTTTTATCAGCATAGCACTGTGCTAGCCACCAAGGCACTAGAATGAATAACACACTGTTTCATGGTCAAAACATTAGACATACTTTAGAGTCCCTAAAGAAAAAACGTAGGCTAAGAATGCTTTGGCTTCTAGGTTTTCCAAATGTCTGGTTCCAATAGCCATGAATACAGTTCATTAAAAAAATAAAAATAAAAACACCGCACACATATCCCCAAACCAAACACCATAATATTTGCAAATGACTGAATTTTACATTGGTATTTGATATTAAGCCATAAAGAATGGCTCCAATTAGAAAAGTTAATGTAACCCTCTTTGCGTGTGTGCTTCCCCTCCAAAAAAAAACACACACACCACCACACACCTGGAATTTTTTGGGTGGTCAGATGAGGGGGGGGAATCAGAGTGGATGGGATGAAGATTTCAGTTGTCTCTGGTTATAAACTCAATATTGGACACAGTTAAATTAATAGTGTAGAATTTGTTGTACAATAATTTGGAATAAGATGTAGATAACTTACCTAAGTTCAGGCAAAGGTGATGGATTTATGAAGAGGTTTCTGAACCTGTATTTCTTGAATCTGGAAAAGTCAGTAGCTGCCATTTCCTTGTGGGGTGTTTCAATAATTATGCAGGGGGAGATGCCTCCTGATATTGTGGGTGGCCAACAACTCTACAATGTAAATTATTTTTTTTTGTATTTAAGTGCTGACTTCACCTGCCCAGTTTGCTTTTGAGATAGATACTAAAGTAGTAACAGAATAAAATAAATCAAGAAATTATTAAATAACTTCTATTGTGTACATGTAACCTATCTAGTTTCAGCATCCTCCAAAATGCTATAAGTAATTTCGAAAACATAAGCAAAATGTGTAAGAAGTTAACTTGCTCTTCAGAACTAAGAGCTAGTTTATTCAAGTGTTCCAGGATATACATACGGGTATTGAAAAATTAGAAAACAAAAGAATGACTTTCTAGTCAAGATGGAACCACCACATGCATATAATTCTGATAAAGGAACCTGGCTTTTGTGAGGTAAATAACTTGTGATTTACCAACCAAGGTGTAACTAATCCATTGCTTGAACCATCAATTTATTCATTTATTTGTGGAACAATGAGGTTCTCGAGTACCTAAAATGTCATGGGAAACACGGCAGCCAATTCCACTATCTACTTTTAATCTGGGGAAAATGAGGAGGAAAAAACAGACATGAACTATCTACATCACCTCAGTGGATACACAGCAACATATTATCTTCAATTACCCATTCAAGGGGAAAACCTATTTAGTGAGATGGAACTATCCGATTGCAACTAGTTATTAAAGTAACTTTTACACCTATATAGCACCTTTCATCTCCAGCTCTCAGAACACTTCACAATCAACAGGTTTAGCTTCAGATCATTCATTTGATATAGTAGTATTCCCATTCTTTTAAAACCAGAAGACATTGATTTTCCCCAAAGTCATAGTCAGGTCTTGTCTACAATAGTCAAAGTGCTATTTTAATCTGCTTTAGTTAAACCAAAATAAGAGAGCTTTCACTGGTTTAAGAGTGCCTTATCTCGGTTCATTTTAAACTGATTCCTAAGAGACTTGAGGAAACAACAAAATAAACCTGGTTTAAACTGAAATAAGAGCACCCACATAGCCTTTTCACCCATTCAACTAAATAGGTTTCGTTTAAGCTGTGGTTTTAAACTAGCGTAACATTCTTGTTAGACAAACCCTGGAATTAATCCCATTTTAAATCCACACCATACCTCATTCAAGAATAACTTTCCACATATAGATAAGCCTTTGACAGAGGTGGGCATACAACCCAGAAGTCCTGTGCCTGAACAATGATACTCTCTACTTCAGTAAAGTAGTAGCTTCCCCTCACCACCCAACTTATATATATGGGGAGACTCCTCCCCTCCCGTTCCAATCTGTTTTGTATGCATGAATGCATTACCTTAATCTCATACTGATGTCTTTTAATGACCTTTTCATCTTCTCCTTTCTTGATATCCTGTTGAGAAAGACATTAATTGATCAAGGCCCTTCAACCATACTGTCATATAAAGCAGTGTGCAGAGTAAACCACCACTATCTTGCACCACTTCCTAATCATGTGTTCTACTGAGAAGAACACATTTCTTCCCTGTTCCCCCTACAGTGGCAGGTATAGGAAACAAAGCTTCCAATCCTGCATATTTCCAGGTAAATTAGTCCCCTGCTCACCTCTGTTGCTCTCCTTTTCTTGGTCTGGAGAGGCTCTGGTGCCTGCAGCTCTTGTGGAGACTCTTCCTGACAGGGGGATGGGGGTGGCGGCAGCAGCTGCTGCTTGGCTTGCAAGCGACTACTGGAGAGGAGAAAAGCATATATAGCATAAAGAGAGCAGCTGTTGTTAGACACGTTAGTTTGGTTTATGAAGCTGACAGAAGTTACCTGCGTCTTGACATCTTCCTTGGGTTGTAGAATCCCTTCCTGGAATGAGGAAAGAACAATAACTTAGTCCATAGACAAGAGAGGAGAAATATAGGACAAACTATGGAGCCTAACTCAGATTTAATACCAAGGTTTGTGTGCTGCACATTTCAAGCACTGGCTCTTACACCAGTAGGCATCAGTGCATTAGTAAAATATTTGTGCTAAGTATGTGTGCACATATGTACAAATATACAGTGTGCATGTATTTTATATCTACATAATCGCACAATGTAGGTTATATAGATGCACAATCAGGTTCACCACTAGTGTAAATCCATGGTTTCCAAAATACATGTGCCCATGTACACCAGTAGCAAATTTAATTCACTGCATTTGTACAGGGAATCAGGGGGATGCTTCATCTAGGTCAGTGGTTCTCAAACTTTTGTACTGGTGACCACTTTCACATAGCAAGCCTCTGAGTGTGACTCTCCCCCCCCCCCCCTAAATTAAAAACACTTTTTAATATATTTAACACCATTATAAATGCTGGAGGCAAAGTGGGGTTTGAGGTGGAGGCTGACAGTGTGCAACCCCCACATATAATAACCTCATGACCCCCTAAGGAGTCCCAGTTCTCCCCAGTTTGAGAACCCCTGATCTAGGTGATAGAGAGGGAATTCAGGGTGTGCAAGGAGGGAGAGGGGACACTAAGCCCAGGCCATCTCCCCCACCCTCAGCGTGTTAGTGTAGCATATTGATCTATTATACATAAATACATACCCACATTAAACAAACGCCATATATTTTATATGCGTTGCCATATTATTTTTATTATTACACATTCCTCTAATGTATACACACAGTGTAATGACATATTTAAACACACACACACACACACTGGTTGTGTGTACTCACCCACCCTGTGTACAGAGCCAGACATCTCTTCCTCGCCTAGCTATTCCTGTCCCCTGCACCCCGGAGCTGCTACGCCTCTCCCCACCCCAGCTCCGAGAGGACTCTAGCCGGGACCCCAGGGCTCCCTGCCCTCTGTGGCTCTGCGCGCTGCTCCGGCCCCTGAAATGCCGGTTCCGCGCCAATTTAGAGAGCGGGGAAGAGCAGGCGGCAGCGGCCTGGGGCTGGGCTCAGGGCGTCCGCCTGGTGCTGCCGGCCCCGCTCCACCCCCGGGGACCCATCCCCCCGCGTGTCACAGGGCAGGGGGTCCACGCGGGCGGGCTCTTTGCTCCCCCTCCCGCGCGGGGCCAGCTCCCTCCAAAAAGGCAGCCCCTTCCCCGCGGTGCCCCTGCACCCCCCACCCGGGCAGGGTTAACTAGGGAGCCCTCACATGCCCCCCCACCCTCTCTGGGCGGTATAATGGGGCCAGGCCGGGGCTGGATTAGCCGCCCCAGCCGGATTCCCCACCCCCTTCCCTCCCTGCACCGAGCCAGTCTCCCTCCAAAACCTCAGGCACGGGCGCCCCGGCCCCCACTCCAACGGGGGCCAGCGCGGGACGGGGTTACCCCAGACCTGGAGGGGGGCTGCAGCCGTCACCCCGCGGAGGGAGGCGCAGCCCCCGGCGTGCCCCCCATGCTCAGAAGGGCTCGCAGGGGGCGCCCCGGGGCTGGATGGGGGGGCGCCCGCCAGACACCTTTCCCCAGCCACTCTCCCTCCAAAACAGCGCCCGGGCAGACATCCCGCCGCGCCACCCGCCTCGGCCCCGCCACCGCGCGGGCCCAGTCCCCACCCATCGCCCCGGAGCGGGCCCTCCAGAGCCGGGCACTGCCGCCCCCCCGGGCCCGCCGCCCCCTCAGCCCGCAGGAGGGGGTGCAACAGGCACCTCAGCGCCTTCCCCACCTCCATCTGTCCCCCCGCCGAGCCCCAGGCTCGGGGACACCCCCTCATGCATTGCCTGCCCGCCCGACCCCCAGACCCTTCGCCTGGGCGCACCTCACCCGCTGCCGCCCGGCTCAGTGCTGCTCAGCTGGCGCCGGCGCCAAGCCCCTATATACTGCCGCCCGGGCCCTCCCCTGCGCATGCGCGTATCCCGGCTCCTCAACCCCCCCCCCCCCCCCGTCATCGTCCCTCCCTGCAACACCCAGGCCCTACTCACCCCCCCCCCACGTGCACAGCCCCCACTCAGCCAGCCCCCCGCACGTGCACAGCCCCCTTCCTCCCCATGCAGCACAGGGCACCCCCAGGCTGCTGCACTCTCCAGCAGTCCCCCACCCTCCCTCTCCTACGTGAGCCCCACTGGACAGCCTTCCCTGTCCCATGTGCTCTGCCCCCAACACAGCCAGGGCCCCACCTAGACAGCCTTCCCTGCCCCCAGCACGGCCCAGGGCACCCCAACTCGCTGCTTCCAGGGGCAGGGCAGGGCACAGCAGCCTCACCCCTGCAGGGATATGCAGCCTCATCTCAAGTTTCCTATGTCCCCATACAGGCACCGACTTACATACAACACTTCTATGCCCCAGTCCAGCACACGACACGCCAGGTTGCTGCAACTCCCAGAGGAAGGGCAGCCTCACACCCTGCCCTCCCCCCCACACACACACACTCTCACACTCTACGAACTCCTTATACCTCTCCCCGTTGCCTCCGGCCCAGCCCGTACAGTGCGCCCGGGATTCCTGCTCCGGGGGTGCAGCAGGGAACAACACAGCTGTCAGCACCCGCTGCCGCCGCCTTGCCCCTACAGCCAGCACACGCCGCCGCCCAGCGCGGGCTGGCGCGGAGCTCCACCCCTGGGCGGAGCCAGGGGCAGCCTCGAGCCAATGGGGAGAGAGAAAGGGCCGACAACGTGGACCTGGCTGCAAAATGTAAACACAGATCTGTGCGCGGCGTGGCTCCCACAACAGTGAATTTAAAATCCAGCAGTGTGACTGTGTATCTACACATAATAATAGCATGGCACGAAGCTGGCGTTTTCTCTGTGTCACCATTGCAGATATTTGTGTTTAAATAAGACATTTCTTCCTTACAGTCCCACTGGTGAATAAATTCTTCATATTTAACACTTGCCCTGATAGTTTGTATAGTACTTTGAACTAGTCCCCATCACACTCCTCAGGGAAAGTATGATTTCTATAGATGGGGAAACTGAGGCTGAGTTGCTCAGATCCGCACAGCAAATCGGTAGACCTGCCGTTACAATACAGGATTTTCTGACTAAACCCTCTACCATGCTGTGGTCCCCTGACTGGTCTGGCAGTAACATCACTCCGTTGCCATTACCTGTTGGGATGTCACAGACAGATTTAGGATTTAATTTCAGAATCAAATGGGAGTGGGGGAAATAGTCTGTGAATACATAAACCACTTCTTAGTTGGCATACATAGTAAGTTAGGAGAAACACAAATTCCTATTTAAGTCTGATATATCTGAGGGTTTTCCTCCGTCTAAGGTCTCTTAGCACTTTAGAAGTCTGTGTTCTGTTTAACTAGAGAGAAACTAGCTTACACAATACTCCTAATACCGATGGCCTCACTGGAAGAGCAGCTTCTCCCGTCCCCAGTTTCAGTTAGATGGCAGCATTAGCATCACTATGTTTCAGCATAATTTGAGGTCCTTTAATTCTCATTACTCAGGTGCTGTATTAGTCTGACTAACATAAAAGTGCATGATATTTGATAGGAGTCTATGGCTAAATTTGGACCTTCTTCTTGGTCATCATGACTCTCTCATCAATTCACTCCTAAATCAGCAGCAACTTTGAGTTCAGAGTATCTCTTGAATAGGACAGACTTTTCTAAGTCACTCAGTAGGAATGGTGGGCAATTAAAATGTAAAAGTTCCCAAATGTTTCACAAAACATTAATGTGTTTTTAAAAGAGCTCTCAGGTCTAACTTCCACAGAGATTTTGGAGAGATAATGTAAGTTATAAGAACAAAGCTTGAATGGTTATAGTTTCTGCAACTAGAACTCCCAAAAATGAACAGATATTCAACTTTATACACAGTTTAAGAGGATATTATTTTTTAAGATTCTACCCTAGTATTTTTCTTGTCCTCCTCTCTTCCACCTTCTGTGTCTCAGGCCTTGTCTAAACACAAACTTTCAACATTTTAAAATCCATTTTAAAATAGATTTAGTTAAACCAATGCAAACTCCTGTGCAGATATTCTGAAATTGGTTTACAGCTGGTTTATATCAATTTGCCTTAATTCAGTATAAACCAGCAATAAGCCTATTCAAGCATGTTGCACAGGAGGCATACTGGTTTCAATAAATACATTTTTAAAACAATTTTGCTTAAAATGGTGCAAGCTGTGTGTGTAGACAAGGCCTCAGGCACCCCCTTCCTATGTATTGTTGTCTCCTCTCCCATCACCTCTCTAAACACTTATGTTCCTCCTCCTTCCATTCTCTTCCCCCCACAGTGTTATATCACATAACAAAATTACACACAATTTTCTGATATCCTAAAGGCATGACAAGAAGTACAAATATATGCACTTTTTATTCCTTTCTTTTTATTGCTTTGCCATTTCAAAGCACAATAAAAAGCAATATATTATATCAAAGGTTAAGATGTTATAATAGTTTCATTGGCAAATAGACTATTTCAACATGTAGTAACCGATAGAACCGATGCCGGCTCGCAGACCACCCCTCGGGCGCCGGTCACCAGAAGAGCCGACGCGACCCCGCGGCCCGCACCGCGAACCCCACCCGCTGAGGCTGCGGGGCCCACCCCCCAACTCACTCCGCAAACTGCTGGTGCCAGAGAAGCCAGTACTACGGCCAGTCCACAGCACCAGCCCCCCATCGCCCGACGGTCCGCCACGACCCCAGGCGCCACCAGGCCAATCCCCACCGCCAGAAGGTCACACGCTCCCACAGCAACCCGTCGGTCAACACCAGCACACGGAGGTCCTGCCACCACCCGTGCCCCCACCGACCTGATCCGGACCCCACCAACGGCTGACAACAACACCTCTCCACCGGCGACTACGCCCCAGGACCCAGAGGTACGGTCTCCAGATCCACAAGCGGGACACCCTGTCGACCACGCAGCCAACCTGCCGCCCATGCCGACAGAGAGACCCGAGGACCAGCGACCGGCGGCTAGACCGGCCACGCCCTGGCAGGCCACTTGGATCGGGGAACTCCAAACAGCTGCCTCCTTTGCGGAGTTCGACTCGTGCGTCAACAGGCTCACCCAGGAGCTGGCCGCAGAGATCGCTTTCCGCAGAACCCCGAACCAGGAGACCACCCGGCCTGCCCCCAGACGGCCCCCCCCCACCGTGGCACCAACACGAGGGAAGCTAGATGGAGGAACACCAGCCGCCGATACGACCCGGCAGCGGCATCGAGGATCCAGAAGCTGTATCGGACTAACCGCCTCAAGGCCGTGAGAGAGGTCCTCGACGGGCCCCCGTCCTACTGCACGATTCCGCCCGAACGCCTCCACAGCTACTTCCGCGGGGTGTTCGGCGGCGTGCCCAGGAACGACGTGCCGCGCCCGGAGTGCCTCCACCCCCTGCCCCGCATCTCAGACTCCGAGGGCCTGGAGGCCGACTTCACCCCCAAAGAGGTGATGGCCAGGCTCTCCAGAACTAAGAACACAGCGCCTGGAAAAGACAGTATCCCCTACGGCCTCCTGAAAAGACGTGACCCTGGCTGCCTTGTGCTCTCCAGTATATTCAACCTCTGCAAGCAATTCAGCCAAACCCCCACCTCCTGGAAGAAGGCCATGACCGTCCTTATTCACAAGAAAGGAGAGCGTGACGACCCCAGCAACTGGAGACCCATCTCCCTTTGCTCCACGATGTCTAAACTTTACGCCAGCTGCCTTGCAGCCAGAATCACGGAGTGGGCGACGGCCGGAGGGGCCATCAGCCCTGCCCAGAAGGGCTTCATGCCGTCAGAGGGGTGCTACGAGCACAACTTCCTGCTCCAAACCGTCATTCAGACAACCAGACGGGCGCGGAAGCAGTGTGCCATAGCGTGGCTCGACCTGGCCAACGCCTTCGGGTCCATCCCCCACCACCACATCTTCGACACACTCCAGGAGTTCGGGATGCCGGAGACCTTCCTTCGCCTCGTCCGGGAGCTGTATGAGGGCTGCAGCACCACCATCCGCTCGGTGGAAGGGGAAACCGCCGAGATTCCGATCCACAGCGGTGTGAAGCAGGGCTGCCCCCTCAGCCCGATCATCTTCAACCTCGCCATGGAGCCACTCCTGCGGGCGATCTCCAACGGCGCCGATGGTTTCGACCTACACGGCGAGAGGGTGAACGTCCTGGCCTATGCAGACGACCTAGTCCTGATTGCAGACAACCACGAGAGGCTCCAGAGCATGCTCAATACCATCGGGAGAGTCGCAGACTGGGCAGGACTCCGCTTCAACTCCGAGAAGTGCGCATCCCTCCACATCGATGGGAGCGTACGGGACTCGGTCCTGGAGACGGAATTTCTTATCCAGGGGGAGCCCGTCATCCCCCTGGCGGAGGGGCAGGCATACCAGCACCTCGGGACGCCGACGGGTTTCCGCGTCCAGCAGACCCCCGAGGACACCATCCGGGAGATTCTACTGGATGCCACTAAAATCGACGCTTCCCTGCTGGCCCCATGGCAGAAAATCAACGCCCTCAATACCTTCCTGATCCCCCGCATCGCCTTCGTCTTGAGGGGATCCGCTGTGGCTAAGGTGCCTCTCAACAGGGCAGACAACTCCATCCGGCAGCTGGTCAAGAGCTGGCTATCCCTGCCCCAGAGAGCCAGCAATGAGCTCATCTACATCGCACACAGGCACGGTGGCGCCAACGTCCCCCGCATGGGAGACCTATGTGACATCGCTGTCGTCACACACGCCTTCCGGCTCCTGACGTGCCCCGACGCCAAGGTGAGATCCATCGCGATGACTGCCCTGCGCACCGTTGTGGAGAAGCGTATCGGAAGACCTCCCTCTGACCGAGACGTGGCCACCTTCCTGAGCGACGGAGGTGATATCGCCTCGCTGTGGTCCCGTGCCCGCAATGCCACTCGCCGACTGGGTAAACGCCTGGGCTGTCGCTGGGTGTGGAACGAGGAACGCCGGGAACTGGGAATACTGATACCGCGGACCGAGTCGGAGGACAGCACTGTCATCACCCCCGGAGCCAGAGGCATGCTCGAGAGATCCCTAAAGGCCGCCGTCCACGCGCTCTACATAGACACCCTGAAGAAAAAACCTGACCAGGGTAAGGCCTTCGAGGTGACCAGCAAGTGGGACTCGAGCAACCACTTCCTCCCCACGGGCAGCTTCACCCGGTTCGCCGATTGGCGCTTCATACACCGAGCCCGGCTGAACTGCGTCCCCCTCAACGGAGCCGTCCGCCACGGGAACCGGGACAAGCGCTGCAGGAAGTGCGGGTACGTGACCGAAACCCTACCCCACGTCCTATGCAGCTGCAAGCCCCATGCCAGAGCCTGGCAGCTGCGGCACAACGCCGTCCAGGATCGCCTGGTGAAGGCCATCGACCCACGCCTGGGGGAAGTCGCCGTTAATCGCACCGTCCCTGGTACCGACAGCCTGCTGCGCCCAGACATCGTCATCACGGACGAGGTCCGGAAAAAGGTCATCATGGTCGACATCACGATCCCCTTCGAGAACAGGACCCCAGCTTTCCGTGAAGCCCGAGCCCGCAAGCTTGAAAAATATGCCCCCCTGGCTGACACCCTGCGGTCAAAGGGATATGAGGTACACACCGACGCCCTGCTTGTCGGGGCCCTGGGCGCCTGGGACCCATGCAATGAGAGAGTGCTGAGGATCTGTGGAGTGGGCCGTCACTATGCACGGCTCATGAGACGCCTGATGGTCTCAGACACTATCCGTTGGTCCCGGGACATTTACACGGAACACATCACCGGCCACCGCCAATACCAAGAGCGAGCCGTTTAGACCTCACCCACCTGCAAGGGAGAAGAGACTCACTAACTCCCCTCCTCCCCCCGCTGGGCCCTATCCCCCGAGTCCCGGACCCACCCAAACTTACCAGCCACCACCAACTCCGGGAGCGAGCCAGGGAGACCTCGCCCACCCACAAGGGACCTACCACCCCCCCCGCCCCCCACTGGGCCTGAACCCCGAATCCGCCCACCAACCTCACTGGCCGCCGCCAATGCCAAGGGCGAGCCAGCGAGTCCTCGCCCACCGACAAGGGGTCGGAGACCCTACCCCCTGGGCCCCTTCCCACCCAGCCCCACCGACCGCTTCCAGGGAGACCTTGCCCACTTGGAAGGGGGAGGGGACCCATACTTCCCCCTCGCCCCAGCCCTGAACCCGCCCAACCCCATCGACCACCGCCGATAACGAGTGTGTGCCAAGGGGACCCTGCCCACCGGCAAGAGGGAAGTGGCCTATCTACCCCCCACCCCCCAATGGGCCTCATCTCTTGAGCCCTGAACCCACCCAACCTCACCGGCCACCGTCAATACCAAGGAGTGAGCCGGGGAGACCTCACCCGCCCGCAAGGGGGATGGGACCTATCAACCCCCCCCACCCTGCAGGGCTTCTTTCCCCTGGATCCCACCCCGTGAGGGTCGCCCCATCTCCACCATCCAACCCACCTACTTGTGCCCATGACTATTTGTGCCCCATGTGTGAATGATTGACCCTCACTGATTATTAACTGTCTTTATTTCGCCCACCGCCCTCCCCCCCAATTGGGGACTCTACAGTTCGTATTTACTATGTGTGCTGTCAACCCCAATATACCAAACATCCCCCCATACTCTGTATGATCCCCCCAATAACTGACAACTGACTCCTTGAATCGTTTGTACCGTGTTTATTTTTAAATATTCTCTAATAAAATTTAGCTCTTTGGGGCAGGGACTGTCTTTTAATTCTGTGTGCACAATGTCTAATACAATAGAGCCTACATTTCTGTCCACTGCCACAATACAATAAACAATGTCTTACAGTAGTATGTGATAGATACCCAAGGCCAATGTCTTTCACAATTCTACAAAACTGCCACAAGATCTAAGCTTTAATTTTTGACAAGTTACATTGCTAGTCCTTCTGATTAAGAAGAAAGCTTCCAAATGTAAATCAAAGAAAAAACAAACAATGTAATATTTACTGTTCACATCTGTAAGTAGCCTAAAAGCAATCCAGGTGAGATGTGAACTTCCACTATTCATTCCAATGGAGTTAATTTTGAAAACTAGAAGTGAGAATATAAAATGCCATTGTTAACTATTTCACTACTGATCATTTTAAAATAAGCATTCAGTCTATGTGCTTACTACGGGTAGGCACAGACAGATATTGGCCTCATTTAGGCAAGGATTGTATAACATTAGCACATGTTAATATGCCAACTAATACATTTTAACAGTCTATGGTAGACAAAGTGCACTGCCTTTAACACATTAGCTTTAGTTGAGCCAGGCTTCACACATGAAAGGCAGTGTGGCAATAAGTCAAACCAAAGAGCCATATTTCTTTGATTCTCAATAGTATCACCTACCTTCCTTCCTTCCTTATCTAGGTACATTTGGAGCCCTTGATCTTTACTCATGATGGAAACAGTCAGTAGTCCTAACCTAGAGGAAAACCACTTTCTTTTGCTTCAAGTCTCAATTACAGTGGAAGAAGATGGCTCTGTCAGATAGTCTTACCCTTGTCTCTATGTGACTGAAAGTCTGGTCTTTTGCCTTCAATACTAATAAAGTTAATGGCTCCCCCAACCACAATCACATCCTTGTTATTCTCAGTTGCTCCTCCAAATGGCTTCTCAGCCTATTAGGAAGGCATCCATTTCCATATCCCTCCTGAAAGGGTTCCTCTGCAATCCCTACACTGAGGAGCAACACCTGTTAATAATAGTGTATTAACCCTCTCCTTACCTAACACTGCATATGATCTCACACTGACACTCAGAAAGGAGAGGACTGATTTTCTTCAAATTTTCTAGCACAAATTCACCTCTGAGCTGTGACTAAGCATGAGGAATTTCAGTTCAAGAAGTAGTTTTGGGAGTAAGTTCTAAGCCACTGAAAATAGGAACATAAAAATAAAATACTGAATGCTTTTCATGATCAAAATACTTTACAAATATCTAACTAATTCCCACATCACCCCTATGAAGCAGGTAGAATACTATTTCCATTTCATAGAGGGGGGAAAGTGAGTTAGAGGTTAAGGGACTTGCTCTAGCACTGGGTTTCTTGTCACTGCCAACACCCTAGCCTAGGTCTTCTGAGCTGGGAATTATACCAAGATTGGTCTGGTTCCTGACTGGTGAGAGACCAGGCTGATTCAGACAATGCTATCAAACCTGCAGCTGTAGAGGACCCTTGTCTCTTGGGGTTTTTTTCCTACAAAGGCAGGTTGAAGTTAGTTTAACATTCATTGATTACACTTCTCTGTGTCCTGGAGTATGACATAGTCAGTGCTGGCTGTAAGCTTGAAAGTGATAATAATTTGAGCCCCCGGGAATCTGAATTTCTCTAAATTCCCTACTCCTTATCACGGCCATGGCTGGGACACAATGCAGGTTTCCACTCACCACCTTTAACATAGGAAGTCCCCATCCACTATTTCCCATACTCACTCCACAGACACATGCAGCACTTCTAGACAGATTCCCTATTATCCCACCCCTATAGGTCTACACCTCTGCCCCCACAGCTGTCAGGGGAAAGGAGTGTGGATCAAATGGGGTGGAGGATGTTGCACACTGGACCTTGGAGGGCAATCAAATTACTATGCAGAAACCAATGGATTTGCTTGAACTGGCCCTGATCAGAGTGGGGTGGTTAAAGCTGAATTGCAAATACCCACATTCCCTTTCTCTGTTTCTATGTGATGTGTAAATTACTGCCTAACAGACTTTCAGCTTTGACATTTGATTTCTGGGGTTACAGCTTAAAGTTAAATCTGGAATCTGGTCATTTTCAGCCATGCTCAGTGGCAATATTATGGCTATACCATGAATTTAATGCAGGTAGCATATGTTGAGGTTTGTGTGCCCACTCTGAGGCCTGGTCTACACTAGGAATTTCCATGATATAGCTACGCCTCTTGGAGTGAAAAAAATCCACACCCCTGAGAGACAAATCTATACCAACCTAGCTCCCACTTGAGACAGTGCTAGGTCAATGGAAGAATTATTATGAACCCCTCCTGCCAGCGTAGGTAGTATCTACATTAAAGAGTTACAGTGATGCAGCTGCAGCAGTGCCACTGTAGCATTTTAAATGTGGACATAGCCCTTTTCTTTCTTCCCAGGTTTCAGACCCATCTCCTCATCCACAAAGTGTGTGGCAGCTGGCCAGTTCCCATCTTCCACATGCCAGAAACCCTGGTAACCAGCAAAGATGCCCACCTGCTCTGTTCCCCCTCCCAAAAGGAGGTCTCTGAGAAGACCCATTATAGGAAAAATGTGAGTCTTCTAGCAGTCAGCTGAATTCTCCTTTACACTGAAGTAATATTTTTAGTTACACTTACTGCTGGGACTTCTCTTTGTGAGGCTGTAACAATGAGAAGACCATGTTTTGGGAGGTAGTGTTGTTTTGTGGTACTGCCCAGGACTGAGAGTCAGGAGTTCTGAATTCCATTCAGAGCTATGTGAACTTGGACAAGCCACAACCTCTCTCTGCCTCATGTTCCCCATCCATAACAAAAGGATACAGCTACCTGCCTCCCAGATATGGTAGAGGATTAGTTAGTGTATGTACAAAACTTTCAACATGAAAAGGGACATCTGAATGTTCAATATTATTTACATAGTGCCAGTTCAGTGCCCAATTCCTTGCAGACAAAGAAGTCAAGGAATTTACAATCTAAACAAAAAAAAATGCAATATCAGACTGTGAGATTGTCAAAGGAAAGACGATGCAGTGAAGGAAAACAACTATTTTACAAATGAAGTCTTATGTTTCTTTATGATCAGGGACCAGATTTGGAGCTGATAGCGTCAGAGCTGCAATTAGTACACAATAACAAGCCGCAGTTTTGCCAAATGGAGGAAAACGTTTTCTTAAGGATTATTTTCCAATCTTTATTACTATTTATGCTTTGGAAGAGGAGCAATATTTAAATGGTTAATGATAAATTGTAAGTGCTAATAGTAAAATTAGACGGCAGAATTCACATGCCATTGAGATGTACTGGTAAAGTTCCATACAACCCCCAAGTAATATGTTTTATATAATTCAGCAACCTCAAAAGAACAATAGGTGCCTCACTGATACTAGTTCAGCAAGGCTAAAGCTAATATTGCAACAAAGGGTTGTAAATGTAGGCCCTTTCCACAATGAGCATATCTACTGTAGACACTTTTGTATGTGTTTGGGTTTTTTTAAATGTTGAGCACAGTCAGCTTAATAACTGTAAATTGTCATTGGTGCAGATCCTCCAGTTGAAGCAATGATGGAAGCCAGCTCAGGCATTCTGCCTGCTGCTCTAGACAATAGGGTGATAAAACTGCCAGTGACCAGTCTATCTTAGCACTCCCACCACTGGAACTGCACTGCTGTTGGACAACAGTGGGAGATTTTCACAATACCTCCAGCTCTGTTTAAACTAGGGGAAATGTTAAAAAAATCCTACTGGTGTTAGCAACTGGGAGCCTGAGGCCCTTCCTACACTGGGTCGGGTTTATTTTTGCACCCTGTACTTACACCAATACAAACCTCTAGCATAGAGACACTGTACCAGTAGCTTATGCATTTCAAATTGGAGTAAGACACAGCTTACTCCAATGCTGCACACCTACATTAAGGGCACCAAAGCAGCTACATGATGCAAAATATATTGGAGAAAGAGGCTATCAGACAGACATAGCAGTGATGTTGGAACAATTTTTATAGGGGGGCTGCTGAGAGCCATTGGACAAAACTGTAAACCCTGTATATGATGGAAACCACTTCACACTAGGGGCTGTTGCTGCAGCCCCAGCACCCCTAGTTTGAGCACCCCTGAGCCCTGGCTTACGTGGGTTGTTTATTACTGCCATTGTTTCTAACCCCATGGTCTAAACCTATGGTGTAACTGACAGTATTATAAAGGCTGTTGGCAGCAAGGGATCCATTGTTTATATTTAAAAGACATTTTTCAAAATTTCCCCGTTGCTAACACTGGTTCAGCTGTACTAGCTGCTGCAGGCCTTTTAACAACAACGTTGTTAAGACCCGATCTGAGCAGGTTTAGGTAAAACAATGATTAAATTGGTGGCAATAGCCCTTGCCCACTCTGCACTACGACTCTCATTGTTGCTTAATTTTTGTGGGACTGAACTATTGTTAGCAATGATGGAAACGTTTTAGGAAGTGTACTTGGAATAGACAGGGCTCAATGTAGACCAAACTCAGCACATCATAACCATGTTTGGCACCATAGTACAAAAGCTCAGCGAACACTAGAGCTGTGGTATGGGCCAGTGATAGAACTAGAAAAAAGATTACTACCAGTACTCCACTCCTTGTGGCTGCTTCTCTCAATAGGACCATAGAGTTGTTGAGAAGGTCTCCATGGGCCCCTGTGGCCACTTCCCTCACTATGGATGAGCGGATTGTTGAGTCGATCTCTGCTCCCACAATCTCTTACTGTGACTGGGTTGTTAAATAGCTCCCCACTTCCCTCCAGCTGCTGGTTGCTTCCCTCAGTGGGGCTAGGAAGAGGATTGTTGAGCAGCTCTCTAATTCACACCATGCCCTCAACCATCTTGCCACTAGAATAAGGGAATTTTCTCAGCAGCCCTGATGCTTGCTATAACATGGCTAGGTGACTATCACATTTAGGCTGGGTGTATACTGTAGATAGGGCCTTATGGAGGTCGGATGAGATGGTGCCCTTCCCTTAATCAACATACTGGCAGACTATCAAAACTGAGTTTTATAATTCACGTTTCTCAGCCTGTGTTCAATCTCCTCTATTCTGAAAGGATGTCAAGGGGACAATGATGTCAAAAACATGTCCTAGCATGACTTTTCCTATGATAGAAATGACTCATTCTCTCTCTCTCTTTATACACACACACACACATACAAACTGACTCTCATTTGCATGTGTCATGGGGTGATGAAGTGCGAAAATGGAGGTGGGCAGCTTCTTGTGGTTATGAATATGCACTAAAACTACAAAGTAAGAAAGCATACACTGCACAGCTGAATCAGAAAATATAGTTATTAGGGATCCATTACAGTTTTAACCATTGAAGAGGTGTATTTAAAATGATACTATGGTGATTAGAACTATATTAATAGCTATGGGCTTGTCTACAAACAAAAGTTATACTGGTATAAGCTAAGCTGTTAATTTAAACAGATACAATTATGGACACTTTTATTCTGGTAGAAGAGGGGCTTTTTTCTGTTTACTTTGGAAGGGGTTTAAGCCAAACTGGAAAAAAAAAAAAAAACAACCACTCTTATTCCAGAAAAAGTGTCCACCTTAGGAGCTATACCAGTATAGCTATAGCAGTTTAACTAGATGGGTATAATTATACTTGTATAACTGGTAAAAAAAACTTTCCCTATAGACAGGCCTCATTATTTAGCTCCTTGTTTTCATAAGCTCATAACCCTCTATACATTTTTTTCTTTGGGAATGAAAACTTCAACATTGTACTCTCTCAGCAAAGGGGTGATTTTTTTTTTCTGGAAATTCAGTTTGACAGTTTTTGAGTTACTTGGAAAATCATTTAAAAAAAAATCCACTGATTTTTTTCATACATAATAATTATACAGTCAAGTCATAGAACTGGGCTTTTTGAAGTTTACACTTTATTGAACACTACAAAGGGTAAAACATACCTGTTCATAGGAATGATGATATTGGGTCAGAGCAGTGATCCAGCTAGTCATGAGCCCATCTCTGACAAGGACCAGTACCACTAGTCCAGAAAAAAGTGCAGGAAACCCCATAATTCCAGAGAGGTTGCTGTCTTCCCTGGGAATAGATTAACAGTTAGTGTCTTCACTACAGAGTTAATTCAAGTTACTTCCCTTGCATTTACCTAGCTCAAGTGCAAGTGGCCACACTGAAAATAACCCACTGGTGTGTCCACACTAGTGATGCGCTCATTCATGTATGGCACATTTGGGTGGATCCTACCACTATTCTTTCCATTGCAGTAAGTTGAGCTGAATTTTTTTTCCTTAGGGAATTGGGGGAGAACTCATCTCTTCTCTCTGGGCACACAGGAGGAATTATGGGAAGGTATTGGAGGACTAGCAGCGCTCAAGCAGAGCTAGCCTGGCTCCATGCTACAGTGCAGTGGTGTTAGCAGCTGATAGATTGGCTGACCCATTGGGGGGGTATAGCGTAAAGCGAAGATGAGCGTAACCTAAAGTAGATGCCAACACAGGACAAGGGATTGTGTGTGGGGATAGGACTCAAGTGAGCAGCAACACTCAAATGTACATTACTTTTGAAGCCCTATAATGTAATGAACTTTTATAATTTATTTCAGTGAATAAGTACTGTAGGTTAAATACTGTTTTCAAGTGTCAACATACAGAAATTTATTGATACATCTATTTTACAGGCAGATGGGGTCACTCTACCATTGGATTAGCAGATTGCCCGTTAACTCAAGGTAAAGGCTAGTGCTCACTTATGGGGCCCAGTCAGCTGTAAAGTATCCACACTTGCTTTCACAAAGGTGTTAAATACCTTGAGTTAACAGTCAATTAACTCTAGATAAAAGTCTAGTGAAGACTTCCTTACAGAGGAAGCACGCCCTCTACCTTTGCTTCCCAGACAACCCCTCTGCAAATGAAGGGTTTGGCTCATATCTGCACATTGTCTCTTCCCATTCCAGGGCCCTCAAGACTATGTTATTTGGCTAAGGCATAGCTCAACATGATATGGCATGAATTATGTATAATACATATGTTCAACTATATGTTACCATCCACATAAGGAGCTCATTGCTGACAAGTTTCAGAGTAACAGCCGTGTTAGTCTGTATCCGCAAAAAGAAGAACAGGAGTACTTGTGGCACCTTAGAGACTAACAAATTTATTAGAGCATAAGCTTTCGTGGACTACAGCCCACTTCTATGCATCCGAAGAAGTGGGCTGTAGTCCACGAAAGCTTATGCTCTAATAAATTTGTTAGTCTCTAAGGTGCCACAAGTACTCCTGTTCTTCTTATTGCTGACAAGGAGTGCTAGCAATTTCCCCCCCCCCCCCAAAACTCTTCTTACTGGTACTGAAAGTGGTTTAAATTGCAAGGGAAAGGAGTACAAGACTTTTAGCACTATTATGTGTAATAAGGACCTAGTAGAACAATGTTTTGATGATGCTTGCTATAGTGGGAGAAAGCTATTTACAATACCCATCTACAGCAACAGTTAAATCATTTTCAATACCAGGTGAAGGGAGGGGGCAAAGAAGAGACACTCAGCCCCATCTCCACTAGGATTCAATGCCACGGACGTTAACATCAGCAAATGTTAAGAGAACAGCATCAGCTAGTCCTATATGGAGCAAGTCTAATCAGTATGGTGTTCGCAACTGCCAGCAGCCAGTGGGATGTCTAGACCAGAGTTCCCAGAGCTAAAACTGATAGGTTAAGTTAAACCAGTGGGAAGTTTTTGAATATTTTGCTAGCAGAGACAAGGCCATTGCTCACTGTATCCAGCAGCAATGGGCAAGGCCGGCTCCAGGCACCAGCCCACCAAGCTTGTGCTTGGGGCGGCACCTGGAAGGGGGCGGTGCGGTGCTCCGGCTCTGGCCACCGGGGAGAGCGAAGCCCCGGCCGGCACTCCGCCCTCCCCCCGGCGCTCTGGCCACCGGGGAGAGCGGAGCCGCGGCGGGCTTGCCGCCCTCCCTCCGGCGCTCTGGCCACCGGGGAGAGCGGAGCCACGGCAGGCTCTCCGCCCTCCTCCCGACGCTCTGGCTGCCACTCCGCCCTCCCCCCGGCGCTCTGGCCGCCGGGGAGAGCGGAGCCGCGGCGGGCTCTCCACCCTCCTCCCGGGGCTCCGGCCGCCAGCGGAGCCGCGGCAGGCTCACCGCCCTCCCCTCGGCACTCTGGCCGCTCGGTGCCCTCCCCTGCTGCGCTGGGGGGAGGGTGGGAGGCGGCGGGAGGCTTTTTTGTCTGGGGCGGCAAAAAAGCCAGAGCCGGCCCTGGCAATGGGCCATTTTCCTAGTACAGGCCATACCTTCCCGTATCCTAAACGGTATCTCAGAATCCTCACTTGGACTAAGGGCAGGTCTTCACTACAGGTGGTGGTGGTGGGGGGGGGGGGGTCGATTTAAGATACGCAAATTCAGCTACATGAATAGCATAGCTGAATTCGACGTATCGGAGCCGACTTACCCCGCGGTGAGGACGGCAGCAAAATCTACCTCCGCGGCTCCCCGTCGACGGCGCTTACTCCCACCTCCGCTGGTGGAGTAAGAGCGTCGATTTGGGGAGCGATTGTCATGTCCCGACGAGACAATTCGATCCCCGAGAGATCGATTTTACCTGCCAATTCAGGCAGGTAGTGTAGACCTAGCCTAAGATTCTGTGGCTTTTGTATGGTAATTTGGCAAACAGTTGGAGGCAGACACCCCTTATAAGGAAGGTTGGGCTTCCTTGGAAAGGTAGAATCCTCACAGATCTTTAGTATTGACTTGACATCAGCTTGAGCAGATAGTGTAGCCACTAAAATATACAAAAGGAAGTTGAGCCTGAAATTATTAGAGTTGGAACTTTGTTTACCCTTTGCCATTCCCACTTATGGGCCCCAAGAGCACAATTCGTTTCACAGCTGACTGGAAGAGCAATGTAGTCCATTACTATTATACCCCCAGAACAGAGAGAATTTTGAACTACAAAAGGTCATGTTGTAGTGATAATTGTATTTATAGACAGCGTCCAAAATTAGTGCTCAAACATTTGGAATTTAACTATAGTATGGAAAAAAGACTCAGACAAGCCACTTTAATAGGCCAATTTTTATTGATAGTTAAGATCATATGTTTCTTCATAAAGTGCAAGATGCACCACGAAATGAAAATAGAAGGAAGGTGTGTTATTAAATACACATTGTTTAAGCAATGCTACTTTTTGGCAAAGTGCTGTATTTTGTTGTTGTTCAGCTTGTATCAAACTGCCTATTCAAACTAAGAGCCAGACAACCTTTGATATCAAAAGAACTGCTACAAGTAGAGAAAGTGGCTCCAGAAAGAAGCTGCCATATATGCATAGACTGATGTACAGTATTTATCTTAACTGAAATGTCCCTTTTGAATTTTCAAGTTTGCTGTGTACAGGTTAAACCTAGAAGGCACAGGTTTGTTTACAACACATCTGTCTATTGACCGATACATACGGAAACACAGTTTCAACAAAATTAATGAATCAGCATCTGAGGCAGTGCAAGGCCTCCACTTTTACAAGAAACAATATGTTTTACTACTGTTCAAAAACCATATAAAAAGCCACACAACTCACACACTACTAGAGAACAACAACAAAAAAACTGCCCAAGAACTCCAGGCACAAAATAGAACTAGTAACATAAATATGCAAGACAAAATTAACAAAAAAAAGTCACTGATAAAGTATTGATAGATAGAGATATCTATCTCTCATACAATATAGCATGGTTTCCAATATTAAGAATTGAGAGGCACAGCTTTTGTGCAACAAAAAAGTTTATATCCTGAAAGATATAGGATTTCATCACTAGAAAGTTATCCAGTAATATAGTATAAAAAAAGATTAGTATCTCCCAGTTTTTAGGAGCAGTCTAACATTGCGTTTACTTGCCAACTGAAAAAAGGCGGCTCCAATTATAATGCTTGGGAGCCATGCGTTAAAGAATTACAAAACCCTTTTAATTCAAAGGAGGTGGAGATGCCATCTTCCTTCATTTAAACTTTAGGAAAATTAAAGCTGAAGGAAATTAGTTATTTAGGAAGAGAAAAATTAAAGCAAGGAGTCTCCTGAGCTGGAAAGTAAGTGTGTGTGTGTGTGTGTGGGGGGGGGGGGGGGGAATGAAAGAAGGACAGAGGAAATGTTGAAATGAAAAGGAATGATACCAGAAGCAACATTAAGATCTCAGTGAGCAAATGAAAGAGATACACTAGGAATTGAGATTGGTGAAGCTACAAAATTATTCTTGGATAAATAATTGAGAGTTTCTAGCCCAGAGGAAAATATCATTGTATATATATATGGATATGCATGACTAAAAAAAGAAGAGGTAAGATCATAAATCATCTACATTCTGAATTGGCATTAAGCACTTAGACTCACACAATCACTCAAAGAAAAACCTATGTTCCATATCACTGGAAATTGTAAAGAACAGGTTAGACTGAACACCTTTCAGCGGTGATCAAGGCTAAGTGCAGGGGGCTAGACTAGATGACTTCCCAGCATTTCTAGGAATATACCCCAGTAAGATGACAGGAGTACAAACAAAAGCAACGTAGATAGTGCTACATTTATAGATACACATGGCAGTTAAACTGTTAACTAAAACCAGGAAAAAATGGAGTATTTGAAGGGAATTGGGGACCAGAAGGCTATTTGCTACAGGATTAGGAAGATTACTCTCCACAAGAGTTCAGACTGCATCTATTATATGCAGTGCTACTCATACTGCAAGATTACTACAAGGCATTAGGTTTTTGTATCAGCAAAATTGAAACATTTGGCCATATTTCAAAGAACATTTCATAGGTTTGAAATAATTCTTAAGCATTATTGGTTTCATCTAATCACAAAAATTAAAGCCAACCATATACATGTTTTATAGTGTTGAGGCTTTTCCACATGATTTCAGCTGGAAGACACTGTTGAATGTGACTAACATTGATATGCCTTAGCAGCAAATGCAGGAAAAGCAGTGATCACAGATGAAGTACTGGAAACAAAAGAGGAAGAGTAAAGCTTCACTGTTCTCCCCTGTTCCTTGATTTACTCCAATTATCTATCACGGTTGATTTTGTAGTGTGGCTGTCTGGAAGTATCTGCACTGTCAAATTTGGTACCTTTGCCTTTCAAGGCATGCTTTCTTCCAGAAGATCATGCAAGATTTTAATAACTTTAAGAGAATGTTTAATGTTCTGTACTTTCCCCTCTCCCTCACTAGTCTATAAAATTAACATCAAGTTAGATATTTTTCTGCTTTTATGCCACATGAGCAATGAAATATCCACTGTTAATATAGCTCCTACATCTCCACTTTTATATACCCTCCTAGCACTGCTTAATTCCGGAAGACCAGTAGTGTTAGAATGTTTTTATAATGTTATGCCTTTCATCACTTCCAGGCATGGCCACCTCAATGTCATTCTCTCATTGGGAAAGAATTGGGAAGGGTGCAAGACCTCATCTGGAAACAGGTTTTCCATCCAGTGGTTTGTGAGCCATTCCTAATCTATCACTTGAAATGAATTGATTTATTCGAGGCAGTAATCAGCAGCTCAGAAACCCATCCGTACTTGCCATCCACCAGAATAGGTTCTGTAGAAGGTGTTTCAGCTATGGATGGACCTATTACAGAAGAAGGCAGTCAGTCTAGCCCTTTCTCCTTGGATCAGACTACAGATAAACTAAACCAAGTTTTGGGAGGTATGTAATGGATGCATCCTCTCCCAAAGAAAAGTGGAGACAGGAAAAAAGAAAAAAGGAAAAAAAAAAGAGCATGATCTAAAATACTGATGGAATCTTTGGGTTAAGTGTCTATATTTAATAACCCATAGGTCTATATGGAGTGAAATGAAAAGTAAAGGCACAAAGTTTGTCCCTCTCCAATACCTGGGACATTCGTGCCACCTCTTATTTCAGTATTATCAGGTGGACATTTTACTCTCTTCTGCTGCTTATATGAAGTAACTGTTTAATGAAAGTAGATAATATCTAGTTTAGATTAAATCTAGAGTTATCCTTCTTTCAATAAGAGTTTAGTGACATCTACTTCAAATCCATTGGCAACTATAGCCTTTTAATGCTTATGTTAGAGTATAACTGTGTACACAGTATATACAGACATACAAAGCTGTCAAAAGCACTGGTTATTAAAGTGTATGGTTGACCCCAATAATTTTGTAACTTCATACGACTGAAGAATGCATGTTCCATCTTTGTTAGAATTTTCTTTAAAAACCCATCCAAACGTCGTAGCAAAGTTAAAAACCACACTCACACACATTTCCAAAACACTGAAATATTTAAGATAACCATTTAGGACCTATAGCAAGGCATTTTGTGATACACTATATGTAAATGTGGTTTCAAACTAATTAACACTAGTCACGATTGTATTCAAATGATTGATCACACCTTCATGATCTATACATTAAAACAAGAGCAAGCTAAGAACAATTAACCGATAGGATTAAAACCTCAAAAGCCTTCAGTAATTGTACTGACGCTGGCAAGGCTGGTGAACAAACAATCCATTGTGCTTGATTTGCCGAGAGTGGCAATCCCTGGTAAGATTTTGGCGACGGAGACTGTTTCTATTGAGATGGTGTCTTTCGTTATGTTCTTTTACCCACTGGGTCGGACGAAAACTCTTGGTTTGTTCCAGAAAACTTGAGTGAGCAGCAAGAGTGGCAACGTAGCAATGAATATGCTGCCCCATTTCATTTCGTGCTTCCATTCTAAAATTTAACATACAAATGTTAGTTACAGTTCAGCTAGCACTCCGAGATCTAGGTAAGTTTATTAAGGGAATGTATTTTCTTCTAGCTGAATGAATATAGATAGGCTTGGAAGGATTAGTTTTGTATCAGTAAATGTCACTAAACATCAATTTCACCACACACACACACACAAATATTTCTATCAATAGAAATGTACAAATAGGTAAAGTAAGAAAAATGCTGCTTGGAGAACTTAAGAGCTTGATTTCAGGATATTTACTGGGTATACTTTGAAATGTAATGTTGACAGTTTGTATTTTAATGGTTATAATGCTTTGACTTTTTGGATCTCAATGTGTAATGCCATTAAATTATTGTCTGACATCCCCACTGCCTGGCCCTTCCACCCCTAATAATCTCCTGCAACTGAGAGAATTTAAATAGATAAAGATAAAAAAAGTGCTTAAAGTGCTTAAAACACAGATCTAATCCATCAAAGTTATTTAAAAATAATCAAATTCTGCCAAGCCTAAATATAGATGTTTACACAAATCACTTCCAGTAGTTGACCCTATCCTATCACAGTAGGCATGAAGTTTTCTGATGTAGTTCTTTAGCATGTTTTAGGGAGTGAGTTGATAATAGGTCTGTTTCCTCTACCCTGTAAAGGACTGTGCTATATTTAATCTTTTGTGTATAATGCACTTTCCAGCTTGCTATTATACATGAACTAATGGTATAATGCCCAAAAGATTGTATAATGTATTAAATACAGAAGGCAGCATGTATTTCACTATCCTCAGACGAATTAGTAAATATTTACTAGATGTTATGGTTAAAGGTCATCTTGCACAGGATAGTTTAGGCTGTGTGAAAATAAAGGGCACTAAATAAAAGATTGTTTGGATTTTCTTACATGGCTGGCAACCAAAACATGATGTTCATGCATAAGACCTGGAAAGTTAGACCACTTAAGCCACTGAAGTTAGACCAGCTGTGTGAAATGCCATGAGTAACTAAAGATCTTTCTTCAGCCTGTCCTTTTGATTCCCTCAATGCCTCTCAAAGTCAGACTGCTGTAGAGACATCCCATCGCACAGTATGGGGTATCACCAACCTATGCAAGGGTGGGAGAATACATCAGTAAAATGTCTCTTGCCTCCCACCCCCACAGCCTGACATACGGTGTGTAAGGGTTGGTGTTGTTAAGTTTTGTAACATAAGAGCTTTCCAGAGCCCATGCAAGTTTTTAAAAACAACTTCCATGAACCTCTTCATCAAGGTGGCATGATAGTTGTGACATTACCTGTATAGCAGACGCTTTTATGGGACACGACGTGGTAGTATGCAACTTTACCACCACCCTTTTTGGATGACTCAAAGTTTAGGAGCCCATGCCTTCCCTGTGCTCAGGGCACAGAGGATGGGGCCCTCAGGGAGTCAGCTATAACAAATTCAGCCCTAGCAAGTCTCTGTTTCCACTAGTGGAAGAACCTTACACTTGTGGAAAATCTGTATAGTAGAACATACTGCTATGCCCCCAGCAAAGAGTTGAAGCCAAAACACTTTCACTTTGTGCCAGCAGAGCAGCACAAAATGAATGGACTGAAGGATATGGGCCCCAAGATGAATTATGCATTGAATGCCTATCCCAGAGTTACCTCCCTTTACAGATTATTAAAACTGACAGACAAGAGCCAATCAGTATAAATGTCCAAGTTGACATTCTGCCCTTCACTCACCCTAGTCATTTCCCACTGGAATTGTTCTTATTCTTTCCTTTTATGCTGATCAACTGAACTTGCATATAGGCGCCTGTAATTATGGTACTACCACTGGCTACACGTGATGCATTAACACGTTTTTAGAAGCAACATGTCAGAGCTGAAACTCTGAATGAAGACAGTAATAAGGGAAGTTCTGGAACAAGCACAGTTATGGTAGCACAAATACAAGCATTACAACTATAAAACCGTAATAGATCAGGCATTAGTAGACTAATTGTGTCATCAGCCACAGAAGTGCATCAATAGCTCACTAATACATACATGGATTTCATATTGTCCAGAACAATAAGCCACAGTGTATGTATTAGTGAGCTAGTGATGCACTTTGAGACCCACCCACCTACCCACCCTCCTCACCTGGGCTTCTGATGGAAGGGGAATGTAAGTCAGGCGATCTGGGCTCTGACACTCAAGTGGGTGTTTCTGCACTGGAGATGTACCCCTAGTGACTTCACTGTTTGCACATAAAAGCTAGCAAGATTGGAACCCTAAAGATTCTTAACTGATAATAAACATTTTTAAAAGCCACTATTATAATAATAGAATATAAAATATAATAATATCGAGATATACCTATCTCAGAACTGGAAGGGATCCTGAGAGGTTATTGAGTCCAGTCCCCTGCCTTCACTAGCAGGACCAAGTACTGATTTTGCCCCAGATCCCTAGATGGCCCCCTCAAGGATTGAACTCACTACCCTGGGTTTAGCAGGCCAATACTCAAACCACTGAGCTATCCTCCCCCCTACTTAGCAGTATATTTTGCTTGTTATAGCAGAATTAGAATTGACCAAATAACTTAAGTTGACACAGAGGTTAGTCTTAAAACTGGTACAGTTTTGATAGACAAGTCTATTTACAAAGCAGACCAATCAAACAAAAAGTACTGTCCCAAAGCAGTAGTACTTACTGTGCCAGTGTGCCTTAAGCAGCTTTTCCTGGCCCTACAATGTTAAATGGCCAACCATTAAACAACTAGAGACTTCAAGACAACATTTTATTGTATTGTCAGCTTAGTTGAACAGTTATTACATCTTCTCAGTTACGGTATTTCATCTCAACTTTAACGTTTTAGAGTGAAACGGTTACAATTTTGTTCTCCAAAATAATTACCTTGTACAGGAAATTATGGACAAAATATTTAGCCAAGATCCTCAAAAAGGCATTTAGGCATCTAATTCCCATTAATTTAACTGAGTCTTAGTATTTAATAGCGCTACTTGGGCCACATCCTCAGTTGAATGCACAGCTCCATTGAATTCAGAGGAATGATGCTGATTTACACCAAGTGAGTATCTGGCCTTTTAATTTAATTTTGTATTTAAGTAGTGCTGCATTATAAAGAGATGCAAGATATAGTTCTGGAATGGCTTATACCAGCATCCCTAAGTTATACAAAGCCACCACAATAATTCAATATCTGAATTTGAGGAAAGGGGAAGGCGACAGATCCATCTACTCTTGAATGACACAATTCTAACTCAAATTTCACCATCTCCATTTTGCAACCATTTCTGTTACATTGCTGCTACTGACTGTAGGTTCTTACAAACTAGTCTATTCTGTTTTCATTGTATTATGTCCATCCCCATGGTATTAGGGTACTCTACAGTTGACAGATTTCTTCAGAGCCCAATTTTCAGAGGTGCTGGGTACCCACGGCTCCCATTGACTTCAGCCAGAGCTATGGTGCTCAGGATCTCCCAAAGAAACAGGCCCCTGATACCAAGAGCACAGAGTTTCAGTGTCAGCCCCATGCTTGTTAGACACTGGCTTAGGTCGCTTTACCAAAAAATCACCCATTTTCTTTAAAGTGTTGCAAACCAACCAACTACAGGTATGGGAGCTAGGCTGCCATTGAAGTCAGTGATAATTACTTGCACGTTGCTACACACAGAACCAAACTCACTATAAGATGATCCTTGTTCATTCTTATTAAAGAGGATGAACACTAGAAGCAGGCCAAATTTGTCCAGCCCTTCTGAACAAGGGCCCCAGAAATTACGTTAATATTTCTGGGAATTTGACCATATGGGAAAAACGTGTGGGGTCATAAAGGAAACATGTTTGCTATCCCAACAGTAGCTTTTGCTACCAGGCAAATACTGCATGATAGGTTTGAGTCTGTGGTCATTCTGCATGGTTACCTCCTTAGAATTCAGATCCTAGTGGAAGAATAAATTTCTGACTTTAACAAGAGAAAATAAATTGTTTATTGGTGGCCTTCCCAATTCGCAGGGTCCCAGAGCTTGGGCTGAGCCCAAACGTCTACACAGCAGTTGAATAGCCCCTTAGCCTGAGCCCCATGAGCCTGATTCTACTGGCACAGGCCAGCCGCGGGTTTTTAACTGCGATGTAGGCATATCCCTAGACTTCATGCGACCTGACCTTGGATAAATCACACGTGTTTCCCCTCTCGGGTTCCTAGTCTCTGCAATTGAGATAGTACTTCTCCCACCTCAAAGGGTGGTTGTGAGGACATCATCAATGTTTGTGAGGCACTTTAGATACTACAGGGGTGGGCACAAATACCTTTTATCATTTTTATTGCTCTCTTCTGGTTTAGAAATCCTGCTCTATGAGGAAAAGTTAAAAAACTGGGCATGGTTTGAGAAAAGATGACTGAGGGGAGACCTGATAACAGTCTTCAAATATCTTAAGCACTGTTATAAAGAGGAGAGGAAAGTGATAAAGAGGAGGCAAGGAGGGTGAGGACACTTTGTTCTCCATGTCCGCTGAAGGTAGGACAAGTAGTAATGGGCTTAATCTGCAGCAAGGAAAATTTAGGTTAAATACAAATATTAGAAATTTTTCCTAACTATAAGGATAGTTAAGCACTGGACTAGGTTTCCAAGAGAGATGTGAAATCCCCATCATTGGAGATTTTTAAGAAGATGTTAGACAAACTCCTTTCAGGGATGTTCTAGGTATTCTTGGTCCTGCTTCAGCTCAGGGAGCTAGACTGGATGACTTCTGGAGGTCCCTTGCACGCCTACATTTCTAGGAAGCACCTAGATAGACTATCCTATCGTATCAGTTGTGCGAGTAACTTCATCTGACTTCAACAGGAATGGAGTGTACAACTAATGGGATAATTAGGCCCCAGAAGTATTAATTACAATGCCAAAACCGGACAGCTGATTATTCACTCCCAGCTCAGCCACCATGTACACGAGTTTTAAAATCAGGCATAAAGCTATGATCAGCTTATCTTAAAATGTTGGAGAATTTGTGCTTGGTTCATTCACTTAAAACTGAAGCTTCTAATGAATTCTTCAGGCATTTGGGCTAAGCAAGTTGTAACCAGGTATTTTACTGTACTCCTTTGCACTCAGCAGTAATTCATGGCCTATATATTTACATCATATTGCCAATAGAAAAAAAAAACCTTACCTTGGACTACTCGGATTATGAAACGCCTCATCTCCACAGCTAGTCTCGTTTAGACTGTGACAGGTATTATGGACAGCATATACAGACATGCTGGGATGTTCAATTAGAAGGTTCTCCATAGGACTGGTTTCCACCTTGATAGTGGTTAATCCACCTGCAGTAAAACATGGGGGAGGGGTAATAAACCAGCTCTCCTCCATGGGACATGAGTCAAACTGGATGAAGCAAGACTCGCTGGCATCAGCCAAACACTCTAAGGAAGTCGGTAAACAAGAAAAGACTGGGGAGTGGTCAGCAGCTGATGTTTCACTGATGTCTGCTTCTTCTGTTGAAAAGTTAGTGCAAGTGTCTAGTGGAGGTTGTCCATTGTTCCAGTTGCCACAGTTGAGATTAAGTCACCACAGATAGATGAATGCAGGAGATGGAGATCAGCAAGTTCATTTGGAGCAAGTAGGGGATAAAACAAACAAAAAGGTCTATCATCAGCATGTACACAAGCATTTTACACACAAACAAATAAAAGGGAGGTGATCAGGAAACTCTTTCCCACGTCAGATAAAAAAAATCAGGAGTATTGCCAGAAAAGTGATACAATTGTGTAACAGAGATTGCTCAGTGTCAAATAAATATTATCTGTACGAGTAGTTCTATAACAAGTTCAGACCGTAGGTCTTATGAAACTGACATCAGTTTCCCTAGTCAGCTTACACAAGATGTTTTGTGGTTCATTGTTTTACACAAATCCAGGTTATTTACGCTTAGGCTAAAAATTCCTTTGGAGCTACTGGCTTCCTTATACAGAAGTGTGATAAATAACTGCCTGCTTCCTGCTGTAGAGGTTATATTTAACAGACATCTTACCTATAAAGTCAACCAGAATCCATTCATCATCTTCTTTTTCACTGAACTCTGGCTCTTGGCTGGACAAGTTATTGATCTCTCCCACAAACATATTATTCAGCCTCTGGAACATTACTAAGGCAAGAATGAGACTTTGGCTAGTAAGTCTTTGTATCCAAAAATTCAAGACACGGGCTCACACTTATACTAGCAAACTGGCAGAGATAGGAGAATAAAGTGCATAGATGCTTTATCAGCTTACGTATGGAACATGGAGAGTCATGGTTTGTAAACAGTTTATACAAAACCTGCAAAGAAGAAAAGAGTGGTCTTAATGCTAAAGCAATTAATCTATTTGTAAATAACAAATAAGAACTCAGATAGGGCCAATTCTTGACTGCAGGTTTTGGGCAATGACCTACATGAGTGTTTTTCACCTTTTTCCTGGGGACCCAGTTGAAGAAAAATTGTTGATGCCCGTGACCCAACAGAGCTGGAGATGAGGGTTTTGGGATGTGGGAGGGGCTCAGGGCTGGGGCAGAGGGTTTGGGTGTGAGGGCTGCAGGGGGAGGGGCTGGGAATGAGGGGTTCAGGGTGTGAGAGGGGGCTCTGGGCTGGGGTGCGAGGGGGGTCAGAACTCTGAGCTGGGGGTGCAGGCTCTGGGGTGGGGATGAGGGGTTTGGGGTACAGGAGGTAGCTCTGGGTTTGGGGGGACTCAGGGCTGGAGCAGGGGATTGGGGCACAGGCTTACCTCAGGCAGCTCCCAGTCAGCAGTACAGCCAGGGTGCAGAGGGAGGCTTCCCACCTGTCCTGACACCGCAGACCATGCTGCGCCATGGAAGCGGCCAGCACCAGGTCCGGCTCCTAGGCGGAGGCACGCAAGCAGCTCCATGCGGCTCTTGCCCACAAGTACCACCCCTCCCAGCTCCCACTGGCTGGGAACCGGCCAACGGGAGTGCGGAGCTGGTGCTCGGGGTGGGGGCACCACATGTAGCCATTTGGCCCCTCTGCCTAAAGGCCGGACCTGCAGCGCGGTGTCGGAACAGGTAGGCACTAGCCTGTCTTAGCTGGGCAGCACCACCGACGGGACTTCTGGTGCTGACCAGAGCTGTTAGGGTCCCTGGGTGCTGAGCAAGGCGACCCAGTGCCTAACATGCCACGAGCCAGTACTGGGTCGCGATCTGAACTTTGAAAAACACTGGCCTACATGACTCAAAGTATGTGCCATGAGGTGATATTACACTTCCATTGGCCCATAGCATCCCCTGCCAACACGCTGAACCACAGGAAGAGGCCTGATGGAGGAAAGGCCCAGCAAGGCTCACATCACAGGGTGCCTAAAGCCCTCCATCTGAATTCTGCCCCACATGCAAAGGTCTGCATAGCTCCTGGCCCCATCCCCACAGATCTGCAGGAATGGGAGAGAGGCAAGCACCACCTGTGCTCTAGAAATCCTGGGAGCTTCCGGCCAAAGTGGCAACATTACTTATGACCTCCCCACCTCCCCTGGGAACCTTTCCTCCTTCTAAGTAAGTGGGGGGGGGGGGGGAACTCTACAGAAGAAGTGATACAGTCTGAAGCTGTATTACATAAGTAGTCCATGTTGTGGGGGTGGGGGGAGGATTGTAACCCTATGCACATGCCCCAGTCCTGCAAGGAGCCCTCTGCAGGTCCCATTGATGTAGAATGTAGGTAGCTGACCCTCTCTGTATTGAGCAGAGAAGGCATACACAGAAAGTACCACCATCCTTGTGCAGTTCAGGGGTTCTGCTTGAACATTAAACACATTACAGAAGAAAACATAATCAGGTTCACAGGTGCACATGGTTATTAAATGGGATCCTTTTCGTAGTGATTAGTTAAATACTACTGTGTTCTGTGAGGTTCTACTTAATTAATGCAAATGCTGGCTGCACCACCACAATTTGAGAATAAAGTTGCTTCCTTACATTTCATGATAAGCAACATTAATTTCCCAACAGAAGACACTTCCCTAAATGTATATTTAAGAGACTATCAGTTTCAGCCTGGACTCATGTTTTTTTAGCTTCAACCACAAAATAAATAAATAAATATTTAACAACAACAATAATAATAATAAAAAAAAAAAGTCCAAGTTCCTGGGATCACCACAACTGCACATGAGATCACCTGTTGTAGTCGCTATATTTGAACCATTAACAGAGTTCAAATGATGGTGTCAAAATGCTATACTTTAACAGTAATATTCAGGTATTTAAACTACAGTCATTTATTTTAAGCACCTCTAGCTATATTTCCACCTATTAAGTTAATTATTAGAATGTGTGTGTAAACACAATGTATCACTTATACATCTCTCCTCTCTTCCTGGAACTAGCCTATGTTTATGACAGACAAGGTAAATTAGAGACATTTACATAAAAAGGTATGAATTTCTATATTCAGATAATTTTATCTTGCACTCTCACAAGCTATACTAGAGAAGACATTCAAAATAACTCTTCAAAGCACAGCAAAACAAAGTATATAAATTTAATTTAAGGGAGATTATGTTTACAGAACATGAACTCCAAGTTTCTGTGTCAATGTAGTGTAACTTTTGAACCAAAGATGCCTTTGCATTGGATACCAGAAAGAGAGACTTTTGCTGGTTACTTCTGTTTATCATTGGAGTGTCTCTCCTGTTTGTTAAGCCACCTAGGAACTGGTTTACATTCTGACATTGGGATCCAATACTATTGGTGCTTCTCAATTTGTTGTACTTCTGCAGCACATGGGATGTCAGACAGAGGCTGAAAAATAAGAGTATTAATCAAGAACCATTGTAACCCTAGATAATTAAAAAGTGTCAATGGTTCCTATAAATATAGCTGGGGGCAGCATAAACTGGGGTTGGTGCTATTTGGTTTGCTATGCAGCTCTAAGTGTGTTTACTGGGTAGGCTAAGCAGTATAATAGTGATTATAGTTGACTGAGAGTTGTGTGTGAAAGGACAGCAAAATAAGGTCTAGCCAATTCTTGTATGCAAGAACTTGGTTCCTAAACTTTTATCCCCATGCTAAAACCACTAACAGTGTCTTGCTCAGCGGTCTCTTGGCAACCACCAGGAGGCTCCAAAAAAGCAAGTTTTAATCAAAACTGAAAGAGGTACAGGTAACATTAGCTGTTACTGCTCAAGAAAGATCTTGGAATCATAGTGGCTAGTTCTCTGGAAACATCTACTTCATGTGCAGTAGCAGTCAAAAAAAACTAACAGAATGTTAGGAACCATTAGGAAAGGGATAGATATATATACACACACCATACCACTAAACAAATGGTACTCCCACACCTTGAATTCTGGTCACCCCATCTCAAAAAAGACATATTAGAATTGGAAAAGGTACAGAGAAGAGCAACAAAAATGACTAGGGTATAGAACAGTTTCCATACAAGGAGGGATTAAAGACTGGGACTGTTCATCTTGGAAAAAGAGAGGACTAAGGGGGGATATGACAGAGGTCTACAAAATCATGAACGGCGTGAAGAAAGTAAGTATTTATCTGGTCACATAACATAAGAACCAGAGGTCACCCAAGGAAATTAATAGGAAGCAGATTTAAAAACCAAACAAAAGGAAGGACTTCTTCACACAACGCACAGTCAAGCTGTAGAACCTGTTGCCAGAGGATGTTGTGAAGGCCAAAAGTATAACTTGGTTCAAAAAAGAATTAGGTAAGTTCACGGAGGATAGGTTCATCAATGGGCCAGGATGGCCAGGGATGCAACCCTATGCTCTGTCCCTAAGACTCTAATTTCCAGAAGCAAGGACTGGATGACAAGGGATGGATCTCTTGATAATTGCCCTGTTCTGTTCATTCCTTCTGAAGCATCTGGCACTGGCCACTGTCCGAAGAGAGCCAACTGGGCTAGATGAACCATACTAGGTCAGACCTTTCTTATGTTCTTACTATGGCAAAGTGTTTCTCCATCCACCATAACAGCTTTCAGTGCATTGACTTGAACAAAGTGACCACCATTTTGTAAACTTAATTTTCTACCATACAGTATAGTTACTGCTTAGGTATTTTATCTGCAGTCAGGTTCACTGTATTGTGCTTCTTACAAGTAGAGATATCTACACAGAAGAATGTCTACAAGGTAAGGTTGTCAGCCCAAATATTTACTGACCACAACACTGGTCCCACTGTAAAATTCCTATTAAATCCATTGTAGTTCTAGAGAATGCAATAGCTTAACATGTATTGGGCTGAAAATATTACAAATGAAAAAACTGAAACTTCACCAGGAGTCAGTAAAAGTGATGCATGTTTTCTAGCTCCACCTTAATTTATGTACTGTTTTCAGTTTGTTGGTCAAATTTTACTTTTTAAACTTTCAGCCAAGGAAATACTAGGTGTGAGGAAGTTTATAAAAATTATTGTTATTTTGAGAGGGGAAGAACAGGAGAGAAATAAAATGGATTCTTAAAGGAAAGCTTAAAATAAAACACCATTTTCATGGCAGGTCAACGATTAGGCCTAGCAGACTTTATAATGTTCTTTGATGCATAAGGCAACAAGTGTGATTCTGAATAACTCAAACTTACTGTAGGTGGCATAATAGCCTCTCTGAAACAGTTATCCAGTTTCCAAGATGTGTTTGGCATTCTGAATATTGGGGGAATATTAAAAAGGAAGTTCCGCTGAACTGCTTTCAGAGGTAGATGATACAAAGGTATATATGTAAAATGATCAACTGATCACTCTACTTCAAAATATTTGCAGTTTATAAGACACCTAGCTTTTTGAGAAGCTATTGCAAGTGTGGTTTCTGGAAGTCTCCAGGTTCTCTCAAAGAAATCAAGAGAACTTATCCATTCAGTGCCAATACTGTTATTAGAAAGGTCCAGTTGGAGTCATTGCTGTTCCTTACAAGATCAATGACAGTGAATAGACTTACAGGAAGTGTCTAAGAAACCACAGAACTGCTTTTTGCTGAAAATATGTAGGTTCTCAAAAAAGACACCTCATCCCTCACACAAAGATTTAATAAAAACGAGAGGGGTAGACAAAATATCAAGTACTGGATTGTAGCTCTGATTATGTGGCCACAGAGGAGTAAGGCCTACTACCCCTTACTCACTTGCATGGCTGTGTTAGCCATGCCCAGATCAGATCTTCAAAGGTAGCTGTGTGGGGAGCAGGCACTGCACACCTGACACTTACATGCATAGGTCACCTGTGAACAACTGGGTAGTAAAGGGGGAGACAAAGCAATGGTTCTGCCCAATATGCACTGGCCAGCAGAGCTGACAGGCTGCAGTCTGTACCACAAAAAGGGAAGAAACTTACTACACTTCACCTTCCAAGCAAGAGGGGAGCCCAGAGAAGAGTGCCGCCTTAGAGGGGGAAGCTCACATGAAGCCTGTTCCTCTAGGCTGAGGCTAACAGTCCACCCCTAAGTGAGATGAACGTTTCCAGGTACATTTGCACAAGTAAGCATTATGCTTTAATGGTTAATTGGCTTCCACAACCTCTACCTCACTCAAACATCATAATGGAGGGGTGCCAGCTGTTACTGACAGAGGATTGTGATTTCAGGTGGAAAGTCCCCAGCAGGTGCAGATTAATTCTCCAGACAAAGAGCTTGCTTTGGGACAAACAACAACAAAGAGGAAGGTGGGACCGGGCTGCTTCTGAGGGGCGTTTTTGTCCAGGTCTCCGGCCAGCGGGGTCAGGCACTTTCCCTAAGGACTCAGCCCTGGGTTTAGATGACCTGACCTGGCAATCCGTTGCCCTCTCGCCTGTGGCTGAGTCACATCCTCTGGTTTGTTTTGATCGCTCGGAGCCCCCCTCTTCTAGGGCGGTGCCTGCAGGATGGCTGGGTTTGTCACACCTGACTAGCGCGCAAGCAAACACTGCCTTGAAAGCAGGGGCGGGGGGAAGGTCCCTCCGCAACCAAGCAAATAGGCTCCGCACTGGTAGGAGGCGGCAACCCGACACCCCTCCAGCCCCTGGGCGGACCGGCCGCCCCGAACTCCTCCTCCCGGCGAGTGAGGGAGGGAGAAAAGAGACAAAAGGGTCAAACTAGCAACGCAACTACTTCGGCGTCTGCGAAGAGGAAGTTCAGGGAACAAACAAACAAGCGGATCGGTGCCTGCCCCCAGCAAGTCTGGGGCTCCCACCTCTTCTGGGCAGAACTCAGCCCCGCTGCGCGGTTCCACCTGAGCCCCAAGTCCACCGTACGCGGAATCTCCCCGCGAGGGAGCGGAGGCGTGCGGGCAATCCGCGCAGAGAGCGGGGCAGCGCGTACCAGGAGCTGGGCGGAGGCGGGCGCTCCTCCGCACTCGGGCTGGGGAGTCCACAACGCAGCTCGCTGTCCGAGACATTTAGGGACACCCACTGCTCCCTACGACGAGTGGCAAAGTACAGGGGCAGTGCGCATCCCCTCACCCCCCAGAGGCAAAAGGACCCCCACTGTTACACTGCTTAGGGGCAGCGTGTGCTCACAGTCACTCCATAGGGAAAGACCCTCCCATAAAAACGACATAAGCCTCTATTTTCAAAGGTGCCGAGCACCTGCGAGTTCCCCTAGGCTTCAAGGGAGTTTGCGGGTGCTCAGCGCCTTGAGCAGTCAGGCCACTGTCCCGATCGCCTGTAACCACGGAGAAAGAGATCTCTTCTGTTTCATAAAGTTTCTATCGAGCTAGTCTCCTGTCCAGGACCTAGGGCTACTTTAGGAGTCTTGTGGGGGGAGGGGGAGAAATACAGACCAGCCCCACACATAACGGCGACACAGACCGCTCTGCTCCCTCCCGGACATAGGCAGAACCAGGGGTACGGGACTGGAGCGTCTTCCCCACGCCCAGTAACAAAACCGTAACACCCCCGCCGCCAGCCTACCCTGTAGAGGACACAGTCTGGGCATAGGGAACCTGAGGTGGCTGCTGTGTCCGGCGGGGTCCGACTCGCACTATCAAGCTGCCAGGGCCACTTCCAGACTGGATACAAATCTCCACTACTCACCTTCCAGAGACAGGAGGAGGCGGACGGCAGCAATGACTAGTGAGGTAGATGAGGGGGGGGCAGCGATGGACCCCGAGCTCTGCAGAACCGGTCCTGGGTCTTGTTTCCGCAGCCGCCTCCGTCCGACTCGGTTCCTTGCGAACCTTTTGTTGTTATAGAATCCAGCGAACAGCTGATCGGCCCCGGCCGCCCCAGGCCCCGCCCGGCTCCCCGGGGCCGGGCTAGGGTTCAGACCCCACCAATGTGAGCAGAGCGGGGCTCGGGGCCGCGCCGGGACAGGCTGTCACTAACGCACGTGATCCGGCCCAGAGCCACAGAGAAAGTCTGCAGCTAGGAACAAGCCCAGGCAACAAAAGGAGAGGGAGAGAAAGAGAGAAGGGGGGAGCGGAAGGGAGGGAGAGAGAGACTGCAAAAAGAAGAGATAAGGGAAGAAGAGGGGACGAGAGAAAGAGAGATTGAGCGAACAGATGCAGGGATAAGAGGGGGAAAAGGGGAGAGAAAAGATTTGAAAGAAGTGAGGAAGCACTCAGATTCCATGGTGATGGACCCAGAGTAAGAGCCTAAAAAGAGAGCGAGGGAAGGGGAATAAAATGGAGCTAATAAAGAGTCAGACAGATAAGAAGAACAGGATTACTTGTGGCACCTTAGAGACTAACAAATGTATTAGAGCATAAGCTTTCGTGGACTACAGCCCACTTCTTCGGATGAAGTGGGCTGTAGTCCACGAAAGCTTATGCTCTAATACATTTGTTAGTCTCTAAGGTGCCACAAGTAATCCTGTTCTTCTTTTTGCGGATACAGACTAACACGGCTGCTACTCTGAAACCAGACAGATAAGGGGACACAGCATCAAGTTGCAAGTTGGTATATATGTACAGACACTACTGTATGCATAGATACATTATTTAGGCTGAACCTAACTCCCTAGAGTTTGCTTCATGCATAGACACATCAACTCTAACTTCACCACAATCAAACTGATCTGCCTGAACTTTCATTTGCAAGCTCTTTGCTTAGAATGGAGCATTTCTAGAATTTGGGACAAATTGGACAAGGCATATAGGAGATATAATTGGACAGGAGTTTATGTGCATTTCAGGTGTGAGATAGTTTCCTGAGTTGTGGGTTCTGATTTTTTTATTTGTTGGGGTTTTTTTTAAATTTTTTTTTGGCTTGTCCTATTTCCAAAATGACTTGGCCTAGAAAGTGCTACATTGTTTTGGCGGGAGATGTGATGCTTTTGACAAGTTTTGGGAGTGGTGGAATTGCTTACTTATTAACAATGGTTTCCATATACTTTAAAAAGTCTGCTTGGACCACTGCAGAATTAAGCATCAGCGGGGTAGCCGTGTTAGTCTGTATCCACAAAAACAATGAGGAATCTGGTGGCATTTTAAGACTAACAGATTTATTTGGGCATATCTTTCTTGGGTAAAAAACCCACTTCTTCACATGCATAGAGTGAAAATTACAGGTGCAGGCATAAATATACTCACATATGAAGAGAAGGGAGTTACCTTACAAGTGGAGAACCAGTGTTAACAAGGCCAATTCAGTCAGGGTGGATGTGGTCCACTCCCAATAACTGATGAGGAGGGAATACCGACAGAGGAAAAATTGCTTTTGTAGTGAGCCAGCCACTTCCAGTCCCTATTCAAGCCCAAACTGATGGTGTTAACTTTGCGAATGAATTGTAGCTCAGCAGTTTCTCTTTGAAGTCTGTTTTTGAAGTTTTTTTGCTGAAGAATGGCTACTTTTAAATCTGTTATTGACTGTCCAGGAAGATTGAATTGTTCTCCTACTGGCTTTTGTATGTTACCATTCCAGATGTCTGATTTGTGTCCATGTATTCTTTTACGTAGAGACTATCCGGTTTGGCCAATGTACATAGCAGAGGGGCATTGCTGGCACATGATGGCATATATCACATTAGTGGATGTGCAGGTGAATGAGTCTTTGATGGTGTGGCTGGTGTGGTTGGGTCCTATGATGGTGTCGCTAGGGTAGATATGGGGACAGAGAAGGCAACAAGGTTTGTTATAGGGATTGGTTCCTGAGTTAGTGTTTCCGTGGTGTGGTGGGTAGTTCCTGGTGAGTATTTGCTTCAGGGTGGTGGGGCCATCTGTAAGCAATGGCCCCACCAAGGCTTGTGAGAGTGTGGATCATTCTCCAGGATAGGTTGTAGATCGTTGATGATGCGCTGGGGGCTGTACGCGATGGCCAGTGGAGTTCTGTTATTTTCCTGGTTGGGCCTGTGCTGTAGTAGGTGACTTCTGGGTACCTGTCACTGCATATTTGTAGCTATACAATCATAACTGATTGTTGTAAGAAACAACAGTGGGGAAGAGAGGAATAGGTGGGCCCAGTCTGAAAGGAATATGAGAGGAAGCCACATAAGAACAGGGGAATCCAGAGTCTGGTTATAGGTAGCTCAGATGCAGATGACACAAAGACTGGGGGATTGGAAAATAATGAAGAGGAGAGAGAGATACAGAAAAATCTAGATTGCTTGCACCCAGCTTACCAAACAATGTGTATTTTAATATATCCAAATGTAAAGTCATACATCCAGGTATGTTGGGGGGCCCATGCCACCGCACGGTTTGTTTCATGGTAAATCCACTCCTGACCACTACCCTTTAAAGGAGACAGACCACTGTTACAGAGCATCACTTCCACCAAGCAGCTCACATACCACAGTTTGAGAGCCCCTGGACTAGATAATCACAATAGTCCCTTCTGGTTTACAATATGTGAATCTATGCAATCAAGTCACCTGAGCTATATGGGTGTAAATGATAGGACAATCAGGCCTTTATTCTGAGGAGCAGGAGAGAGGAAGCCACATGTGTAGGAAATTTTCTAGAAAGAAGCAGAGTCCATCTGTGGCAGCTTGCAGGGACTCCTCATTAACCAATTTTAAGACGTTCTATAAAACCTAAGGAAATTCTCAGGAAAAAAACAATAAGGGTAGTTAAAATTGAGCAGAGGAACTGACTATTTTTTGAAAATACCCTAAAGTAATGTTACTGTAAAAAATACAAACCTACACTGTGGAAAACCTGGTCACCCAAAATTAAGGTTCAGCTAAAAAACCCCAAACACCTACACATTATAAAGTATGGAAATACACAGTTAAGATTATGCATATAATCTTAACTCTACCCCACACCAATGCCTCACTCTCATATTCCATCTTCCTTCCTAAGTCATCCTTCTCTTCTTATCTATTTTGTAAGTCATAGTGTATATTTAGCAAAGACTTTTCATGAAGTTTTTTGTCTTCATTTTCATAAGGGCTTTAAGAAGTCTACAACCTACAGCTACAGACATCTCATGCTTGGAAAAAGCCATTATACTTATACAGTTTGTGCATGGACTATAGTAAATGTGTACATCGTGTATTACCAATACTCAATATAATTCTTTGTCAGTTGACTAATCTGCTCTTTCCATGTAGATCTTACAGTATAAGGATCTGGGTCAAAGATATTTGTCACTGTAGTTACTAACTCTGAACCTGATTTTCCTCTCATTTACACTAGTGTAAACTGAAAGTAATTCCATAGATGTTAATGAAGTTACAACTGTGTAAACCCAGTTTAAATTAAAGGGGAATCAGAACCTCTGTTTCTGTTGTCATTTTTACAATTGGTGACAAGAAGTTTGAGAAAAGTGGGAAATGCTGTCCCTTGGTGTATTGCTTTTGAGTCAGGAAGTGGTAAAGTGTTCTTTCTGTGGACTGTGCAGTGCTTTGAAGAATGCAGGCATACTGGCAGTTAGTGATGTAAATAAAAAGGTGCAGTTTGGTTTAAGTTACACTGTAGTGTGTAACCACAATGGCCTCACTTCTGCCGAGAGCTCATTGTAGAATCAGGGCCTAAAAGCATTTCAACAATAAGGAATTCAACTAAGAGATGTTCTTAATTTGGGGGGCAGGGGCTAACTGGAAGGAGGCAATGGTGAACAATCCAGGCCATCTTTGTCAACTTTTGAAAAAGCAGAACTGAGCACACCCAGACAGAGACATTCCTGTCACAGCACCATCTACCTTAGTCTGGCTTCTGTCTAGCTGCTACCTCAGTTTCCTCTCACTCACGCTGAATCTCCTCATCTTCCCAGGAAGGACTCACTGGCTCTCTGAAGTCTCTCTCTGGCCAGTTTTATTCCTCCAAACATAAAATTTAGGCAAAATATCCCAAACCAAACAAAAGTTCCTCTACTCATTCTGTCTTTTCCCCACCCCTTGCCTCTCTCAGTTCTGAAAGGAGAATGCACTATTCCCTTCAGGGCCTGCTGCAGAAGCCATGTTCTTCCTGCAGCTCCTCTCAACCCTTTACAGGCTCTGACCCCTTCTTAGGTGGGTCTGATAACCAAACAGGGCTGGCTGGCTGGCCCCAGACCCCTTGTTACAGTTCCATTCAGGTTCTCAACCAGGGGTATGTATACCCATGGGGTTATGCAAAGGTCTTCCAGAAAGTACATCAACTCATTTAGATATTTGCCTAGTCTTACAACAGGTTACATAAAAAGCACTAGCAAAGTCAGTAGAAACTAACATTTCATACAAACAATGAATTTATACTATTCTATATACTATATCAGCAGTTCTCAAACTGTGGGCAAGTTCATTTTAATAGGGTTGCCAGGGCCAGTGTTAGACTTGCTGGGGCCCAGAGCAGAAAGCTGAAGCCTGAGCCTGACTTTTTAAGAGAGGTGAAACTTGGGGTAGGCAAGACAAATCAGACTCCTGAAAAGGGTACAGTAGTCTGGAAAGATTGAGAACCACTGCATTAAGGTGTTAGCTACTCACGTAATAATGGTGGCATTTTCAAGGCACGCACAAATAATTGAGTGTAGTTAATTAAATATGCACTTGTTACTTCAAAGAACCTCCAAGGTCAGCTGACTTGTAAGATGCACAAGCCAAGAACAGTTGAGGACCAAAGAACTTCAAGCCCTGGAATCCCAGAAGATCTGTAAACTGGGCGAGTCAACAACCCCCAGACTTTTTTCTTATTTTTTACTTTAAAAACAAATAAATTAAAAGCAAAAAACTCCAAAGAACCAAAACGCATTTATGCAATGTTGCATTGTGAGATAAATAATTAAACAGAAAGGAAAATCTAAAAGTTAAACTTATGCTACAAGGGTTAGAGTGGCACAGTCGCAGCTACACCACTGTAGCAGACATCTACTACGGTGACAGAAGTGGTTTTTCCATCGCTGTAGTAAATCCACCTGCTCAAGAGGTGGTAGCTAGGTGAACAGAAGAATTCTCCATCAACCTAGCTACTATGTCCATGGGGACAAAGGGGCCGAAGTCACCCTAACTATAACACACAGGGCATGAAAGTTTTCACAGCCGTGAGCAACGTCTCTAGGTTGACCTAAGTTTTAGGTGTGGACCAGGCCTAAGTTCCAGGAAAGTTGGCACAGCCACACTGCACATATGGTTTATATTTAATAAACACTAATTAACATATTACAACATTAATAGTCTGTGTTAGGCTCCAATCCTGCAATAAGTTCTGTGTAGGCAGACTTCTGCATGCATGCGAAGACTCATTGAAGTTAATGGGGAGGTGCCATGTGGGCCTGGGACATTCCCACATATAGCACATTGCAAGATCAAGGCCTTAGCTTGTAAATTCATTGAGACAAGGGCTGTTTTTGTTTGTATCTTGTATTGTGCTGAGTTTTATTAAAATTGGCTTTTAATAAAAACAATAATAAAGAGATACAAGATTTGCAACATAAATGAATTACTGTTGTTTAAGGCCAGGGTAACTTTTGATATTTCTTGATTCTGCGTGCTTGTTCCTATAACCTTAATATTGCATCAACACTTTTTGTATGCATTTTTTCCCCTTTATGGGAGCACACAAAACTTACATGTAAAAGAAAAGCTTAGAGAAACTATCACATAATAATGGCTGAAAAATGTGTTCTTGCAGCTGGGAATGGGCTTGACGGAGTCTGTCCAATATGTGTAACTTGACTGACAGAATTTGCATAGCATTTATGGTTTGCAATGTGCCTGTGTAAACTCTGACTGTCTGGGTATTTTAGGACACACATTTCTCTAGGCTGCACTACCCCTTCCAGAATTATGAGATCAATTTTAAAAAAAATGGCCATATGAAGGTGTGAGTGGGTGGTCCACTCACCGCTCAGTGGCGCCTCCCATATCTCATCTGGGGAATTAGCTCTGCCACCTGGTCTGATGCCCCTTCCTGCAGTTACTCAGTCCATCATTCCCTTCAGTTACTCCATGGCCTCTCCTGCACCAGGAGTGGTAGCAATGTCCTCTTCATAGCTCAGTCCTCCAGCTAAGTCACATTAAAGTTCTCCCCCCTTCCACGGTATCACAAGGCCTTTGAGGCAAACTGTCCCAAGCAGTCCGCTCCCCACTCCCTGGTCTCTGCTACTTCTCTGGCGGCTGATGGGGGAACCCAGGCTTGCTCTCTACACCCGTTTCCAGTCCAGGGACCCTCAACCCAGCAGCTCTGGACTTTTACTCCCCCAACCCTTATTGAGCCCTACTCTCTCCTTGCAGCTTCCTCCTCTTTCCCCTTGTATCAGGCAGTGCAACTGCAAGTTTCCTTTTCAACTTACTCTTTATAGAGCCTGTCCAGTTCCTCCCCCCAGCTGGACTTCATCTGCAGTTAGACTCTAGCACGCCATAGGTTTTCTCCAGGTGCAGCCTAAGGGTAATTGGCCTAACTTACCCCATCAGGCCTTGTGTGTGGTGGACACCCCATCACAAAAGGGTAATTTGACAAGGTGGAAAATAACCTAAGAGCTATAAACTCAGTTATTTTAATATATTACATTAACTTGCAGCTCACTACCGGAAGTTTTTAAAGAAACTTAAAAAACAAGACTCAGCTCTGCATATAGGAAAAACAAATTAAAATACCTTTGCACTTCCAAAACACTGGTTGTGAGATGGGTAAGGGAAGGAAAGTGGTTGGTAAACAGCACATGTATTTAGATCACCGCTATTAAAGAGAGGTGAGACACAAATTAAACACAAAGAGTAAGTCCCCCTAAGGGCTTGTCTGTAGAGGAAAATTACAGTCTGCTAGAACGTGTTAATTAAGACAATGTTAACCACTCAGTATAGTGAAATATTATCATGTTTAGTATTGTATGCTGGATCACATAGGGTTAGCTATGACCAGCCAACTCATTGTTAAACATGATAGTTCTTGTCTGCATTGAGTGCCATATTATGTTAAGTCATGTAATATAATTAACTAAGATGCATTTTAACATGATGAAATTTTCAAGTGTAGACAAGCCCTAAGAAGGTTTATATTGTTGTGTTTGAAAGCTGGCTCCAGGAAGAATTAAGGAGGGCAAGTAATATATTGGCGGTCCCCAGCAAGATACTTCTTGGGGTAGAGATCTCCCATTTCCTGAGCTGCTCCCCTTAGTTTCTCTTTCTACTCCTCTCATCTCCCTTATCTTGCCTTTTACTTCCTGTTTCCATCATCAGGAAAGGATGAAGACAGTGGATTTTCCTCACTCCTTTCCCCAAACCACACAATCCTTGGCAGGAAGGAGACAGGCCTGAGAGCGAGGTCTTGTCCCAAAATGGGCCAGCTGACCACAAGTTGCTCTCGCCAATCAATGCTCTATTGACCCAAGTCAGCAAGGTCCTTAAGCATGTGCAGAGTCCCATTGAAGTAAATGGGACTATTAATAAGTTTAAGGTAAAGCATGTGCTTAGATATCTTGCTGACTTGAAGTCTATGGGCTTGAATCTGCACTCATTGAAGTCAATAGCAAAATTCCCATTGACTTCAGTGGTGCAGGATTAGGCCTTAAATCCCTGACCCAAAGCTCACTGAAGTCAGTGGGACTTTTTCCATTGACTTTAGTAGGCATTAGCAGTTGTCCATTGGCCTGGAGGTGGGCAAGAGGAGTCCCACATGAATAGAGATTACAGGCTGCCCTATCAAAGTTAGCATCTGATCTGGACATTTGAACCAGAGAATAATGAGGGGTAAGTGTATGTATTGAGCTCCATGTTGCTGCTCTACATCTCTCTGATATGAGGATGCTACCCAAACAGGCTGCAGAGACCTCTTGAGCCCCACTGAGATGAGCCTTAACATGTCCATGGAGATGTTTCTTGGACAAAATTAACAAGTCTTAATGCAGTTGAGAGCCACTTGGACAGGCTCTTAAAGGACATGGGTTGCCCCTTAATCCTTTCCGCAAATGTCTGTGGAAGGAAAAGAAACTTCAGTCCCATGTTCGTTGTGGTTGTCCTGCAAATTGAGGTCCCTTATAAGTTGAAGAGATTCCTTTGGTCTTGGGTTTCATGGGCCACAAAAGCTGGCCCTGGATCTGACTCCCCCTTATAAAGATTTAAATTTGTGACCTGTGTTGGAGAATTTCTTCTCATGTTATTAAGGAGGAAAAAAGACTCAGAAGAAATCACTGAAGCAAAAAAACAGGCGTATCTCCCCAAATTGTGTATAGTTGTGTGATTATGAATTAGGGTTAGTGGTGGAAATAAGCAGACCATCCACTAGAACTTCCTGTGTACCTAGAGACAGATTAATGGTATGGCCATGGCTATAAAACACGATGTGCACATCTAGGGTGCTATATAGATGTAATAAAAATAATAATAGTCTGGGGCTCTGACATCCCATATTTTCAAAACTTTATATTTATTGATTTTCAAGAACTGAAACATTAATGCCAGGCATGACATACTGTACATGTAACACCAGCACTTACTATGAAGAATATATGACTAGCCATGGTGCACAGAAACAGTGACCTTTCTACAACCAGATCTGCAAATTACTATGAATGCATTGAGTTTCTAATAAAGAGCGCCCATATGTAGTGTCTTTTGGAGAGGCCCCACTACTCAGACATTCTTCTTAAATGGTAGGTGAGAACACAGATATATCTACATATTAGAAATACTGAGTAATAGTGGAAAGAATAGTTCTAAATAGAATGTATGCAGATACAAAATGTGAAGCAGTTCCACCTAACTTTTGGAAAATAGAATGTTCCTCCATACAAAAAACCAAATCAAAACAAAATCAAATGTTATGGACAAATATGTATAAGATTACTTTAAGTAGTTAGCCAGCCAAGTTTATAAAACAAAACAATGATTCATCAGCAGAGAGAAACTGGCATAGCTACATGGTAATGTCCTGGGAAGTACTCCTAGGTCCTCCATTCAATGCATCTTCTCCCATGGGTTAGCCAGTGGTTTAAGCTCAGTGGAATACTGGCCAAAGCCAGTAAATGGTTCAATAAAAGATTCCATTAAAGACTAAAGACTAGTGTCCTGAACCTACAAATCCTTAATATCCAGTGCTTCACTCAGTACCAGGATTATTTATGGTAGGAAGTACTTTGCTGGATAGTATGTGTTTGCAGGATCAGGCCTTAATGTTGTAAGTCCTGATTCAAAGCCCCCAGAAATAAATTGAAAGACTCCCATTGATTTCAATGGGACTTGGATCGGGCCAAAGTACACATATAGGTGGAGGTTTAAGTTTATAATCCTGTTGCACTTAAATATTTTTTAAAAATAAAAAAGTAACAGCTATTCAAATGATTTCAAATCTCTATTACTATTTAGAAAAAACCCTCTGTATATTCAGAATACTAAGAGCCTGCAAAGTGCAAAGCCTAAGAAATGACTATAGTTGCATAGTTCAGGTACTTCTTTTGCAAATGGAATATTGTTCATCTTAGATTCAAGCATCAAACTCAACAAATATTGTCCATTCCATTTCTGCTCACCGTTTTTGGACTTCGGCAAGAGCAAAAGTCTCTGCAACTTTGATTTCAAAAAGCTAAAACTGGCCACCCCTTTCCTAGGTATAAGGCAATAGCTTATGTCCAAGTTTTTCAAATAAGTTTTTGGGCTGAGGCAATGCCTTTCTATCTTTTTAGTAAAACAGATGTTAAAGTCAGGAGATATATTTTAGAGTTCTGGAACATTAATTCACCAGATATTCTGGCAGTTTCTGGAACCAAATTATGAAATGACAGTGAACCACATATAATCAAAACAGTACATACCACAGAAAAGAGCTGAGTCTTGCAATTCTACTAGCAGAAATCATTGGATTAGAGTTCTCCAAACCAGTCAGCTGTTACAATTCACTCAACCATTTAAACAAAACAAAAAACAAACAAAATAGAGGATTCAGTTGCCTCTGGAACACCTGCACTGTTAAAGTGTCTGAACCAAGATGTATTTTCGGTTTCATCCATTTCAGAAATCAGTCTTTTGTTCTCCCTCACTGCACAGAAGTATATTTCAAAACTAAAAAAACCCCACAAAACTTTCAAGCCTTCTTTTCACATCATAAGGGAGCAAAAATGGGCACAATATTTTTAACTTTTGTAGGAAACTTATCATCATCCATGGTCAGACTTGGAAAAAATGAATAGTAGTATTCATCCATGTTTCACGCACAACCGAAATTCTGTCCCCTTTTCTATGATGTCAGAAAAAGAAGTCCTTCATTGCAGATTGTTCATATTATAAAAATATGCACAACTCTCATTTTTCTTGAGTGCTTTGATTGATGACATTTTAATTGTCATAATAAGTCTGATAGGTAGTACTGTCTAGGTTTTAAAATGTAATTTCAGGCAGGAGGGTTAGGCAGAGGTGCAGGGGCCTGATTGTGTGTCAACATAGCAGTAATTCCCCCCCACCCTCAGGTATTCATTAAAACATTCTCCATTGAAATTGTTTGTCTTCCTTTCACATTTGTTTCTTATGCTGGATTTTTTTCCAGTACAATTTCCCTGTCCTCCTGCCTCAACCTGTCTTATGTCTCAGCATTCCATCTTCTCTCCATGTGGCCAGCGTTCATATTCATAACTCCATGTATGACCAGGAAATAGCTCTTTCTTGCTAATCTTCTTTCTGAAGCTGAAGTTTGAGAGCCTTTCTATTATTGTGACTCTAGTCTGCCTAATTCTAGTAACATGTCCTTATCATCCAAGGTGGAAAGAGGCCTGAAACCACTGGAATTTGAAACTGAACAAGTGTTACTTTTATTATGTTCCTAAGTATTTCAAGGGATGGATGCGTTAATAACTATAGCATTTCTTGTTTCTAATTTCAGTGTCTATTCTAGGCCTATGGGCATCCCAGAGTAGGTGTGAGCGCAGATGTACTACATACACAATGGTGGAAAGGCACTCCAGGCTCAGCCCCAGTAAAAGGACCTCTTTTCCTCCCTTTGCAGGTAATCTTTAAGGATGCAACCTCCTGATTCCATCCTTTGTTTTCATGTAATTAATGTTTTAATCATTGTCTATTTGTTTACACTTCTTTGAGAGGATGAGGAGGGTCCCTATGCCTGAGAGAGCAAGCATAGTTAACTGTGTTTTTAATAATCTGTAACTGAGAGATGCTGATGAGGCAGTGATGAGTTGCAGCAAAGCCTCTTTTTAAAATGTCAAATTGAAACAAACCTTTGCAGTGTGGTTAGCCATGGTTATATATATATATATTTTTTTTTTAAAAAGCCCTTTTGAATGGTATTGTGATAAACATCAGTCTAAGTAAGACCAAAGCCAGTAGCACTCTTCATTGCACAGCTGCTGATTCTACAAACACACAAAACTACATCTTTGTGGCATTTTAAATCTTACCTATTCACCAGTTGTTTCCTGTTAGCTCACCCTGAGTGACATTCTTCCTAAAATACTAATAATTAACAAGCTCTAATTTGTCTCATTAATAGAATATTGAACTTTAAGAAAGTAGCATAACTGGCTCCAAACCAAGCTAAAGGGCATTAGATTTTTTTTTTAAATGTGCTTGGATTTCAAATGTAGGACTCTATCCAGTATCAAGTCACCTCAATCTTTCCAAGGTTTCAAGTTTCCTGGGTTGCAAAATCATGTGCCCCAATTCTGAGCTGCACCCCTTTAAGCTATTTATGTCTCTCATGAATTCTGTACCAAGGTTTTAGTGAAAGTTAGAACAGCCCCCGTATATGAAGAGTGCCAAACATTGCTGGGAGAGGATCAAGTCACTTAGTCTGCTACAGTAGAGCTTGGGAATAATTATCATGGTGGGGCAGAAGAGACCTGTCCTTTCAATGATTAATTGCACTTTGTTCTGGGAGAGAAAACACTAACCCCAGCCCTTTTGCAAACTTGGGAGCATATATTTCTTTGCCTTCTTCAAGAGCAAGACCATCTGTGAGGAACGAGATAGAATCCTCTTGACTCTGAGGAAAGGGAAACAAAGTCTTCTGTGACTCGATCAGAGGTAGAAGATGATAAAGATGACTAGTTAGCAGTTGGGATGAGGAGTGCTTATTCCTAGAAAAATATATATTGTAGTTTTCCGGAGCCTTAACAAAACAAAGTACAAAACTTAAGGCCTGGTCCAAAGCCATTGAACTCAGTGGAAAGAATTCCAATGACTTCAACAGGCTTTGGATCAGAACTTAAATTGGAACCTGTGCACCCTTATTGTTAGTGTTGGACTGGCCATTAACTCAAATGACACATTAACGTGACTCCCAGCCAGGAATAGCTGGTTCTGTAATCAAATTCTCCCTTCTGCAGTGAACTGAAAGATATGTGCTGCCATTACTGTTGCTGTAAGAGTTTGAACTGATAGCCAATGAGGGTAGAAGTGCTTTGATTCCAGGAAGTTAATATTGGAAAGCTAATCAATAAGGCAAGCAATTTATTCTGGTAAATTTTCATGCAGCCTCAGATACCATAATACTAACAAAGCCAATCAATGTGTTATGGTGTCCCTGGCTGGTATGTTCAGAACTGATTTTTTTTAAACCACATGTAAAAGTTTATCTTGGATTTCAAGTATTTATTGACAAATTTCCTCTTCTGCTCAGGTCATGCACATCAGATGCCAGCACTTTGTGCCAACTGGGCCTCTGCTGAGAGAATAAATGCTCTGGGAGATCTTGAAATGCTTTGTGCAACAGATATGGACAAGAGCCAATGAGTCACCAATACCTATGGAAACACTGCAACTGAAAACAGTTTTGCATTAATCTTAAAATAGTTCCTTTTCAGCTACTGTGCCCCTTTGAAAATTGATTATGCACACATTATAAAATAAGCAAGGTCTCAGAATGCAGTGTCTGGAAGATGACAGCTGATTAATCCTTTAAACAAATGAGTTGGATCATGTGGCGGATACATGGCATTCAAATCCAGTATATGAGTTTTTAGAACAATAATGTACTGTGAATACCAAATGAGTGGCCTATTTCTTATTAAACTTATCAACAAGGGAGTGTTATCACTTATTAGGGCCAGATATTGGAAGTTAAGACTTCTTGGTTTTGTTCTGGGCTCAGCTGCTGACTTGTGTGTTACTTTGCACAGATTACCTAACTCTCTGCCTCAGTTACCTCATTTGTAAATTGGAAGTGATAATACTACTTCACAGGGATATCGTGAGACTTAATAGTTTTCACTTAGCATGTTTCATCTGAGACTGGCAAGGAACATTTTCAAATAATAAAACAAAAATCCATAATTATTGGAAAAGCTCTTTGATCATAGTTGAAATAGCAATTATTATTAGCAAAAAGAACGAGGAGTACTTGTGGCACCTTAGAGACTAACAAATTTATTTGAGCATAAGCTTTCGTGGGCTAAAACCCACTTCATCGGATGCATGCAGTGGAAAATACAGTAGGAAGAGATATATATATACACAGAGAACATGAAAAAATGGGTGTTGCCATACCCACTGTAACGAGAGTGATCAGTTAAGGTGAGCTATTATCAGCAGGAGAAAAAACCCTTTTGTAGTGATAATCAGGATGGCCCATTTCCAACACTTGACAAGAAGGTGTGAGTAACAGTAGGGGGAAAGTAAGTATGGGGGAAAAGTTATGTGTGTGTGTATATATATATATATCTTCCTACTGTATTTTCCACGGCATGCATCCGATGAAGTGGGCTTTAGCCCACGAAAGCTTATGCTCAAATAAATTTGTTAGTCTCTAAGGTGCCACAAGTACTCCTCATTCTTTTTGCTGATACAGACTAACACAGCTACCACTCTGAAACCTGTCAATTATTAATAGAACATTCCCACTGCTATTGGTTCATCTTTGTAAGCATCAGGCTGGAAGAGAGAGGGTATTTGAAGGATGTTGTGACTATTAATCTCTGGGACAAAGTGGTAGTGCTGGTGCTGTGAGTGACAATACAGATAACTGATTTATGTTTTCACCGTTCATATTACATATAATTAAATGTTTCACGTACAGCTAAGGTTACATAGCAAATGGTTAATAGATTTTGAGAAGTTTATGTATAGGTTATGTTTGGGGCTTTTTATTATATATACACATTTAAAAAGGGGGATGGGTTATTTTCTCTCACAGAGGGCCTCTCTGTGGGATGGCTACTAAGGGAAAAATCTCAAGGGTTCACCCAAACAGCTAGCACATGTTAAGAAGAGACACCTTTCCCTGTCTATGCTAGGGTTCTAGAATATGTTGCTAACACATTTTGAAAGTACACATTTTATCCTAGTGTAATGCAGCTGCAGCAGTGTGACACAGCACCCCCTATTTGTCATAATAATATGATATGATTATGACATAATTATGATGCATTTTGTACAAGATAAGTAATGTGAGGTGTCATTGGAAAAAAGTTATGATTTTCTGAATATGATTATCTTATTTGTATGCATGTATCATTTTTGTATCTGAAGTTATGAATATTGACTAGGGATCTGTATTTCAAATGGGCTTACTCTAGAAAACAGCCAGCTTTTCAGGTACAACAATGAAGAAGCCAGAAGGGGCTAATGGCCCATCAGCAAAGACAACGGACTGTGGAATAGCTTAACCTTCCTGTGGGCATTTTGGCCACCCTGTAAGCAATGGCCGCTCTAACTCTGCAAGGACCAGATCACGTCTCTGGACTCCATCTTGGGACATCAGTATTTTTCCACAAACTGGTCTGGGAACCAAGTTTTGAAACAAAGGGTTCCTGCCCTAGGCTAACGCTATATAAGGCAGGGAGTGACATCATCTAGTTTTCTTCACTCCCCACACAAAAAGATACCTGGAAACACCTGAGAAACAAAGACTGAATTGGGGGAAGTGCTGGATCCAGGCTAAAGGGATTCCTAGCCTACGTAGGAAACACCTGGGAATTCCAAGCTCCAAAGCAAGTGTAACTTGTGCCTTAAGAATCTACAAATCTGCCTGTACAATCAGTTAGATTGGATATGAATAGCAGATTCTCACCCTATCTAGTATATTAAGCTCAGGTTGCATTTTTGTTTATTTGCTAGGTAATCTGCTTTGATCTGCTTGCTATCACTTAAAATCTATCTTTTGTAGTTAATAAACTTATTTTATATTTTAATCCAATGCAATGAGCTTTGACTGGAGCGCTTGGGGAAAATCTCTGCTTGGTTACCACAAGTTTGCAATGTTCTCTTCACATTGAGGGAGAGGCAGACTGGGTATTACATTCATATACTGGTCAGATTTGACCAGAGCAGAACAGTACTGCTCTTGGGTTCTAGGCTAGGAAGCTGGTGGTTAGAGAGCCTGCATGTAACTGCAGTTGGGTATGTCCCTACCTGTGTGAATGCTGGTGAAAGTGCAGGCTGGAGGACTTTGCAGCTTGTCACAGCAGCACAGTGCAAGAGGGAGCCCTGGTTGGTGGGTCAGAGGGCTCAATGGTACCCCAGTTCCAGGTGGCACCTGGGGAGAACCTGTCACAAGCAACATTAACAATACTGAGTATTTTTTTTCCAAAAAATCCCTACTGTAGATAAGGCTTTTAAGTGCCTCCTAGGGTTTTTAGGAAACATCATGACTGTGGCTGAGACAGAGTCAAGAATTTATTGTCAGAAAACTGACAGCTCAAGAAAGGAGCTATATAAAATGTACTTAAAGTGAAAGGGCTTCTTTCTCTGTGCCTGAATTTAAAGTATCGTCAATCAAATGTCAGAGTGCTTGAATAATTAAAGCGGTGTAAAGAGATGTAATTGTGAGACTTGCAAAGACAGCACACAAAGCTGTCTCATTATGAGGACAAGCTGAACTGTTAGTGGCATTACAAGTCAAAGAGTTAAAAATGCACCAGAGTATTTGAAATGGAATAAGTGAATGGTTTATGTGTAGACTGAACACAAACATACTGAGCTGCAGAACTCTTACTAGAGGAAAGCTGCATGTTACAGATCTTGGACTACAAAACAGGATGATAAACTACAAGGATGTTGGAAATAACCTGGAAGAAACATAGCTTGAATATTCAAAGGGGCAGCAGCAGGTTATAAGTAATATTTAAAAACAAACCAAGTGTCCTTAGCTGTGTAACTAAACAACACCTGCGATTATTAAGACTGTGTTTGTTTGTATTTGTTTTGAGGTTTTTTTTAAGTTTACTTCCCCAGGCATGTGTACTGTTTATTCACTTTTTCCACTTCATCTTGTGGACAGAAATTAAAGTCTGATCAGTTTCAATTTCAGGGTCTCATTCTATGGTAGATCAATGCTACAATGTTTGAGTTGCAAACACTGCATGTAAATGCCTAAATTATTTTAATTAAAATAAAAATATGTTCATATGTCTAATATTGGGTTTGAAACAATCAGAGCTGTCCCCCTCCCATTAACCCAGAAGCTAAATATTTGGTAAACTACCTGCCATTGTCCTTTAACACTTTAGAGACACTGCACTGTTTGGCTGCAGTGCTCCATTTTGATGGGGAAATGGAAATGAAGACTCCAATAGAAATGTCTGGCACAGTTTTCCAAGGCACTTGGTTCTGCCCTGTTCTGCTGCAGGAAGCAGCTGCAGATCTGTTACCATCTTACCACTCTGATGGTGCCTTTGGCACTAGATCCTGCAACTGGATTCCTGGGCAGCCACTTATAGCCACATGAAGTCCAGCTAAAGTAAATGGAGCTCCAAATGGGTTCAAAGTTGGCTTGCACTGATCTGATTGGAGGACTGGGACCTTTGATAGAGTCCATGTTGGAGTAAGGTCTCATCCTGCTTCCACTGATCCTGATGGGGACTTCTGCCACTGACTTCCATGGGAGGAAGTCAAAGCCTTGAAATGCAGTGAACAGGAGAAGTGAACATTACTGCATATACTGACATAACCTGGGAGATTTTGACAAAAATATTTAATATACTTCCATGTCCACATCATTTTGGAAATTACTACAAAGGAATTGTAGCTTGTCTGAAAATTATTTGAACACCATTAGAGCCATCCTTGTTATAACATGCTGAAGTACTTGACTCCTGAGTAAGAGTCTTTTTTTATAAGATGAAGTGCCTTTAATTTATATTATTTTGCTAAATGTGATTGGGCACTCTGACTTTTTTCCCGTTGCTATAGTTCCATCACATCTGTTAGGAGTAGCTCTTTTAATTGCATCAGTTAGGATTACATAAAAGAGTATTTTAATGATACAAAGACTTGTATAAAGCACAGTCTGAAGTCTGGCTGAAGAAGAACCTCACACACAAACTTTGACTGGAGCAGTTTGAAAGCTGCAGGCATACACACAAACTTTCCAGACAGAGATGCTTTCTTGTGTAAGAAAAGTAATTTTCTTTCCACATAGAAAAATGAAGTGAAGTTTGTGCTAGTCAGGCATTTCTTTGTTGTATAACCTCTATCCTCACAATTTTTGTAATACAACCCAAACTGTGTGACTAACAAGACAGTTTTGTTAACATTCAGTCTACAACAGAGTTGTCATTAAAACAAATTAGAACATTGAGTTGCTATTTCATGACATTGCATCACAACATCATGATGTTGCATTGCCTTGTCACTGTGATGTGAGCTATCTTAGGAGTTAGCTAGATATTGGCTGGGGTCTTGCTATTGTAAAACTGGACTGAGCGGATTACCATATTTGTTGGTTGAAACTTCCTGGAATAGAGCAACTGGTGTCTGTCCAGTGGTAGTGCTGTTTTGTAATTACAGCATATAAATCATATACAGCACCATTCATCCCAAAGAAGTCAAAGTGCTTTATAAACTAATACATTAACTCCACAGTGCTCTTTATCCTCCGTTGTAATGCAGCCACATCTAGAGTGAAATATAGGTCACAGTTTAAGATATGGTGGGGGTGGGGATGGGGAGGATTCAGTGGGAGAAGTGGTTGGCCATTGTGTAGGGAGAGAAACAAGTTCTCTGGAGTTGCCAGTCTAAAAGAGACACTAGTTCACAGGGATTACAGTACTCTCTTTTCAAAATGTTTGTAATTCTTATTCCTAAACAAAATATCCTCAGGGTCTTTGAAGACCCTAGTTCTCGCTGATGATGGAACCCATATTTAATATGAAATTTTAAGCACTGGCTTGAGTCAGTATGCAAAACTGGCACTTGAAAAAGTTCCCCGATGAAAACATCAGATTTTCATGCTCAGATATTTCAGAACAACCAAAGTTTTATCTAAACTTTATGCACACATATAAAATCTCCAATTTTGCCTCCTCAATTTTATCTAATACAGCTACCATGCTGCTACCACACAATAATAGTCTCCCAATTAAAACAGAGCTCCAAAATTAGGTTAGCCTTAACATTTCTGGTGTTCCAAGAGATATTACCTCTTTTAGATAGGAGATGGGAAAGTTTGCCCCTACAGCCACATGTTCAAAGTACGATGGATATGCATACTAAATAACTTTTCATAGGATAAATAATTATGATCCACCTTACAGTGGGCATCTTGTTTTATCTTTCCATAGGACCGCTAAATGGCGAGTTCTTTGGTCAGGAACTATACTGTACCGAGCTAAACATTTGGCAAACTGAATCAATGTTTGGATATTAAAACATGGAAATAAGTTAGCTCCCTTTGTTCAAAAGGGAGTGGGAAACAGCCAATATGAAGGGGTGGGGGAGGGAAAAAGGCAACAAGAGGAGTTTCCTGGCTTAATGTTTTTAGTTCAAGCATTGACTTACATTGACCTGCCTCACAGAACTGAAGCTTTGCCACACTGATGCAGAAAGGATTACTTCCCCATGGTTTTTAGTTGTCAATCTTCCACAATAAAGCTCTTTTCTCCTTTAAGGCTCTCAATAATTCTCTTGTTTCAGCATCAGAACGGCCATACTGGGTCAGACCAAAGGCCCATGTAGCTCAGTATCCTGTCTTCTGACAGTAGCCAGTGTCAGATGCTTCAGAGGGAATGAGCAGAACAATGCAATTTATCCAGTGATTTATCTGATCAAGTCCCAGCTTCTGGCAGACAGAGGTTTAGGGACACCCATAGGATGGGGTTGCCTCCCTGACCATCTTGGCAAATAGCCATTTATGGACCTATCCTCCATGAATTTACCTAATTTTTATTTGAACCCAATTATACTTTTGGCTTTCACAACATTCCCTGGCAACAAGTTCCACAGCTTGACTATGTGTTGTGTGAAGAAGTACTTCTTATGTTTGTTTTAAACCATCTGCCTAAGAATTCTAATAGATTGGCAAGGCATGATTTCCCTTTACAAAACCCATGTTGACTTTTCCCCAACATATTGTGTTCATCTATGTGTCTGGTAATTCTGTTCCTTACTACAGTTTCAACCAATTTGCCTGGTTAGGCTTACTGGCCTGTAATTACCAGGATTGCTTCTGGAGCCTTTTAAAATAAAGTCTTTTAAAATCCATCAGCATTACACTAACTATCTGCCAGTCATGTGGTACAGTGGCCAACTTAAACTATTTACATACCACAGTTAGCAGTTCTGCAATTTCATATTTGAGTTCCTTTAGAACTCTTGGGTGAAGACCAACTCGTCTTAGTGACATATTTAATTTATCAATTTGTTTCAAAACGTCCTCTACTGACACCTCAATTTGTCACCTAAAAGAATGGCTCAGGTGTGGGAATCTCCCTCACATCCTCTGCAGTGAAGACTGATGCAAATAATTAATTTAGTTCTCTGCAAGAGCCTTGTCTCCCTTGAGTGCGCCTTCAGCATCTCGATTGTCCAGTAGCCCCCATTGATTGTCTGCCAGGTTTCCTGATTCTGGTGTACTTACAAAAAAACTAAACTGCAACTTTCCCCCACCCTTTCTTTTGCTGGTTGCTGTTCAAGTTCTTTTTTGGCCTGCCTAAGCACATGTTTATACTTGACTTGGCAGAGTTTATGTTCCTTTCTATTTTCCTCAGTAGGATTTGACTTCCAATTTTTAAAAGATGTCTTTTTGTGTCTGTCTCTTTTACTGTTTAGCCAGGGTGGCATTTTTTGGTCCTCTTACTGTATTTTTTTATTTTATTTGGGATATACATTTAGTTTGAGCCTCTGTTATGGTGTCCAGAGAATCACCACAAGTCCCTGTTCAATTCAGCATTTCCTCCTCACTGCCCCCCAGCCTTCTTAGAGTGTTTGGTCATCTATTTGGTTATCTGGTTTTCCCTGTAACTCTTTTCACTGTTTAGCTACATTTAATTAGGAAGATTATTTATAATGCTCAATGAACTAAGGATTGGGATCTTAAGATGTCTTTCAAGAGGATGTTTTAAAAATGCATTAGGCTCTGTATCAACAAAAAAGTGGGGTGTGTGGAATGGTGAGGTGACTGGGAATCTTGTGTTCACAGCTGAAGATGCACTTAACTAATTAGTTTGAATAGCAGTTACAGGGGCACATTTGAGGGAAATGTATCTATGTACCACTTAGTATACTTAATATTAAAACCTCAACCATGTTTATTCCCAGAGTTCCTCTGCAGCGGATCTTCCCATATTTCATACCCGTTTAATCCCTATCCCAGACCCCATAATTTGGTAACCTTAATTCAGTCAAGGAAAGTTGTCAAGAGGTCCCTTCAAAGATCAAGAAGGTTGCCTGTAAATCATTGCTGAATGACATGACCTTCCCTCCCCCCGAGGCCTAAGCAAACGGTCTCTGCAGTGCTCCCAAGATCTGATGGCCTGGAAAGAAACACAAAACACCCCACCCACCAATAAATTCTTCATCTTTTTCATAGCTGTGTAGAGTGCTTACCATTTGGCCAGCTCTCCAGATATACTGGAATGTTTTCTTCAGTTATCTACACACTTCCAAACTTCTACCTCGTTTCCTCTGCAACAGTATATAATACTTCATATTTCTACACCACATTCAAAGGATTTAAAGTAGTTTACATCAAGCCTCACAATTTCCTGTGAGTGATGTATTCATATTTACACTTAAAAAATAAATAAATAAATGGGGAAAACAGGTTCAAGGAGGTTAAGTGACTTGCCCAAGGTCACACAGTGAGTCAATGAGAAAACTGGGAACAGAATCCTCTCCCCACTCCTCACCCCACTGCCCAAAATGCCAATTTCCCATCCCGTGCTTTAATCACTAGCTAGTGCTTCCTCTTACTAGTTTAAAACAATATGCACTGGAAAATGTAGAAATCCCACAATAAGACAAGTTTCTAGGCCCACTTATTCTCCATTGCTCTTTGCTGCTAACCTCCCCACCCAGATTCCTCAAAACAAGTCTCTGTAGCCTGATTCCACACACGTTTGCCCCAACAGGTGTTTCACTCTGGTCCACTCCCAGTTCTTGAAGGCAAATCCTTATGGGACACTCTCTCCCACTATTCCCCATCCCCAACTGGAGCTAGGTCTAGCCTGCAAAGTTCAGAGCTGAATATGAAATTCCTTAAAGCTTTTGAGGGGATTCACAGGCATGGTTTTGGTTTAGGTCCCACTCTACTCTTCACCTTACTGCCAAAGATAAGCTTGCACACAGCCAGTTTTGTCTCATTTCTCTCCCTACAACTCCTTCACAAAAGTTTCTACAGCCTAACTGAACAAAGAAGAAAGGTTGGCAACATTTTGAAACATGAAAACCCTGACCTTGCTGGCCAGGGGAAAAAGAAAGAGGTAACTTATCTGTGCAGTAACTAATGTTCTTGAAAGGGGGTAGTTTGTATACATATTCCACAGCAGGTAAGCACACATCCAGCATGCAGATGTCAGACAGTTTGCTAGTCAGCAGTATCCAATGGGAGGGCGCATACACCCTTCCTGTCCTCGTGAGCTTCACAAGGGTATAAAATCCAGAGCCCCCTCAACCCAGTTTCTTCAGCACCACATGAGCCTGTGACATTAGAACTCTAAAGTAGGGGGATGGTGGGTGGGCATGGAATATGTATATGGACTACATATTTGACTCAAATAACATTAGCTCCTATACCGGTAAATAACCTTTTCTCTTCCCCCTTTGTTGAGCGCTAGTCCGTATACATATGCCACAGCTAGTGACTCCCAAGCAGTCGTTCTCACTGGGGACAGATACAAGAAGTCTCCATAAATATGGACTATAACAGGGATCTTCCAAATCTTGCATCATCCCTGGCTGCTTCCACCAGCATGTAGTGCTTCATGAACATGTCTACAGATGACAAGGTTGCTGGTCTGCAAATATCCTCGATTGGCAGGTTTGCTAGACATGCCACGGCGGTGGACTGCACCCTGGTGGGTCTAGTCATGCACTGATGGGCAGCTACTTGCCTGCTAGTCGGTAACATGACCAGATGTACTAGGCAATCCAGCTAGATATTCTTTGCATACACACAGCTTGTCCTTTGACTCTCTCGGTGTCAGCCAGAAAAAGCCTGGGAGATTTGCTTGGATCTCTAGGGTGACACTTGGAAGTAACACAGGCACATGGATGACCTTATTGATGTGAAATTTTGACACCACCTGGAGAAGCAATCTGGCCTCCTGGATATATTGTCCCTATGAATGACTATATAAGGTGGCTCCCCCATCAGAGCCTGCAGCTCCCCAACTCGCCTGCCAGACATGATTGTCAGGAAGAAGCCATTTTCATGGAGAGATAGGGCAGTGAGCATTTAGTCATAGGTTCAAAAGGTGCAGCCATCAGTTTTGAGAGGGCCAGGTTAAGGTCCCATGCTGGGGTTGGGGTTGGGGTTGGGGCCCTGACTCTCAGGTATAAGCTCGAGCTGCCTTTTAGGAACCTCTTTACCATGCGGTGGGAGAAGACTGAGGATCTGTCAGTCAATGAGTGGATTATGGAAAATGGTGGCCAGGTGAACCCAGAGAGAGCTCAGTGAGATGGCAGAGCGCTTCAGCTGCAACAGATAATCCAGGACCTCCTGTATTCCAGAATGTATGGGGGATTATCAAGTGCTACTGCACACAGCTTGCCAACTTTGTCTAGAAGTAGGTGGACCTAGTAGCATTTTCCTGCCACTAATAAGGATGCACTGAACGTCTCATGCACAGATCAACTCTGCTGGTGTCAACCAGTGAGCATCCACACCACAAGTGGAGGGAGCTCAGACGCAAGCCCAAGCCCCTACTCTGGACTAGAAGGTTGAAGATCAAAGGTAGAGAGATTGGTGGTACTAGAGAAACATTGTAGAGACCCTCAACCACGTTTGCTTTGGTCATCGAAGGGCTTTGGAGATAATTCTGGCTTGCTCGCTCCTGATCTTTTTCAGCACTGTGGGCAGAAGAGGAATGCATATAGTCAGTCTGTCTGTCCATCTGTGGGAGGAAAAAAGCCATCAGAGAGCCAGGATTGTGCCCCTTTGCCCCCTCAAAAAAGAAGTGGCAGCACTTGTTTTCCAGCTGTCAGAGAAAGGTCCATGTGATGAAAGCGTCCTCCCTCCAAATCACTGGAAAGATGTCCTGCAGGACTATCACATGCATCACCCACTTGTAATGGTCTCAGAAGTGCCTGCTCGGGTCATCTGCCTTCACACTGCCCCCCCCCCCCCCCCCCGGAGATTACCTAGTCAGCAGTCCATGTTGTTCCCTATGGCAAAGTCCCAAAGCTGGATGGCCTCCTAGCACAAGGGACAAGGCCAGCAAATGGCCCCTCCCTGCCTGTTTAGGTAGAAGACTGCTGCCATATTGACTACTACCAGGTCTATCTGGCTGCAAATGCCCAGAGGCCCTCTATATGGCCCTAAGTTCTAGAACATTGATGTGTAAGGCCCTCTGTGACAGACCACGGGACCCAAGCCATGAGGTCACCCATATAAGTCCCTCCACCAGAACATGGATGCATTATTGATCATGAACAAATTGGACACTACAGTTCCTGGGACAGGAGAGGAGCTGGTATTACAGAAGTGGGTGGGTGAGGTTCTGTGGCCTGCAACATGCAGGAGGTCAGACTAGATCGGGGGTCGGCAACCTACAGCACGCATGCCAAACACGGCACGCGAGCTGATTCTGAGTGGCACGCTGCCTGCCCGGTGAGAGGAGGAGGGGCCGGAAAGCGCCATGCTAGGGGAAGAAGAGGGAGGAGGGAAGCTTGGCTGCCGCAGGACCAAACTTCTGCCTCCTGCCCCTGCAGGAGAGAGTGCTGGGGGGGGGGGGTCCCGGCCCCCCACCCCACTCAGCCCCCCCCGCCCACCACTCTCCCCTGCGGGGGCAGGAGCTTGGTCCTGTGGCAGCCAAACTTCCCCCATCCTCCCTCTTCTTCCCCCAGCGTGGCGCTTTCCAGCCCCTCCTCCTCCTCCTCTCACTGGGCAGCTCAGCCCGCTGCAGGCCTAGGTGAACAGAACCCCAGGCTGGAAGTGGGCTGAACAGGCTGGCGGCGTAAGATCAGCATTTTAATTTAATTTTAAAGGAAGCTTCTTAAACATTTTGAAAACCTTGTTTACTTTACATACAACAATAGTTTAGTTATATAATATAGACTTATAGAGAGAGACCTTCTAAAAAATGTTAACATGTATTACCGGCATGCGAAACCTTAAATTAAAGTGAATAAATGAAGACTCGGCCCACCACTTCTGAAAGGTTGCCTACCCCTGGACTAGATGATCAGGATGGTCCCTTCTGACCTTAAAGTCTGATTCTTATGGGTGAACTAGAGCTGTATAGGACCACCTTCCATATACTGCCCATGTCCCTCCACCAGTCTAGCAAATGGAGGACCGCTGGGGGAAGAGAAAAAACCCGGTCTAATTAGTGTCTTTTTGGGTGGTGGACTGCAGATAGCTGTGCCTGAAGTTGCCAGAAGCAGATCCTTGCATACAGAGTAAAACCCAGCAGCCTGAAGCAGGACCCCACTCATATGGTGGGGCAGGGAGCTGCAGGCGGGAGCAGAGACTCAGGGCCGGATTTCCAATTGGACACAGTAGGCATGTGCCTAGGGATGCCTATAAAAGTTAAAAGTTTCATTTTTTACAGAAAACACAAAGGTCAGCTGTAGGCGTGTGTGTGTGTGTGTGTGTGTGTGTGCGTGCTGTGCCTAGGGGCGTGTAAGGTATAAATCAGGCCCTGCAGAGACTATGTAAAATCTGTCAAGTGAGAGGTAGAGAGACCAGGGGGGTGAAGTAATATCTTTTATTAGACCAACTTCTGTTGGTGAGAGAGACAAGCTTTCAAGCCCCACAGAGATCTTTGGTAGTAGGTAAGCAATTGCTGTCTCTGCATTGAGTACAGCAGCCAATTAACCCCTGCATGGCTGATAGTAAATGAAAAGAAATCCACATGAATTCATTAACTCAACACACCAACAGTTTAAGAATGGACAGTGTTGACCCAGACTTGAGATTCTGAGTAACCCCTGGCTTAAGTTCCCTCTAAGCTACACAGCCACATGGCTGCACAGCAGCTTATTAAGCACCGAGCAGGTGCTCAGGCTGCAGTGGGGAGAGGTGCCCTTCCCCCAGCCCCAACCCAGCCCTGGAGCTGCCACGGCCAGGGGAGAGGCACCTACGCTGTGGCCCCAGCTCTGGAGCTGCTGCGGTGGGGAGGGACATCTCTTCCCTCTAGCCCAGGTGCTGCTGCTGCAAGGAGATGGAGCTGCAGGGAGTCCTCTCTCCCCACTGTAGCCAGGGGGGGGGGGAAGCCTGCACCCCCAAATCCCTCATCCCCAGCCCCACTTCACAGGCCATACCCCCAGCTGGAGCCCTCATTCTCCCCCCCCCCCCCACCCTGATACAGTCCCAGCCTCAGCCATTACCTGCTTCTGCCCACACACCAGACTCCTCACTCTGACTCTCAGATACACTGTAGTTAACCCTTTGGTTTAGGCTTAGGCTTTTGCCTCCCAGCTCTGACCCTTGTCAGATGGGGCTGGTTCTGAAGCAGAGGCTTTGGCTCTAACTGGTAAACCAGACTCTTGCTCTAGCCACTAGGCCAGACTGCCCACAACTTGTTTGTTGACAGGCTCACAGAATAAAAGGGATGGTGTCTTTGGGCACCAAGTCAAGTCTGCTACCTGGTAAATGCACTTGAGGGGTAGACCTCCCCACACTGGACTTTCTTCAAGGGGCCTTTGCCTGTGGGGCTCAGGCAGCCTATACTGGAAGAACAGCTATTGCTGACAGGGCTCTCTATAAGGTGGCACTTTAGACCTCAACCCTTGGGATCAGAGGGTAACACTAGATTTCTTTGAAGGATCTCATTGCCTCAGTCTTCTCATAGAAAATCAAGCAACACTCAAACAGCATGTCCTGAGTAGTTGTTTGTAACTTCAATGCCAGGTCAAGAGGTGCGGCACATTGTGACCACTGTAGCTATCACCACGGAGGCAGTGTTTGCCAGGTCCAAGGCTGTCTGCTTTGCAATTTTGGTCACCACATGATAATTTTCAGACTATCCCTGTAATCTGGTGACAGTTTGTCAATAAATGGTTGTAAAGCACTCCAGTCAACATGGTTGCATTTTGCCAAGAGTGCTTGGTAGTCTGAGATCCTCATCTGGAGACTCAAAATGAAGTAAGATTTTGGCCCAGCAGGTAGACGCGCTTTGTCTCCTTGTCTTTGGGATCACTTTCTGCCATCAGCACTAGAGATCCCAGTACCAGATGCAACCAGAACTGTCCATGCCCAATAGCTGGGATTTGGTACAGTCTCTCTGCTCATTTGGACATTGGTGCCAGTGTCTGCCATTGGCACCCATTAAAGCCCTATAACTCCTTGTTGATTGTGATTGCTATGCATCCTAGTACTGATGAGCATAGGATATCAAGGCGTTTAAGTGGTATATCCTGCACCTCCTCAGTAGGTATCTCATGAGCTCTTGGAACATATTGTAGTTCTCAGAAGAGGTAGCAGACTGATCTGGAGCAAAGGAACAACGTTTTCACATTGCAAGGCACCCCGAAGGTGTGGTTAGTAGGGCATCATCTGGACAGGAGGTTGTAGCTGGTATCATCTGTCCCTCACTCTAGATCTGTTGCACTGGAGCAGCCTACTCCTGGCTCTGGTCTGAGGGATGCAGTGGGGACAGGTCCAGTAGCTGGAGTGGGGACGATAGTCTATGCCAAAAGTACAGTATAGTAGCTAGTTATGGGTAGTACTGAGATGTTATGGAGGCCTAAATGCTCCACATGCCATGATCATATGACATCAGACCCCATGATGTTTGGTCCCAGTGGTCCCAGGACCAGGCTGGGTCAATACCACACTTTGCCATCAGCTACAGGTGTATGCCTCTTATCCCCCGAGCGAGACTGACGCTGTCAAGTGCTGGAACCTGAACTGGGGCCAGCTGATGGCTTTCCTGGGAGTCCGAAGAGAAGAAGGAAGAGTCTTCCAGGAAGGGTGGGGCTCACCCCGTAGGTGTAGGGGGAACTTGACTGGATGGTAGAAGCAACAAAGTCACCAGGCCCAGGATGTGGCCCAAGGCGGTGGAGCATCTGCAGATTGGTGCTCAGGCGACTGCACTGGAGCCAGTGGAGGAGGCAATAGAATGGCCACTACTGAAGTCAGGCTTCTGCTGGTACCATGCTAGCCAGTGGTCTCGCCAACTACCCAGCTATCAAGGTGGCTAAAATGGCCACAGCAGCAATAGACGGGGGTGGCCAAGGCCACTCAGCTGCATGGGCTCCAATGCTCAGGGAACTTCTCTTAAGTTTTAAGGCACCTTTAATGTCTGACAGCCTGGTGGCCTTATGCAGCCCCAAAGTCAGATCCAGAGAGGAGGATCTTCAGATCTTCTCCTTTGAAGATTTATACTTTAAGTCCAATTTGTCTTGGCTTCCCAGATGAGGAAGCCGCAGGCCTGAGTGACTCTTCAGTAGTTTGACATTGAAGCTGGGGCAGACTGACAGCCTCTGGGCTCCTGAGGATCCAGGTGCCCAGAGACCATGATCAAAGACCAACCTCACTGCCTGTTCCATGAAAAAAAGCTCTTGCGTGCCTCTACTTTGAGCGCTCGGTCCATTTTGAGAAACATCTGCAGATTTCACAACTTTCCAGGACATGCCCCTCACTGAGGGAGAACAGATCTCTTGTCTGTGGTTCAGAGGCATGACTGCCTCGCAGGACAAGCAGTTCTTAAAGCCCAGGGACTTGCCATGGTCAACCATAGAGGCTGGTACTGCCAGCAACTGCAGGGAAGGATGATTTCTCTCCCCCTCACCCTCCCACCCCCTCAGCATCCTGTAGGCCTAAGTAAGAAACACTAAAGTAGAGGTAAATCCTGAAGGGAGTTGCTCCAATATATACCACAGACAGTGAGAAGGAATGGGTGTGGTGGGGCAGCTCAGCCCTTTATACCCTCACAAAGCACGTGAAGAAAGGAAGCGTACATGTGCCACCCCATTAGATACTGCTGACTAGAAAATTCTCCAACGCATGTGCACTAGACTTGCATCCACCTGTACTTTTTAGTGTACATATTTCTTGCTAGGAAGTGCTAACACTTTTTATCTGGCCAGAGCATGTCATTTGGCAAGATCACCTCGGAGGCTTTTTTATGTAACGAATAACAGGTGCAAGATAACAGATGCATACAATAGAGTTAATAAGTAATATATTTGCATACAACACAGAGGCAGAAATATTTTGATTATCTAAAGAAGCATATAAGTTGTGAATTCCATTCAAATACTCCTCATTTACATCTGCCCTTTGCAGCGTGTCACCGGAGGCAACAAAATGGAACAAAAAACAGTGCTTGCTTCATCTGCACTTTCATGCAGGGGCAGCCAAACTAGTGACATCCTATCAATCAAGGCTCCACTGAGTTCTGAGGATGACTCTCCAGAGAGGAGAAATTTTTAAAGAACACAGCACCCATGTTGAGAGCAAATGTTTTAAGTGAGCTCAGCTCCCATTTAGACATCAAAATTAGTAGTCACATTTTCAAGAGAACTCAGTACATGGGGTGCTGCATGCTTCTGAAAGCCTGGCCCTTATTTAGGTGACTAAGTGGGAGATGGGCTGTTTTGAAAACCTGATCCCAATTGTGATTGCTGAGTACTTTTTAAAATTTTGCCCTAACTGCTTCACTATGGGTGGTCAGATTTTGTACTAGAGATGACAGCAACTCATTTTCTACATCATCTTGTTGTACAAATATCCTTTTGGCACAACCGTCTAGCCATCCACCATCTGAACCTCTGAAGATTGAAGAGCCATTTGTATAGTAAATTTACTTCATGCTGCAACATTCTATGCTTCACTGAAATGCCTCAAAAAAAAAAAAAAAAAAAAAAAAAAGTGGCAGAATGGTGAGCCTTTCCAGAAAGGAAACTACACCTTCTTAGTTCCCAAGCTGGCTTTGTTAAAGTTCCCATTACAGAGTAACTTTCAATTTACACCTGCTGGGGAATAAGGGCCTGATCAAAAGCCCATTGTAGTCAATGGGAGTGTTTCCATGACTTCAATGGGCTTTGAATCAGGCCCTAAATTCAATTAGGGTGAAAGTGAATTGTACTAAAAGGGTTACATTTGCTGGGGAGTAAATAGGAGACGAGAGGTTATGCATGAGCTGAAGGACGATAACATCAAGGAAGGTTTATGGTGACATGCTTGTCACTTAAGTGGTACTTTTCATCACACATTCATGGATAACTAAATTTGGCATTGGAGCTGCTGGCAATTAACAACTTGGTAGGAAAATCCTTAACAATGTTTTAAATTTCAGATCAAGTTTATTTTAAATTTTCTAATCCCTGAAAACCGAGCACTCCTGCCCCACTCCTTCCCCCAAGGCCCCACCCTGTCCTGCCTCTTCCTCTGAGCCCCACCCCAGCCCCACCTGTTTCTGCCCCTCCCATCACTCACTCTTCACCCTTGTCCTCATTGCTTACTCCCCCATGCCCCGGGACTCACCTGCTGCCTGCAGAGCTGGGCTGGAAGGAGCTGATGCAGAGCCTGCCCGATCGGGGCATGACAGGTGTCAGCCCCAGATGGGGTGGGGAAATCAGGGCACAGCCAGGTGCAGACATGTTACACACACACACCCCGCCAGTACCTACCTTGGAGCCCGGTCAGGGAGCCAGACAGTTCTCTTTGTCAGGCTGGGGGGATAGGAAGAGCAACAGCTGCTAAGCAGAGCCACTCTTCTAGGCTCCAGCAGCAGCCAGTGACCTCCAGGGGAGTCCAGTCACTGCAGGTAACTGGACTTTTAGCATCCGGTCAGCTGTGCTGTGCTGACCTGACGCTGCCAGTTTCCCCTTTCGACTGGATATTCTGGTTAAAAAAAAACCAAAAACCACCACACACCTGGCAACCTTAACATTCCCTAATTTTTAAGAGAAAGGACACAAAAGTTTCAAATCCTAAATCCAAACTGGTTTTGAGTGTTAGGTCCTCCACCAAGAAAGGAGCTTTTTTGGAAGTCACACATATTAAGTTGACTATAACTCACATGTAGCTTCGTCAGGGTCATTCAAAACTTAAGAAGATTTTTTTTTCCATGCTGAGTTTCAGGGAAAAAAAACAGGTCTAAAGGACGTTTTTGTGTGGCCCCAGCTGGTGGAGCCAGTAACCCAGGAATTCTTCTTGCATAGGGGGGGAAAAATCCCTGAATGGCAGAGTCAATGTAAGGCTCTGTGCCACTACTACAGTACTTGCTGCCCTGTTTAGGGAACACAGAAGGCCTGGCCAGAGTGACACTGCTTTCCAGCTCTTACTGGCTGATCAAAAGTCTCCTTGGGGTCATGGTCACCAGGCACAAGTTATGACAGCCCTTGGCACAGTCTAAGTGGAACTAGGACACAGCCAAAATTGACTTGTTTATGGCTAGGTCTAACTGAATAACGTAAACGATATTTGCCAAAGCATATAATCTTAGTACAAGACAGATTAAGACAGGGGTTCTCAAACTGGGGGTCGGGACCCCTCAGGGGGTCACAAAGTTATTATATGGGTGTCGCAAGCAGTCAGCTTCCACCCCAAGCCCTGCTTTGCATCCAGCATTATTAATGGTATTACATATATTTTAAAAAGAGTTTTTAATTTATAAAGGGGGGGGGGGTCACAATCAGAGGCTTACTATGTGAAAGGGGTCACCAGTACAAAAGTTTGAGAACCACTGGATTAAGAGGATCTTTAAAACTCAGTAGACAAATGTACAAAAGAAGGGTACAGACAAGTAGTGGGGATGTCAGCAAGTGACTCAGGAGTTTGGTAATGGGATGCAGCATCCGTCACCACAAAAATTGCCATAAGGGCTGATTCTGAGTGCATCTGAGCACTGGTAACTCTTATTGCTAACTATGGGCCTAATCCATTATAGTCAGTCTCAGCAAAGACTTCAGTGGATATGGAGAATGGAGCTATTTTCTCATTTCTTTAGGTCAGTGTTGAGATACATTGGCAGGGAAGTAGGTAGTGCTACACTCCTGGTCTGTGACTAAACTGCAAACTTCATTTTCCAGCATCTTTTGCAAATATTACATATGCTTAAAGTTGTGACATTAACAAAAAAAAGAAGAAATTCATTAAATGATTTGAGCAAATTGTGACCCAAGAATCTCTTAACCTGGCAAAGGGGTTACAGGAATATCCTGATTCTGGTTCACCATTTGAGGTCTCAAATGAAAGCTGGGGACACACGGTTCATAAATATCACTGTGAAATGTATGCATGTATTGCATACTGAAAATATATTCTTAGACTCTGTATAAAGGTATTAATCACCAGCAAATGTGAAAAACAAGGTTATTTCAGATAAACATTTCTTATCTCTGTCCTGATGTAAATTAAGCATTGTAAGCCAACACAATGGATACCTATTTGCATACGAAGTAAAATGTAAACAAGGATGTGAAATCAACAAAAAAGGAACACACAGGAAAAAACAGACATGTACAGAGGGATGTTATCCTGGCTATGAGTAAAGGCAATGAATTTTGAGGGTATCTGTAAAACAGAAAGAAGACACCCGGGTATCCTTAGAAAGAAAGTAAATGGACAACATGTTTGTATTAATGAAAGCTGGGGCCATAGGCAGCTGGTGGACCCCTCCTTTGGGGACACTAGCTCCTGCCCCCCCCCCCCCCCTTCCACATGAGGCCCCGCCCCCCCTATGGCCAGAGCCACCTCCTCCCTCTTTCCCCCCCACAACTGGAGAAGCCCCCATGGACTGGCTGGAACCGCAAGCCCCCTCCCCCAGCTGTGCCAGCGGGCTGACCTGAGCGGCCCCAGTAGTGCCAGTGGGCCGACGCGCAGGCTGGCCGACCCAAGCACACAGCCCCTGCCACCTGACCACCCCAGCTCCAGGCCAGCTGGAGCAGCCCCGGCTGGAGAATGAGAAATGTGGCACACCTCCCCCCCTGAAACCCCCAGATGCTCAGCGGAAGAATGCTGAGCTTTTTATATGTGCCAAGCAGGTTCCAGGGTGGCTGAGGAGGCAGTATCTGCTACTCAGCTTCCCGGGTTCATTAGTAATCTCTCTGGAGTCCAGGGAGATCATTAATAAACCCAGGAAGCTGAATAGCAGATACCGCCTCCTCAGATGCCCCGGAACCTGCATAATACTAAGTAAAAACATGCAACCCGGCATTCCGCAGTAGCAGCTGCGCTATTGTACCTGCTGCCTATGGCTGGGTCTCAGCCAGCCTTGGTTGAAAAAGTGTTAGAGAGAATTTTGGGTGAGAAACTTTTCTAGATAGGAAGTTAACCTGTTATTTAAGCTTAGTCTCTTGTTACGCTTGGTCTCATGTTATGGTTTTGTTTGATATATAACCATTTCCCCCCCCCCCCCCCCAATATCGGTGTACCCTATCACCTGAATCTCTAGTCTTTGATAGTAAACTTATTCTTGTTTTCACTATAACAATATCTGAGTGCTATGGCGTTAAGCAAAGTACTGGTTCTGAGTTGAATATTAAAAGCTGGTGTCTAGTGTTCTTTTGAGTATAGCAGGTCTGGTAATACTATCAGTGTTCAGTGAATAAGAGGCTGGACACTGCAAGGAATGCTCAGGGGGGAGGAGAGTTGATGTGTGCCTGTTGCTACAGAGAGTGAGGTCTACAGATGCCTGGAAGGTAGTGGTTACATTGCCAGAGACTGTTGGTTTTATGGAGCTAATCCACAGCAAGCAAAGACAAGATTCCTTGACGCTAAGGGCAGGGAGTGGTGAGGATCCTCACAACCCAGGCTGCCCCTGGAGAGTGTCACATATACTATGGCAAAACCATAAAACTAACCAGATAATGCAGGGACAACGCTGGTCACTTACTGCTCCAACCTTTGGATCTCTAGCAATAGATTTGAAAGTCTGAGGTTTCTACTTTGTAATTAAAGTCTTAGAGGTTACGTTATATGAAAGACACACTGGGCTTAAAAAGGTCTTTGTTATTACATGTATTAGTTTATTACGGAGTTAAATAAGTGAAATTACTGCTGCTGGTCATGTTTTGTCAGGGCACTCCTGTAAGTTACACGTCAATTAAGGCTTTGGTTGAATAGTTTTAGTGTTACCTATACAAGTATCAGGTCTGTGACAGCACATGGCTGCCCACTTCAGAACAGAGTTCTACTCCCAGATTCATCAGACATTCTTGTCACCAGCATTTTGGCCAAATGAATACAACAATGGATCTGAGGACATTAGAAGGTGCAGAGGTTTCATGAGACTTTTTTTTTTTTTTTGGTAAAAAGAATGCACCAGGTATAGCTAGATTTTTGAGAGATATTGAAAACAGGGTGATGAAGCAAGATCACTGAGGAGTAAAGGATCTGCAGATTTTTCCATTATGAGATCACTGAAAACCATTATGTTTTTTGTAGAAGTCCCTCCTCACCTTATTATGCTTTTAATGTGTTTAAAGTAAATGCAACTCATTGAAAGATTAACTCAATTCACTCTATTTGACAATACAAAGGGCTAACTTGTTAGTATCAGTACAGTCTTGTAGTACCTTTTCCAATGCTGATACATGATATGTGATGTCTCTGTTTAAAGGAAACTACTGTACCTTTAATAAGATACAAAATAAGCCACAAAATTCAATGCACTGAGAATAAGGGCAGGAACGCTATTTAATAAAACACTCAGTTTATTCTTTTCTTGTCAATATCAAAATGACAATAACTTAGTTAAAATTATTAGCAAAAGTCATTTAAATATCTTCTAAGATTTCATTGCTAATAATACTTTCAAGAAGATGAAAGTTCCCTTTGTAAAAACAGTGTTTCTGCTGCTTAGCTCACTGAAATGTAGATTTGTCTATTTATCTAACTCCTTTTCTATTGGAAAATAAAATCAAAGAAAATGTTTGTGGAAATTTTCAGGGAGTTAGCCAAGGAAGAAGTAACATTACACAGTGCATACATTTCATAATATTAGAACTAAGGTGTGGTGGGTTGGACTTACCTCTTTGAGCACCCCCTAGGATCCAGACATAGTACTACCACTCTGCAGCTCCCAGGAGGCTGTCAGCCTACTTCTGCAGGTCTCCTTTGGCTCAGCCCACCGGCCGGATCATGTAGTCCGAAACCTTTCCAGGGTACAGTCCCTTCCTGTTCTGGGCCAACTATAAACAAAACAGTTTCTTACCCTTTGGAGCTAAATTTCCTCTCCTGAATTGGGTCAGCAGGATTCCCTCTGAATTCCTGCCACTGATTATAGCCTGGGACCGGACTGGGGCCCTTTAGTAATAGTCTAGGGAACATCCTTCCTCACTCCTCTTGCTCTGGCCACAGACTGACTTGCTGATAATAGGCAGCTTCTTTTATTTCAGTCTGGTTGGCCTTGATTGGGTGTTGCTGGCTCCCAGTCCTTCTAGCTGCTGGAGGACCAAATCTCACTGGTTTCCAAAATGGCTACTCTTCTAGGCAAGCGGGGAGGTCCAATATTTGCTGTTCTTTTCCTCTCAAGACTGTTTCCTAGGGCAGGATGCAACGGAACAGCCAGTCAGGGGCTTCCAACAGAGGGCTGTGAAGGCCTGGTACACCCTGTCACAAGAAGTTTTAAATCCAACAGGAATATCACTGTTACTTTATTTTGTGACCGAGTTGGGAATAGGAACATAAATATCACCATTATCTTATTTTGTGATTAATTTGGGAATAGGATCAGAAATGTTATTTTTAATTATACTGCATAGAAAATGTAAATAATGCTTTTCAAACCACAGAATAAGGGCTTGTCTTCACTGAAACTGTAACTCAAGTTAATGTTGCCACTAACTTGAGTCCCATGCGCGCGCGCACACACACACACCCATCCCTTAACTTTAGTGTGATGGTGCTTTTAAATCAAATTGGCTGGCCCATCAGGGGGTAGAAGTTAAAGCTTGAGTGACCATAACTAAGGCTACGTTTTAGTCACGGGTATTTTTAGTAAAAGTCATGGACAGGTCACGGGCAGTAAACAAAAATTCACGGCTCGTGACCTGTCCATGACTTGTACCATATACCCCTGAATAAAATCTTGGGGGAGGGCCGCAGTGGGGTGTCCCACAGGGGCACCGCGGGTGCTGGGGGCAGGGGGGTGGCGGTGCACAGCCTGTGACCCCCGTTGGCAGGGTGGATAAAAGTCAATAATTTAAATAAATAAATGCCAAAAAAAAAAAAATTGATTTTTTTTCTAAAAAGGTTTTTTCCCCCTCAAAAATCAGTCTAAAGATAGTTTAATTAAGAAACATTATAGCTCAGAGATATCTCATCATGGAATAGGGATTATAAATTCTAATCCTATAGTATGAGACAATATATTCATGTAATTTTAAGGAAAGTTTTGTAAACGAGTTCCAATAGTTCATAGATTAGGGATCCAATCTTATGGGGTTCCAGGGGCTTCTGTATAGATTATTTGTGTTAGTCTTTCTATCTACCCAATGGGACTCAGTGCTCAGTCTAGAAGATACCATCAGAGATGCTTAGTTTTGCAGTTCTCAAACTCTGAATGCGTGTCTCCAGAGATAACATGCTTGTTAACAGCAAAAATGTTTTTAAATAAAATAAATAAATACATAGGGGTGAGAAATAACAGACCTGAACCCTACTGTCCCTCTGCAAATTTGTGTACACAGAGTCAATCCCTTACCTCTCTGTGGTGCAAAGTGCAAAGTTTCAAAAAGTTCAATGAATAGAAGATTGTTGGGAGCGGAATAGATCTGGACAAGGAGAAGTCTAGAGATAAATGTGGGAAGGGCAGGACAGGCAGTAGAAACAAAAGTGAAACTGTTTGAGCAGCATATTCCAGAAGTCTTGAGGTCTTTCTGAGTGTAGCCTTTACTGATTTGAGATCTACCATTTCATTCTTTCACTAGAAGGGAAAACCTATACTGGCAGCAGGCCATAAAAGAGACCCAGTTTGGGAATATTTTAATGAAGTTCTTCAACCTGTGGGTAAGACAGGCATGCGTGCAAAATGCAAACAGTGCAACAAAGAAATGCAAGGCCTGGTTGCCCGAATGAAACAACATCATGAGAAGTGTTCCTTCTTAGGAGGAAGCTGCATTGAAGATGATAAAAGGAACATGTCTGAACATGCAGGATCTTCAGGTTGGTATACTTTATTTCATACTTCTTTCTTAAGGAATGCCTGTCTTCCTTCTGGACTATTCTTGAATTCTCATGTTTGAGCAAAAAATATAGTTGTTGCTCTATGGTACTATCATTTTAGATGCAATTGTGATAAAAATAGGCAGAACTTCCTTTTACAATATCACTTTTAAAAGTAGTACTGTATGTCAGTGAATGCAATGAGTAATACTAAATGAGCAGTTTTGTAATAATAATGAAATAACTGCATTGACTTATTTGTTTAGGAGAAGCCATCCTCAACATACAGGATTCTGAAGACTATCCACCTTCAAGATCACCATCATTTTCTTTAGTTTCAGAGTTATCTGCCAATGATAGTGTTTCAGTCACATCATGTAGGTCACTGAGCCACTGTGTTAAATCTGTTAGTCTTTAAGGTGCCACCAGACTCCTTGTTGTTTTTGTAGATACAGACTAACACGGCTACCCCCTGATAATAGCCACAGTATATCACCTGTAGCAAAAACAAAAAGAAATCTCCATCATCCAGAAACAACCATAGATAAGTTGTGATAAGAACCAGTAGATTACAAAGAGAGGTAATTGATGAAAAAACAGTTTATTGTGCAACAAACTCTCCTTTCCATATGATTGAGAACCCATACTTCATTAACATGGTTCAGTCATTAAGACCAGGATACTGTCCACCCAACAGAGCAGATGTCGCAGGCAAATTGCTGGATAAAGTATATGAAAGAGAAATTGAGCAGTGTGCAAAATGTCTAGAGGGTAAAATTGTTAACTTGAGTCTTGATGGGTGGAGCAATGTCCACAATGATCCTGTTGTATGTGCTTGTGTGACAACAAAAGAAGGGAATGTCTTCCTTACAGAAACAATTGATACATCAGGAAATGCACACACCGCAGAATACTTACAAGTAGCAGTAAAAGCTATAACAAACTGAAAAAAAAAATTCAAATGTCTAGTACGCAGCTTGGTCACAGACAATGCTTCAAATGTATTCAAGATGAGAAGAAACTATTTAGAAGAGAGTCCCAAGCTAACAACATACAGTTGCAGTGCTCATTTGATGCACCTCCTAGCCAAAGACTTCAGTGTTCCAGAAATAAAGGCTAATGTTGAAATTGCAAAATACTTCCGTAACAACCACTCTGCAGCAGCTGCTCTGAAAAAAGTGAGAGGAATCAAGCTAACTCTCCCACAAGTTGTGCGACGGAACTCAGTAGTGGACTGTTTTGAGCACTATATCAAGAACTGGTCTAATCGGATGACAGTTTGTGAACAAAATCGTGAAAAAATAGATGGCACTATCACAGCCAAAGTTCTCAATATCGGGGTTAAGAGAAATGTTGAACACATGCTGAGTACCCTGAAGCCTGTTTCTGTAACCTTGAACAAAATGCAGGGAAATAGCTGTTTTATTGCTGACACTGTTGAAATTTGGAAGGAACTGAGTGAGATCTTAAAAAAAGAAATATGCAATGACAGCGTTAAATTACAAGCATAAAAAAAAAAAAAAATGAATGGGGCAAGCACTATCTCATTTTCCAGCTCATTTTCATGCAAATATTCTCAATACTTGGTACCCGGGTCAAACCTTAACTGCGGAAGAAGAGGAGTTGGCTATTGTTAAAATAAAGGCCAAATACTTGCCTATTACCCCAGATGTTTTTCCCATATATAAAAGGTATAGCAAGACAATCAAAGAGGCCCAACAGCAAGGAGGCCCAGCGGATGTATCCCATTACCCCTACCCCTGGACCCTGGAAAGGCAATCAATCAAGGGGACCCAGACAAATGTATCCTATTTACCCCTAGAAAGGAATTTAAGATTCCATAGGTCAGCAGAATGTATGCACGTTAAGTCATTTGTTACTGAATATAAAAAGGCTTGCTCTACGCTTGTGGGGTGTGTTCCTCCCTCTGGCATGAGTCGAGGGGGACACCCGCTCAGCTGACTGATCAATAAAGAACTTGAAGCCGTCTTCTAGACTCCCGTGCCTCCTTGGGGTAATTGGGTAGCTCCAGGGGGAAACGAGCCCATTTGGCTAACAAATGGCGACCCAGATGGGACTTCTCTCCCTGTAGAGGGCACTGACCGACGGCCGAGGGCAATTCCGAGGAGTGGCCACCTCGAGCTGTTGCTTTGCTCGGGCCTCGGATCGTCACAATCGGCCGGGGCGGCTGTGTCCTCTCTAAAGAGAGCTCTGAAGGACACGGAAGCAAGACAGCTTCAAAAGAAGGGGAAGTCTGACTGCCGGACGCGGCCACTTCGGGCGGTAAGTGCGTTTACCTCCTGGGTTTGAGGAATAACGCCCCCGAGGTGTGGGTTGGACAGTGGAAATCCCCTAGGCAGCCTGTATACGGGAAGGTATGTTAACATTATTGTAGCTTTGTAAATGTCTTGTTGTTGTGTTTTTGGTTAAAGGGTAAGCAGCCAACGGCCAATGAGTAACGTCACTAACTCCACTAGTCCATGGGCCGTTCTTAACAACTATTGGGACTTGGAGCAGCCTCAGGGATTGCTCTTGTTTGTGGGAGGGGTAATCTTGTATCTCCTCTTGATGGTGTGTTGGAAGCCAAGATTGTAACTGATTAAGGGATCTGTGTAAAATGAGTGAGTGCCGCTGATAGGTCTGAGGCTTAAGCTGACTTCAGCCGCCCCAAGACTCCTGCGAGGGGAAACCCGGTGACCAGGATATCTTGATTGCAAGGGGGGTCAGCCGAACCTCGTGGCCCAGCGGATATCTGAGTTAAAACTAGATCCCTAAAAACCCCTTGATACCTTTGTCTTGAACAAACCCCTGGGTAGAACATAATGGGGTCCGGACAAAGCACCTTCTCCAGTACGCCCCTGGGGTGTATGCTGGAAAACTGGAAGGCGTTTAGACGCCAGGCTGATTATGGAACTGTATTATGTAAAGATAATCTTGTAAGGTTCTGTACTCTTGAGTGGACAACCTTCGGAGTGGAATGGCCCGAGGGGGGGACACTCAAGCCAGAAATTGTACAAGCAGTACATAACATTGTGACCCGGGATGGGCATTGGGACCAATATCCCTATATAGATATATGGCAGGATCTCGTAGCCAATCCTCCCCCATGGTTACAGAAGTGTAAAATACAAACTATTAAAACCTTAATGGCCCGTGCCCCTGTTAGAAAATCCTGTCTCCCTGTTAAGAAATCCTGTCCTCCGACTGTGATTCCTTCTGCCCCGGATCCTATGCCCCCTCCCCCTTTGTATCCTGGCCTCCCCGTTCTGGCATCCTCACTTGAAATCCCCCCCCACATCTCTGAGGATAATGCCTCAGCTGAAAGGGGTGAGCCGAAACACGAGGGCCTTTCTAAACAAGAGTCCCCTTCAACTCCTCTGAGCTCCTCAGTGTCTGACCGCACCAGGAGCAAGACCGGCCCCGTAACAAATCAAAACTCCGAGACGCAGTGGAGGATGTCGACTGATTATAACCCTGGGGACACTAGATTTACCCTTATTGGTTCCCCAGGCAAGAGTGGTAAGGTACACGAAATGTCCTTGCAGCAGAAATATTTGTGTCCACTGCGGGAGGCTGTAGCCCCCGGTGGCAATCTCACTATGATATATGTCCCCTTTACCACTAGTGATCTATATAATTGGAAACAACAGAATCCCCCGTTCTCGGAAGATCCCGCCCCGCTGACAGCAGTGTTTGAGACATTAATTACGGCCCACAACCCTACTTGGGGTGACATGAGGGTCGCTCTTAACACTCTGTTAACCGCGGAAGAGAGGCGCTTAGTCCTCTCAAAGGCCCGCGAATGGGTAGCTGAGACGGAGGAAAGCTCGGCCGCAGTGGCTGCACGGTTGCCTGAAAGCCCTCCCGACTGGTCACACAATGCGGAAGGCCGGGCCCTCCATAGCCAATACGCCACGGCTATAGTACAGGGAATGAAACGCTGCATTAGGAAAACCCCAAATTGGGCCAAATTGTATAGTATAAGACAGGAAAAGAATAAGAACCCAGCTGCTTTTTATGAGCGGCTCTGTAATATCTGTAAAAGATACACAGACCTCGATCCTGAGGATATCAATGGGAAACGGGTGCTAATCCCCCTCTTTATTGGGCAGTCCTACGAGGACATTAGAAAGAAGTTGCAAAAATTGGAAGGGGCTTCGGGCAAAAATATAGAGGAACTTTTAGAAATAGCCATGAAGGTTTATGATCGGAGGGATGATGAGGAGCGAAAGAAGGGGGCCCGCGTTTTGGCTATGGCCCTGAGAGAAGGATATGCAGAAAGGGGGGACAAGGTTAAGGAGAAGCCAGGGCCACTTGGGAGGGGACGGGGCCCCCGCCTGGGTCGAAACCAGTGCGCTATCTGTAGGGAAGAGGGGCACTGGAAGAATGAATGCCCCCGGCGACAGGCCATGGGAAAGGGACGTAAAAACAAAACCCCGTCCCTTCCCATCCTTCACAACAACACGGGACGTTCAGGGGAGGGATCTTCCCCATAGGGAAACCGAGGGACCCAGCGGCCCCTCCTGGCTGCGCAAGCTGCCAGTCTGGATCCCACGGTAAAAATTAATGTGGAGGGCCGCCCAATTGAAGCCCTTATGGACACTGAGGCCACTCTTAGTTTGCTCCCCCTTAGTAAGGCTCCCCGAGGTAGAGCTCGGGAATGTGCCATGGTACAGGGGATAAAGGGACAAACTACAGCTTTGAAAAAAAACTTTGCCTCTCCTAGTAAAGGTAGGGGACCGCCAAATTTCCCACCAATTTGTTTGCAGCCCCTCTTGCCCCATCGCGCTGCTCGGACGAGATATTCTTACTAAATTACAGGCAGAAATCTCGTTTGATAAAGGGACTATGGAAGTTAGACTCCCTAAGCAGCAGTCTTCAAATTACCAGATGGCCCTAATAAGCGCTGGAAATCACTTTCCGGAATGCCGGGGGAGGAATGGAAAAAGCCAGCTGTCAGGGGTTAACCTTGAGGTTTGGGCAGAGGAGGGAGGGGTCGCTCGAGCCCGGAATGCTTCACCAGTGCATATTTCCCTTAAGGAAGGAAGCAGCCCGGTTCGAATTCGACAATACCCTCTTAAGCTGACCACTAGAATCGGGTTAAAACCTCTGATTCAAAAGTTTCTGCGGTGTGGGTGGATCAGGGAAGGCACGTCCCCGTACAACACTCCGATAATGGGAGTGCCTAAGCCTAATGGGCAGTATCGGTTGGTCCAGAACCTGAGACAGGTTAACAAGTTAATAGAGGCTCCCTATCCAGTCGTCCCAAATCCCCATACTATTTTGGGCCAAGTTCCCAAAAAGCACAGTTGGTTCTCTGTAATAGACTTAAAAGATGCCTTCTTTTCCATCCCCCTTGATTTGGAATCTCAGAAACTGTTTGCCTTCGAGTGGGAGGACCCAGATACTCACTATAAGGCCCAATACCTTTGGACCGTGGTCCCACAGGGACTTACCTGTGCACCCGAGATTTTTGGCAGCCAGTTGAGAAGGGACCTTGCCCCATTCCTGGTTAGACACCCCTCATGTAACATAGTTCAGTATTGCGATGATTTGCTCTTAAGTACTGAAACAAAGGCAGCTTGTAAAGAGCAGACTGTAAAGCTCCTTAATTACCTTGGGGCACAGGGGTATAAGGTTTCAAAGGAAAAAGCACAATTGGTTAGGCGACAGGTCACTTTTCTTGGGTATCATTTGTGCCAGGGAAGTCGTAGTCTGGGTAAAGAAAGAATCCAGGTGATACTCAATAACCCTCGACCTCAAAACCCCCGAGAGTTGAGGGCTTTCCTGGGGTTAACTGGATTTTGTCGGCTCTGGATCCCTGACTACGGGGGAAGAGCCAAACCACTGTATGAATCCTTAACTAAAGAGGGTCTGCTTCATTGGACATGGACTAAAGAGATGGAAAAAGCATTTCGAGAGCTAAAAGAAGCCTTGGTTCAGCCTCCCGCTCTAGCCCTCCCCGACCCTCGGAGGCCATTCACTCTATACGTTCATGAGAGGGGAGGGGTAGCTGCTGGAGTTCTATGCCAAAGGTCGGGACCAACCTGGCGACCCATTGGATACTACTCAAAGGTGTTGGACCCTGTCGCCAAGGGGTGGCCTGCCTGTTTACGGGCCGTTGCAGCGACCGCTCTCCTCGTACAGGAGGCTGAAAAATTGACCCTGGGAGGGGACACTGAGGTTGTGGTTCCCCACGGGGTGCCTCAAATACTGGGGACAGGCGCTGGGGAAAAGCATTTAAATCCCAGTCGACATACCAGATATGAAGTAGGGCTCTTGCTAGCCCCTAACCTAACCTTTAGGACAGTTAGCTCCATAAACCCAGCTACCTTGCTGCCCGATCCTGAGGTTTCCCATGAGACTAGCCCCACTCATGACTGTATTGAAGTTTTGCAACAGGAAACCAAACCCCGCCCTGATCTCTCAGACTTGCCGTGGCCCAACCCTAAAATTGAGGGGTATGTTGACGGGTCCAGCTATGTGATAGATGGCAAGCGGTTTACCGGAGCCGCAGTAGTAATTAAGGACAAAGGAGTATACAAGTTTAAACTCAGCCCTAATTTGTCCGCTCAAGCGGCGGAGTTAGTGGCCCTTATCGAGGCTCTCCGGTTGGGAGCTGGAAAAACTATTAACTTGTATACCGATAGTCGCTATGCCTATATGGTGGTACATGCTCACGGGGCCCTGTGGAGGGAGAGGGGATTTATCACAGCGTCAGGCCAAAGAATTGCACATGGGAGTCTCATTAAAACACTCCTTGAGGCTTTGATGCTTCCCCTCCGGGTTGCCGTGATACATGTGCGTGCCCATGGAAGGGCCCCGGAGGCCGAGCAACGTAAATATAATCAATTGGTCGATCAGGCCGCAAAGGAGGCCGCACAGGAAGGGGCCTCATGGGTCCTCATGGTCCAAGATACAGAAGCTAAAAACCCCCCTCCCCGATATACAGCCGAGGAGGCACGCCACGCACAGGCTGCGGGGGCCCGGCAGGTTCCCCCAGGATGGTGGAAATTACCAGGGGGGGAGATTTTTGTCCCCCGGCCGATACTTCAGGAAATTCTCCAGCACATGCATAAAGAAGGGCATATGGGGTCAGGAGCAATGGTTGATTTGGCTACCCGATCCCTTAAGGGGCTGGGTATGCACATGGAAGCCCAGAGAATAGTTAGTAATTGCCCCGTCTGTCAACGAACTAACCAAAAGGGGTGTGGCCCTCCCGCCCCAATGGGAGGCCGGCCCTGGGCCATGTACCCTTTTCAGAGATGGCAGGTTGACTTTGCAGAAATGCCCCCTTGCAGGGGCTATAAGTACCTGCTTGTATTTGTGGATCAGCTTACGGGATGGGTAGAGTGTTACCCCACCCGGCATTGCCAGGCTCGGGCGGTTACTAAGGCCCTGTTGCATGAAATACTTCCCCGATTCCATCTCCCCGAAACGATTGAATCTGATCAGGGAAGCCACTTTACCTCACAAGTGGTCCAACAGGTGTCCCAGGCACTCGGTATACAATGGAGGTTGCATACCCCCTGGAGGCCGCAGAGCTCGGGCCAGGTGGAAAGAATGAATAGGACTCTCAAGGATACCCTCACTAAACTATGCACAGAGTCTAGTCTAAAATGGCTTGATGCATTACCACTCGCCCTTACCCGCATTCGAAGGGCCCCACGTAAGGGTCTTAAGCTCTCACCATTTGAGCTGGTCTTTGGGTTCCCTCCCCGAATCCTGATCCCGGGGTTCCGGGAAGATGTAAACTGGGAAATGGGAAAGGACTCCTTATGGAAGCAGGTCTCCGGGTTGCAATCTGTTTTGTTACAGCTGCATCGGTACGCGGTGCCTTTCCAAGCCCTTCCCCTGGACCAGCCCGCGCATCCGTTCCAGATCGGCGATCAGGTCCTTGTCAAGAAATGGAGGCGTGACCCCCTTACACCACGGTGGGACGGCCCGCACACTGTCTCGCTCATCAGCCAAACTGCGGTCAAAGTTCTCGGGAGCGACAAATGGACACACCATACACGGGTAAAGCGGTTTCTGAGCCCTAGCCCGGAGACTGAACTAGCAGAAGAGGACACCGGCCCTCTGCCCGCCCCGGCTCCGGACGCCCGGGGTGGCACAGGTGAAGACTCTACCTGGGAGTACCAGTACTTGGACGGACTAAAGGGACTATTCAGAAAAAGATAATGAAATTGCTGCTAATATCTTTGTTTATATGCTTCCACCATTATTATGGTTGGGAGAATAGGTTTTTACAGCTAGGGGAGACAATAGCAGGATCCTTTAACCTCAGTAACTGTTGGGTATGCGGAGGCCCAGGGGAATTAGATGAATGGCCTTGGGTAGCCCAGCCAGTACAAGCCAAATGGTGGATCAGTAATTTAAGTATAGTCCACAAAGGAACAGAAGTTTGGGATGAGGATAGTAGCCCTTGGCGACTCTATTCCTCTGAGATGGGGATCCTTTGTCTAAACCGAACAAAACCAGAAGGGGTGTATGTGGGCAAAAGCCAATGTGACTGGACCCTATCTCTAGGATTTGACTGCTATGATCACCCTAGTTGCCATACGTATGACTGTTCTAAATATCAGGGACGATGGAACCAAACCCACGTAAAACTCACTAATCATAGCTGGGTACAATGTTCCTACCAACAGCATACTGGCGAAGGCTGTAAGGCAGTTGGACAAGATGGATTCTTTGATGCCCTCTTTCTAAGTTGCCAGCGAGATAATACCGACAGTAAGGATCACGTGGTACGCTGGTATCAGTGGGCATGGCAACATTCTAATGGAACTCGGGTAACCCATTTTAATCATTTTTGGTCTACTACCAATAGCCCTAAATTTGGTTGTAATTGCGCTTGGAAGGAAGGGGCTGGGGCCTGGAAATGTGACTACTGTAATCCTGACGGTACATCCATTGTATTAGGGGGGCCCCTGGAGATGGGTAACTCGTTGTATTACGAAGAACCGGGCCCCGAGGACTACCCCGAAGCCTGGGATGGCCCCTTTGCAAATGGACAATGGGCCCTAAAAGGCCATTACTGAATATGTGGGCAACACGCTTATCGGAGATTGCCTCCAAATTGGTCAGGAATATGTTATGTTGGGTACATTAGGCCCTTATTCTTTCTACTACCCCAAATTCAGGGAAATAAGTTAGGAATTAAGGTATATGACGACTTGATTAGGGAGCGGCGGTCTGTTGATTCCGCATTAACAGCTGGAAGCTCCCAAAAGTGGGGAGCTCAAGAGTGGCCCCCTGAAAGAATTATACAGCATTATGGTCCAGCCACATGGAATCCTAATGAGTGGATCTCAGGGGCAAGGGAGCCCATTTACAACTTGAATCGGATAATTAGGCTGCAAGCCATCTTAGAAATAATAACTAATCAGACGGCTGCAGCTCTTGATCTCTTGGCCGATCAGTCCACTCAGATGAGGAATGTGCTCTACCAGCACCATCTAGTTCTTGATTATTTGCTGGCAGAGGAAGGGGGAATATGTGCAAAATTAAACGGATCCAATTGCTGTTTACAAATAGATGATAATGAAAAGGCGGTAAAACAGCTAACAAAAGAAATGAGGAAACTAGCCCATGTCCCAGTCCAAACATGGGGTGGGTGGAATACGGACTGGTTCCCGTCCTGGTTGCCGCAACTGGGATGGCTCCGAGAAGGCCTTCTTCTCTTTGTACTCTTTATTACAACCCTATTATCCCTAGCTTGCTTTGCTCCCTGTGTAGTTGCATTAGTCCGACGAATGGCTAATCAAATTGTACGCCAACGCATGATGGCACTATATCAACCAGTTAAAGTTGAGGATTGGGGGCCATAGGGCTCTCAAAATGCTTTTAAGGGGGGAGAACCTTGTTAAAATAAAGGCCAAATACTTGCCTATTACCCCAGATGTTTTTCCCATATATAAAGGTATAGCAAGACAATCAATCAAAGAGGCCCAACAGCAAGGAGGCCCAGCGGATGTATCCCATTACCCCTACCCCTGGACCCTGGAAAGGCAATCAATCAAGGGGACCCAGACAAATGTATCCTATTTACCCCTAGAAAGGAATTTAAGATTCCATAGGTCAGCAGAATGTATGCACGTTAAGTCATTTGTTACTGAATATAAAAAGGCTTGCTCTACGCTTGTGGGGTGTGTTCCTCCCTCTGGCATGAGTCGAGGGGGACACCCGCTCAGCTGACTGATCAATAAAGAACTTGAAGCCGTCTTCTAGACTCCCGTGCCTCCTTGGGGTAATTGGGTAGCTCCAGGGGGAAACGAGCCCATTTGGCTAACACTATGACATGGACATCCAGCAATCATCCCTTCATAATGCCAACTATAATAAACTTCAGAGCTAAGGGTGAACCATTCAAGAAATATATGTTTGCTGATGAAGTTTTAAAGAAAGTCACACCAGTGAACTGGTGGAAGTCACTTAAGCACTTGGATTCAGAGACTGTTGAAGTGATATTCTCACTTTTAACAGCTTCTTCTGCCGGTGTAGAAAGAATATTTTCTTCCTTTGGACTAATTCATTCCAAATTGAGAAATTGTTTGGGACCTGAAAAAGCAGGAAAGCTTGTTTTTCTTTTCCAGATTATGAACAAACAGGAAAATGAAGGTGAAGACAACTGAGTTAGCTGCAGAACCCAATATTTTAAGTTTCTCATGTTGACCTGGCTGATATAAGTCTATTTATTTCTTTATTTTAAAATTCATTTAACTATTTGAGTTAAAAACAAACAAAAACAAACCCGATTTAAAAAAACTTGAATGTTTAACTAAATTCAGAAATTCATATGCTTGTTTTGTTAAAATATTATGTTTGCAGTTGAAGAAAAAAATCCAGAATACATAACGTTGATTTAGTTAAATAAAACAATTTAAATATGTGTCTAGTGATGTTCTCCTCCTAATACACCATGGCAAGAAAATCCTCTAAATATTAATGGATTAACCTGTTGAACTGGAGATAGTTTACCTCCAAATGATTTTAAAAATATCTGCTTCAATTACCTTTGGTAAATGAAATAACCAAACAATCATTCATTTTCTGATATAGTTGTAAAACTAATCTGAAAAGTTTTCAAAATAAATCCCTGTTTAAAAACGTATAGGGTGTACCTTCTAAAAATGAAACCTACATCTATCTCTGAGTTGTGAAGAACAGGCATTAAAGTTATAACAATCAACAAGAATGCACTTCTATGTAGAAATCCATGATTAAATTGAGTCTTCCTGACTAGTGATTTCAATCAATTTGATTTAAATCAAATACATCCTGCCCACTGGTGCCGGGGGGGGGGGGGGGGGGAAGAGAGAAGGGTTGGTGGGGCTGGCAGGCTCCCTACCCAGCTCCGTGGCTCCCTGGAAGTGGTGACATCCCTCAGCTCCTAGGCTGAGGCGTGGCCAGGCAGCTCTGTGTGCTGCCTCCGCCCCGAGCACTGGCTCCGCAGGTCCCATTGTCCGGGAACCGCAGCCAATGGGTTCCTGGAGGTGGAGGCAGCATGCAGACCCCTGCACCTCTATGTAGGAGCCAAGGGATGTCACCGCTTCCAGGGAGCTCCTCCCCCCGAGGTAGAGCGCCGCCCAGAGCCCTTGCCCCCTCCCGGGCCCCAACCCCCAGCTCTTAGCACCTCCCCCCACAAACTCCTGCTGCTGCTGGGGAAGGAGGGCGTGGTGGCCCAAGACTGCCCCAGCAGCAGCCAGTTTGGCTGGCCCAGGGGCTGCCTGAGCTACTTAGGCGGCCCCCAGGCCAGCCACACCAGCCACTGCAGGAGTCACAGAGGTCCCGGAAAGTCACGGAATCTGTGACTTCCTTGACAAACTCGCAGCCTTAACCATATCTCCTCAGGAACTAATATGACACTCTGCAACATGAATTAAGGCTAGCTCCACTTGAATGCTGGTAGTCCTCTAATGCCTTCCCCCAGTGTCCTATGTGTACCCAGAAAGGGCAGACAAGTTTTCCCACAATTCACTGGGAAAGTATAGAACGCCTCATCTTACTGTAATGCAAGGAACCATAGGACATGCTCCCATAAGTCTTAGTGCCACACGCTAGTGAGTGCAGCACTAATGTAGATACAGTGGTTCAAGTATTATTTTACAATGTGGCTGATCGAACTTGTGCTAGGCTAATTTGAGAGGAGTGACTCCAGTGTAGATCACTCAAATTAACTCTGTAGTGAAGACATACCCTATAACAGTGATACTCAGACTGAGGCTCCCAGCTGCAAGTGGCTCTTTAATATGTCTGCTGCAGCTCTTTGGAACACATAATATTAAAACACTGTGTGATTTAGTTATTAATGAACCTAAGTTATTACCGAATCAGGATGCTTTTACTATGTTATTAACCAATTGTAATTGATAAAATAATACTTGGTCAGTCATTTTGCTGAGAGAATAATTTTATATATATATATATAGTTTCCCTGTCATACTGTTTAAATATTAATATATAGTGCTATAGTAAATAAAACTATGAGTTCACACTGCTGTGGCTCTTTTGGGTAATGTTGATCGCTAATTTGGCTCCTGAACCAGTGAGGTCTGAGTATCACTGGCCTACAACAACTGTTCCTGCCCTCAAGAGTTCATAATCCAAGGCCCCAATCCTGTAATATGACACAAGGAATACCACTGAAGGTATTGGTGGGTCATCCCAGGTGAGGTACGATGGATTATCAATTACAAAAACTAAAAAGAGAAGATTTGATCAGGAGTAGAGAGATTAATTTTGGATTCATAGGCATAATTGCTGTGTCATATAGTGGACTGATCACAGGAGTGGTTGCTGCAAACTTCTGAATTCTAATCCCAGCTCTTCCACTGGTTTCTTGTATAGACTTGAACAAATCACATACCGAAAAATTTTCAACAGTGGCTAAAAATTTTGTCTCTGTTTTTGTGTGCCCAATCTCAAACACAAAGGGACCAAATTTTAGACTTGCTGAGGACCCCAGCTCCCATTGACTTCAAATAGAACTCGATATTGCTAACTGCAAGAGATAAAAATTAATGAGTCAGACCTCCCACCCCCCCCCCTCGTCATTTTTTTTAAATAAAATCATGTTTTTAGTCTGTCTTTAGACTTTTTAACTCCCCTCTATTCCTCTGCCAATGCATGTTTGATAATTTCAGGTTGAAAAGTCAACCTTTAATGCATACAGAAATGCACACCACTTCTTGACAGCCCAGATGGAGACTTCACTTACCTCTCCCCACCCCTGAGGTAAGGGAGGCCATACATTTCCTAGTACTGTCTTCCTGACCTTCTCAGCAACATTTCTTTGCCTCCTGCTGCCCTGGCACTTCTTTATCTGGGACCCAATGGCACCACTTTTTTTGACTCCTCACTCCCTTGGGTCTTCTCTGCCTGGCGCCCAGCAACAGCTCCCCCCCCCCCCCCCCCCCCCAACTCCTTCCTCCGCTGCCCCAGGACCTCCCTGAAGGAAGGGCCTAGTGGCAAAGCTACGGTCATGTCCTTAGCCCAGAGGCTCTTGCACAGAGCTCTGTCTTCATTCCCAGCCCTGCAAATGGTGGGACCAGCGTTGCTTCTTGTGTCGTTGTAACAGCTCCTCCTGCAGGCGGCAAAATCCGTGATGCACGCTCAATTCGTGAGAGCTGGCAACACTGCGGCAGCTGCTTGGAGGGCATTTTCCTCACCCACCAGTACCCCCAGGCTGGGAAAGCAGCCATTCTACCCTCTCCATCTCCTACCCCGCCACTATCCTTTGCAGCTCCCCACACCTACCTCCACAACCCCCCTGCTCCCCACTCACCTTTCACAGTGTCGCTGTTGCTCCTCACAGTTCCTGGCATGTCCCGTCTAGCCCCCGGGACCATGGTGTGGCACAGCTATGGTGCCTGAGGGCAGGCTTCAACCTCACTGAAAACAGCGGTAGGTGGCAGCCAGCTTTATTACGGGCAGCCTCACTCCCGATGTAGATAGACTGTAGGGAAATGGCAGCCATCTTACTTGCTTCAGCCCCATTAGCAGTAATAGGAGATGGCGGCCATTTTTAATAAGGGAAAATTCGAGCGTTGGCAGCCCGTCACTATATTTTCATGGGACAGGTAAAAAAAAACAAACCACCATCGCCACCAAAATTGCTAGATTAACAATCAAATTGTGAGAGTTGTGAGCACTGAGAACTGTGAGTACCCACTGTTGGGAGCTGACAAAGAGCTGCACAAAGGAAACCATTTACAGTGCACACATTTTATGATTTTTACAAGATCTGTGCTACATATTCTTGAGTGCCATCTACTGGCACTTTATCTATTCTCTATTTACACACTGATAGAGCTCGCTGGTAACACTCTACACTTGTGAACAGCAGGCCCAATGTGCCTCAAACTGAGCAACTGAAAACTCTTCTATTCTACATAGGTTTTAATACCATGCTCATCCCTGTAGCATCTGAGCACCTTCCAGTAGTGCATTAAGCCACCTGAATACACATCTATCACACATTGTTTAGTCTCTCATCCTTTCCCCAGAGGGCGAGGAATCTGTAGAGAAGTTTCTTGTAGGAGTGTGTTGTCTTCTTTTTAGATATGTAGATATAGATATATACACACACATCTGTTGCTATGTGTTTATATGAGAGAAGGCAAGATCAAAGAAAAGAACTTGCACTTGGAGTGAAAGGTGGTGAGGTTTGTGATGGTCCTTAGCTCCTGGGGAGTTCATGCCACAGTTCTGGACTGCCCCTGGAGAGAATTCTGTCTCCTACACAGATGAGCTTTACTCTTATTGTAGAGAGGTCCACTGTGCCAGACAAGCATATCAACTACAGTCTTCAGCCCAGAATTTTAGATGATCTTTTAGATGTTGTGGACACAGGTCATGGAGTGCTTTCAAAATAAAGACTAAGACCTAGAACTTGATTCAAGGTACATGAGGTTAGTGAATACTCCCCCACCTCCCAATTCTCTTAAGTTCTCTGTCTCAGCTTCCCCTTCTGTACAATGGGGGTAATGATTCCCTTACCCTCATGGGGGATTAGAGACAAAGAGGGTGAGATGATATTATTTAGTGCAGCGGTTCTCAACTGGGGGTCCGCGGAACTCCGAGCCCTTTCAGCAGGGCCACGGGGCCCTGCAGTTGAAACCAGGTGCCCCAAGCCCTGGCGCACACACGCACACACACACACACACGGGTCTGAAGCTGGGAGCGGTGCAGTGCTGAAGCCTGTTCTTCCCCCCAAAGCCAGGAGTGGTGTTGGCCCCCCAAACTGCAGTCCCTTACCCAGAGTGGGGCAATCCGGGGGCAGCTTCCCCCTCCCCCCACCTCCACGCCTCCCCTAGCCCTCCTCAGGCCCAGTTCTCTGGCCAGGTTGTAAGTGGGAAGCCAGAGCCAGGCAGTGCGGGGCAGCTGCTCCTCTGGCTGATGGTGTCATGGAGTGGGCAACTGTGGCATTCCACCATCTGCTGCTGGTGCCCAGGGTTGCAGCTGCTCCTCAGCTCCCAGCACTTTAACTGCTCACACAGCCGGTGAGAGCTTCCCGGACAGGGGACCCAGCTTGGGCCAGCAGAGCCCTCGGGGAGCAGCCACCACAGGGGGAGCCCTCCTGGCACACAGCCCCTAGCTACCCCCCCCTGCACTCTGAGCTACCTCCCTGCCTGCACATAGCCCCTAGTTACCTCCTGCCTGTACCCTGAGCTACTCCCCTGCCTGCACACAGCCCCTAGCTTCCCCCTCCCTGCATCCTGAACTACCCCCCTGCCATCACACACCCCCTAGTTATTTCCTGCCTGCACCCTGAGCGGTTTTCAAACTTTTTGAGCTGAGTCCCATCTTTGAGTTATATTTTTTGGTTACGGCCCCGCACAACCCAGACCAGCTGGGTGACCTGCTGAGGTGAGTCGGGATGGAGGTAGCACTCACTCCCTGGAGCCCCCTGTACAGAGCTGGCCCAAGCCGCATCAGCCTTTGTGCCCCCCCCCCCAAAAAATAGAAGTCAAACTATGCCTATGCCCCAGGGTCCCCTCCCGGCCCAGAGCCCCCACCCCCCACCCCCGCTGGGTCCTGGAGTTTTTATAGCATGTTAGGGGGAGATCTCAGCAAGAAAAAGGTTGAGAACCCCTGGTTTAGTGGACCAACTTCTGTTGGTGAGAGAGAGACAAGCTTCCAAGTCACACAGAGCTCATGGAGGATGTAAGAATTAGCTTATTTAGCACTTGGAAGATGTTAGAAGCAGTAGGTAAGGGCTAAGGTACAAACTGAGCATCTGGATACAGGTGCGGAGAACTTCCATTGAACTAAATGCCTAGGTAGCATGTATATTCCTCTTGGCAGTGGGGCAGGGGAGGTGAGTGATGTGTAAGTGACAAGTCAGGGAGCAGGCTTGCCCTGTGCTCTCAGCAGCCCTACAATTGGTATCCAGCCAGTGAGCTCCCTGGGCGGGAGCTAGGGGCAAGTGGAGAAGAGAGACACAGATGCCCAATGCCCTGGCAACCTGACAGGTGTAGTGTGAAAAACTGCTGTCTGACTCGCTATTTAGGGTGAACTGAGCACGCTCAGTAACATCTGCTGAAGCAACTGCCCTTCACCCTATCCTTACTTGGCATCAGATTCTGCGGACAGCTTTTTCACTTAAAAAGGGCCAAAGGGGGCAAATTGGAGGGGGTGGCGGCCAGGGTCTGAGCAGGAGATGGAAATGGACTGGCTGGGGGACTTCAAGCAGCTGGAGGCAGGGTTAGGATAGGGGCTGAGGAGAGGCAAAATCAGGGAGCTGGAGTTAAGCTCAGGGGTCAGAGGCTGCCAGAGGGCAAAACACTGCATAGGGTAACAGCTATACCCCTGTGGACTGAGACACCAGTGTTTGCAAAAATAGGGTGGGGAAAAGTGGGGGCAGATTTTTTTTTATTTGGTCAGAGGGGCTCTTTTATTTCCCGTCCCACAGGACAGTCCATCTCAGCATGGGCTTCTCAGGGCTGGGCATCCCAATGCCTAGTCACCTCAGCTCCTTCCTATCTGATATAATCTACTGAGGCACTGCGGGAGACTTAATTCAGTGAAATATTTTACATATATCCTCTCAGAAACAAAGAATTGCTCATCAGTTTATATGACTGCATAAAGTCCCATAGTATCGGGGGTATAATGCCTGCATCTGTAACTTTCACTCTATGCATCCAAAGAAGTGAGGTTTTTACCCACGAAAGCTTATGCCCAAATAAATCTGTTAGTCTTTAAGGTGCCACCAGACTCCTTGTTGTTTTTAAAGTCTCATAGCAGTTTACAAATTTGTCTTATCTGCTGCTGGGATTCTATGAATTGCCGCTCCCTTCTTTGTAATCTATTTTAAATATACTTTTGCTCCTTTCAATTGATTACTTTTTAAAATGTTATTTTCATTACTCTTAGCACTCATCATTTACCTTTGTTATCATTGAGCAGATGCATGTCATTGTACTATTTAATTTATATTTTAATAACATACTAATCGAAAATATGTATAAACTGCATAATACATGATGTTTAAATGACCTCACTCTATTAAGAGGTAATTGATACATTGGTACAGGAGGCAGGGTTGTTTGAAAGCTGAAGACTTTATGCTTCCATCCCACACCAATGTCAATTTTTTTCTTTAGACACGCTTTGTTGCATATAAAAGAAAGTTAGTGTAGCCAGTGGTGGGCAAAATAGGCAGATGTACCCCGATCGCTCACAATTTGCTGTCTATCCCTGGATTAGAGGACGGGAAAGGTGAGAAGGTAGCAAATTAGGACAAATCAGCAAATAAGAACAACTTTGTATCAGGTTTCAGAGTAACAGCCGTGTTAGTCTGTATCCGCAAAAAGAAGAACAGGATTACTTGTGGCACCTTAGAGACTAACAAATTTATTAGAGCATAAGCTTTCGTGGACTACAGTAGTGGGCTGTAGTCCACGAAAGCTTATGCTCTAATAACTTTGTATCAGTAACTGTTACCGGTAGCAAATCACACCAGAAGCAGTTGTTTACACTACCGGTCCCAGAGACCGGGCGGAGGCCCAGACCGGCACTGCAGGCAGGGAGTGATTGACAGGAGGGGCGGTGCACCAGGCAGCATGGCGGCCGCCATGGCACTGAGCTGCGGAGCGCGCTACAGGCCCTGTTCCCGGCAGCTGCTGGGACCAAATGCCCGCGGGCGGCTCGTGCGGCCGGCGGTCTGGGGAGGGAGCGCGGCGCCAGCCTCCAGCCGGCCCGGCCCCGGGGGAGAGGTGCAGTACTGCGCCGAGCTGCTGCGGTGAGTCCGGTCTGGTGCGGGCGCAGGGGTGTAACCCCCGCCCCCACTCTGCGCACGAGCCCCGTGCGGGGGAGGGGCTGTAACCCCCGCCCCCACTCCCACCCTGAGCCTCGGGAGGGGGGCTGTAACCCCTGCGCCCCCCCCGACCCCCAGCCCCGTGGTGGAGGGAGGTTGTAACCCCTGTCCCAGTGAGCCCCAGCCCCGTGGGGAAGGAGGGCTGTAACATACTAAAAAAGCAATAAAAGGCATGACCCTAATTGATTTAGTAGTTGTTGTTGTTGTAAGTCACCTTTAAAATTAATCCTCATTTTGGGGGAGGTGAAGTAACACAAGCAATGTAAGTCTTATAGACTAACAGACGTATTGGAGCATAAGCTTTCGTGGGTGAATACCCAGTTCGTCAGACACATGATCTTTCCATGAAATCGATGAGTGTCTTTCCATTGACCTCAGTGGGCTTTGGATCAGGCTCTAGAACAGATTTAGAAAGTAGTTGTCCAAGGTCACCCAAAGTACTTTCAGGGATTTGTTTTGAAAATTCACAGTAGATTTCCACTTACTGTTTTTATCTCCACAAAGTACTTGTTTGCAAACCTAGTTTTCTTTTTGCCTTGACACTCATAATTAAATAGTTAAAACTTGCCCACTTATTTTTTATTTTTACCTCATCTATGAAACAAACATAACTAAAATGGGGTGGGAGGGGATCAACAGTTATCATGAAAGTGAGTAAATGTCTGCCCAGATGTCTCGCTCTTGAAGTTAGGGGCTGAACCTTGAATGCAAAGTTTCACCCTATAAATGCAAGGGCTGAAAAAACAGGCACCTTAACCATATAGACAGTTTTGAATTCTGCTTGCAATAAGAATAGGTGAATAGAACTATGCATTTTATGGTACGGTTTTGTGTGCTGTAGTTGTTTTTAATTTAATGGCACTCCCAAGTGGCCAAAGGAGTGTACATCAGTTTAGATCAGCAGCATGCTACCTATAGTCAGTATGCCACAGCTGTAAACTTTATGCTGTGATTGGAATTGCAAACAAACAAAAGGATGTATCTGCACTTCAAGCTGGGAGTTTGATTCCCAGTTCGAAGAGACATTCTTGCATTAGTGCTCAGTGAGCCTACATGCTAAAAATAGAGTGTACACATGGAAGCACAAGTGGCAAGAGAAGCTAGCTGCCCCGAGTACATGCCCATCCAAGACCTTAGGCATTTACTTGGGGTGGCTAGCCCGTCCAGTGGCTCGCACTACTGCAGCTATATTATATGTTTAGCTGTTAGTTTCATCAGAGCTAAGGTGGGTATGTCTTCTCAAGCTGGGAATCACACCTGCAGCTCCAGAAATAGACATACCCAGAAACTCCACAGGTTAAACAAACTGTTCTCTGCCAAGCTCCAAAGAGTGTTGTGTTTTATAATAAAATATTACAATCTCTGTAAGCGTGGTTTCATTAGAACAAAAGATTGGAAGTCAGGAGATTTGGACTGTAATTGCAGTTTGGGCAAATCTCTTAAAGCCTGATTCTGAAAGGTGCAGCTGCTCCCGCTGGTGCACTGGGAGTTCAGATTACTTCCCAGGGGGAGTGAATGAAATCTGTTCTTTTAACTGTTTAAAATAAAAACATCTATTTTTGCTTTGGCCAGAGTTACTAGTTGATGTGTCACAGTTCACTCCTGTTAGAAGTAAGTTCAGTGCTGACCAGTCAAATGCTTAATTTAGATATATTAGAGGGGTAGCTGTGTTAGTCTGGATCTGTAAAGCAGCAAAGAGTCCTCTGGCACCTTATAGACTAACAGATGTATTGGAGCATGAGCTTTCGTGGGTGAATACCCACTTCGTCGGATGCATGCAGTGGAAATTTCCAGAGGCAGGTATAAATATGCAAGCAAAAGTGAGGCTAGAGATAACAAGGTTAGTTCAATCAGGGAGGATGAGGCCCTCTTCTAGCAGTTGAGGTGTGAACACCAAGGGAGGAGAAACTGCTTTTGTAGTTGGCTAGCCATTCACAGTCTTTGTTTAATCCTGAGCTGATGGTGTCAAATTTGCAGATGAACTGAAGCTCAGCAGTTTCTCTTTGAAGTCTGGTCCTGAAGTTTTTTTGCTGCAGGATGGCTACCTTTAAATCTGCTATTGTGTGTCCAGGGAGATTGAAGTGTTCTCCTACAGGTTTTTGTATAGTGCCATTCCTAATATCTGATTTGTGTCCATTTATCCTTTTACGTAGGGACTGTCCAGTTTGGCCGATGTACATAGCAGAGGGGCATTGTTGGCATATGATGGCGTATATTACATTGGTGGACGTGCAGGTGAATGAAACGGTGATGGTGTGGCTGATCTGGTTAGGTCCTGTGATGGTGTCGCTGGTGTAGATATGTGGGCAGAGTTGGCATCGAGGTTTGTTGCATGGATTGGTTCCTGAGTTAGAGTTACTATGGCACGGTGTGTAGTTACTGGTGAGAATATGCTTCAGGTTGGCGGGTTGTCTGTGGGTGAGGACTGGCCTGCCACCCAAGGCCTGTGAAAGTGAGGGATTGTTGTCCAGGATGGGTTGTAGATCACTGATGGTGCATTGGAGAGGTTTTAGCTGGGGCCTGTGTGTGATGGCCAGTGGAGTTCTGTTGGTTTCTTTCTTGGACTTGTCTTGCAGTAGGAGGCTTCTGGGTACATGTCTGGCTCTGTTGATCTGTTTCCTTATTTCCTCGTGTGGGTATCGTAGTTTTGAGAATGCTTGGTGAAGATTTTGTAGGTCTCTGCTCCAACCCCTCAGACAGAGACTTTCAAAGAGAAACTGCTGAGCTTCAGTTCATCTGCAAATTTGACACCATCAGCTCAGGATTAAACAAAGATTGTGAATGGCTAGCCAACTACAAAAGCAGTTTCTCCTCCCTTGATGTTCACACTTCAACTGCTAGAAGAGGGCCTCATCCTCCCTGATTGAACTAACCTCGTTATCTCTAGCCTGACTCACTCTTGCTTGCATATTTATACCTGCCTCTGGAAATTTCCACTACATGCATCCGACGAAGTGGGTATTCACCCACGAAAGCTCATGCTCCAATACATCTGCTAGTCTATAAGGTGCCACAGGACTCTTTGCTAATTTACATATAGTTATAAATAAAATGTATAATCTCTTTTTGTTTGTCATATATAGGAAACGTGACTATGAAGGGTTTCTGTGTTCTCTGTTGTTGCCTGCAGAATCCCGCACCTCTGCTTTTGCTCTGAGAGCCTTCAACGTTGAACTGGCCCAGGCAGGTATTAAAATATATTTGTGAAATACTGAACTATAACAATCATTTCAAGACTCTAGGTTGAACTGTAAAGCAGTGTTATATGCTGAGATTAAAGTTTTGTGTTTCAAAGGGTGATAAACAGATGGTCCACCACAAAACCCCAGATCTAAACACCTGCAGAAACTGAGGAGGCTTAGAATCTAAACTTAGGAGTCAGCTGCACAATTCAGATCCATCTGGAGAGGATCAAACCAAAAACCTTGAGGGCAGATTCATTTCTAGGTCTATGCTGGCAGAGCCTTGGCAGACTTTCAGGAGGGAAGGTTGCAGATTTAAAAAATAACAACGTGGTTACATCTTCTCTCTGCTAGATGGCTGTAGTAGGCTATACTTCTCTAATGTCCCATTGGGCAGAGGGTGGGCAGTACTTCTGTCTCTGGTGCACAGCCCTCCAGCTGTGCTGTTCAGGGCATCTGCCCCCAGGTGGGAGGAGTTAAAGTAGTCCAAACAAAAAGTCGTCATGCTTCCACAGCTCTCAAAAAGCAGAGCCCTGGGCCTTCAGGAAGCCAAGGAGAAAAATAAAAGAGAAAAGTACATGCCCTTCTCTTTCCTGAGAGGGCTTGGGCAGCCAAGACACTCAATCCATTTCCTGGTCAGTAACCCCTATTGCAAGGTGCTGGGGAACACCTTCAGAGTGCCACCCTACAGGCAGCAAGCATCATCCTCCCTTTTAAGGACCTGCTTATCTGCAGGCTTGACAAGCTTCACAAGTGTGCTGCTGTGTTAAGGCTGATTTTGCCCAGAGAAGCTCTTTAACTCCTTCTTGACTGGGTTGGAGATCTGCCCCACCACAGTGACCCACAAATTGCCTGTTGATGCTTGCAAGGAAGGCCTGGCTAGAACAGCCCAGGGGATGTGCTGGTTAAACATAATCCTGTTTGGCCTCTGTTGTCAGGACTCTTGGCAAACTCCTGGCAGAATTTAAAGCTGCCCTCCCTAGCAGTGGGAACGCTGCCTGTGATCCCCTGGCGTGGATTCCTCTGAGGTGAAACTGGTCCAGGACCTGAACTTTGTGTGTTTGAAATCCAGATTCTGATCTGGATTTTGTGGTTCAGCCCAGTCTCATAATACGTGTGCCTTCAGAAGAATATTTGAAATAGCTGCTTGTCTTTGGGTTTCAGTAGTGCGATGCTGAATCTTTAAAAATATATTTTATATCTGTGATTAAAAAGCATAAGAAAATCTCAAGAGCAGTAAAACAAATACTAATCACAAAAACAAGAATTACTTTAGTATGTAATAGCTTGCTGAAGTTTAGTATTTTAATTGTCAAGTGATACATATAAAAATATTATCTAGTAGCAATGTTTAAAAATTGCTTAGTAAATCTAGTTGAACTGAAGTAGGTAGATGTGATTTTTGTGATAGGTAAAGCAAGTGACTAAGGTGAAATGTACAACAAAACAATCTTTTATAATTTACAGGAAGATTTGGGCAAAGTGTTTGATCTTCACTGTGGAATATTAGACACATTTTTGTTTGTCAGAGGTATTGGCCCTTCCTGCGAACAGCTTGTCTATAGTCATAGACTTCTTATTGGAAAATTGCATGACTGGAGAAAAGCTGATTTTTACACAGGCATGATCAATGAAAAATCTTAATTGTTGCATATTTTGGTGAACTGAAGGAGAGCCAGTTGAAACTTTAAGTTAACTGTCAATTTTTTTTTAAATAAAATACCAGAATAACTTGGCAAAATGTTTAAAGAATAAAATTGTTCATTTAGTATGCTATGTCTGTGGGGCGAAATCCTGCCCCGATTATTTCCCCCTCCCTGAGTTTTGCCATTGATTTCAGTGGGGCTAGGATTGCACCCAACGTGTGTGGTTTCATTTGGGATATATGTGGCCCTATTTTTGAGAGAAGCTGAGTGCCCACAGCTCCTGTTGATTCATGGGTAAGCTGCTGGTGCTCAGCACCTTTGAAAATCAAGCCGTTAATTATTAGGGGCTTGTCCCTGTGAGATGCTGAACCTGTAGGTTGCATTGGGGAGCTGAAAACTCAGCATCGCTGGCAAGGCACTTAGTGCCCAAACCTGCAAGATGATAAGGTATCCAGACTGCAAATAATTTAACGTTCTGCTTGTACATCATCACAAACAATTGAACACTGGAATCCAAGCTCTGCTGGCAGTTTTCTTGTTGATAGATATGTCACTATCTGACTTGTTCTCTTGCAGCTGTTGAAATCCTGATAGTAGTAAAAGTTTGACTCACTCTTGCAAGCCCTCAGTGTCTTTAGTGCCTTCATTTTGAAGTCATGTTAAAAAAAAGAAAAAGAAAAAAGTACGTGTGTGTGTGTGTATAAAAATTGTATGTATTTTATTTTCTCCTTCTCCTACTCCTTTTGTATGTTGCTCACTGTTTTAGATTGTAAACTCTTTGGGCAGTGACTGTGGCCTAACAAATTAGGTGTTGTGAGGCTGAGTGTCACAACTTCTAACTTTTAGGCACCTAGAAAATCCCTGTGATTCACAAAGCGTGACCCCTGATTTACACTCCATAATTACTTTGGTGTAGCTAAGTCGCTCAGGGGTGTGATTAATCCACACCCCTGAGTGACATAGTTATACCGATGCAAGTGCCAGTGCAGACAGTGCTATAGTGGCAGGAGAGCGTCTTCTTTTTGTAGTGGTAGAGATATAAAGCCAACGGGAGAGACCTCTCCCATTGTCTTAGAGCATCTTCACCAGAAGCTCTACAGCGGCACAGCTACTGCTCATAGCTACTGTGCTGCTGTAAATTTGTAGCGTAGACCTGCCATGAGTTAAGTCCCTAACCTCCTATACAATTAGTGGGGAGAGACACCTTCAACTGTGATTCACAAAAGCCATCATGCTGGGCCGGGAGCCACCCAAGCTAGTCATCCAATAAGAGGGGTGTGTGCTACAATTCGCCCTTGTCTTGGAGAGAGGCCCCTAAGTCTGGGCTGCAGGGAGGCGCCCATGTTGTCTTGGCATTCTCAGTTGCAAACACTCTGTTTACAGTAGGTGCCTACTCTGTTAGCAAAAAGCCACAGAGGAGGAAGAGGACTTTTCTCAACTTTTAGCCCAGTGGCTAGGATACTCACCTGGGATATGGGAGACCCCTGGTTCAAGTCCCTCCTCTACCTGAGGGGAAGAAAGGATTTGAACATTGATGTGACTCCTCTTAAGTGAGTGCTCTAACCATTGGGTTATGGGATATTCTGATGTGGGGCTCCCTCAGTCTTTCATGTTGAAGTTGTTGCACTCTGACTAAATAAAGTCAATGGATTAGGGGACTAGATCCTAGGTCTCACACTTCCTAGGTAAGTCCTTTGAGTCCTCAAATGACCAAGTTGGTCTACACTACACTGTAAGTCAATCTAAGTTACGCTATTTAAGTTATGTCGACTTCAGTTACATAACTGAGGTCAACTTACAGTAGTGTCTGCACTGAGCTATGTTGACAAGAGATGCTCTCCTGTGGACATAGCTTCCGCTTCTCAGGGAGGCGGAGTAGAGACTTGATGGGAGAGCACTCTGCCATCAAGTTTAGCGTGTCTTCACCAGACCTGCTAAATCAACACTGCTGCATTGTTCGCAGCAGTGCCAATTTAGCTTGGAGTGTAGACATGGTCTTACTTGTGAAAGATGCATACTGATGGCATGTGATCAGAAAAATCATTCAGGAAAGATGATACTTAGTTATGCTCTTTAAGTGTCGTAAACTAATTGCCTCCATTAGACTGTAAATTTCACTCGTAAATATATTCTTTCCAGATTAAAGATTCCATAACACAGAAGACCATAGGTTTGATGCGAATGCAGTTTTGGAGAAAAGCTGTGGAAGATATATACTGTGATAACCCACCACATCAGCCAGTTGCTATAGAACTGTGGAAGGTAAAATATCTTTCCTGTCTTAAAATTTACGTACAATTATTCTTTTACCTGCGGAAAATGTTTTGTTGTTTTGCATGTGCTATACTGCATACTAACTGTATTTTGTGTTATACAGATATTGTACGATATTTTGTATGTGTTATACTAAGAGCAGCCTGAAGCAAAAAAGGGAGAGATGGACAGTCATGAAGCTGATATCTAGGGAGAAGTTACCAGAAAAATGTAGCAACTAGTCAGAACTATGTTAATCAGAGAATTTGCCTTCTAATCAGGTGAAGGGACAAAATCATTAGAGTGACAATTGTAAATCAGTACCAATTAAAGTGTTTAAGTAAACTTTCCTCAGCCTCTGCTAGCCTTTTCCAAAGGTTTAAGAACCAAAAGAAGACTGAAATGAGTGTGATCAGAGACTAAAGCCAGAAAGGAGACCATACAAAGAAAGATACACTATCGGAGGCCCCCACCCTCACAGTCAAAACTATAATGCACACTATTTCATATTCCAATGCACTCTGACTCCCTAGAAAACTGCATAGCTGACAGTTGGTCATTTAAAAAAAAAAACTGGCACAAAATGCAAGTCCTGATTTGGATGCTGAGTCACAGGGATTCTATGTACCTGCCAACTTTTGAAATATTTTCTTCAAGACACCTTTATGTAAGTTCAGAACAACAAATTCAAGCATACCTACAATTTAGCATCTCCGCTGGCCATGGTTGGAGACAAAATGACTAGCTGACCAAACCTGTTCACTCTAGTTAGGACCCCCACTGCACCAGATAACTGGTGGTTGCCTGTACTTAACATGGGAATAAATAGACCCCAATATGTTGCTTTACAGTTATGATTTCCAGCTGGGATAGGTCACTGCCTTAGGACCACAGACTAACATCTTAGACTCTCCATCTAAGGTGTCATGTGCCTCTGTCCGTGTTGAAAGTGCAGAAAAAACAGGGAAACCTCCTGTAATGGTGGGTTAGTATACTACAATTCCTGTATGATTAGAGGGTTCACTTGAGGGCATCATGGCTCCCCATCTACTGCCTGTTGTTTATCTGAGGTCAGGGATCACAGCCCTTTACTATCCCCTTTTTCTGATGTTGGCACTGCTGAGTAAATGGATGCACCTAGTGTGCTCTTCTTCCTGTGATGCCAAGCACAAGTCAGTACTTGTTTCTGTCAACAATCCTATTCAAATTATAAACAAGAAACTGTTGAAGAAAGAGAGAAAACACTGGTAATGCCAAGAAATAAACAACATCTACTTGAGTCTCATCTAGGAGATCCAACATTATTCCTAGATATCTCCAACTCAGAATTTATTTATTTATTTAGCCACAACAAAGCTCTAATATAATTAAAACAGAAGCTGGCAAGTATTCTGGACCTTAGTTATAGATTACACTGGTCTACAATTTTTGAGAATTCGTCTGCTTCAGATATAAAATGTGCTATTTATTATGTATTTTGATGTGCTGAATTCAAATATGACAATTAAAACAACTGATTGGCTACTGTTTCTAAGATATTTAAGTTTTTACATTTTATGTCTATGTATATTGTGTAGATAGTAGAGTTTTAATCATAAATTGTAAACCTAGATCTTTTCATGTGTTTATGGTTGCTTTACATGATGATGATATTTCACCTGTCCTGCTTATGTAACACTTTAAAAATCAGCAAAAGGGTTATATAAATAAAATTGATTATGAAACAAAAGGCAAAAAACTATTATGTAAATAGTTTAGTCCCATTCAGTGTCTACTCGGCGCTTCTTGGCTTGTCTCTTGTATTCATTAAATGGAGCATCTCTTGTCACTGTCCAGCAATCGTCTGCAAGCATTGATGGGCTCCATTTGCCCTGATAGCGTTTCTCCATTGTTGCAATGTCCTGGTGAAATCGCTCGCCGTGCTTGTCGCTCACTGCTCCGCAGTTCGGTGGAAAAAAATCTAGATGAGAGTGCAAAAAATGTATCTTTAGTGACATGTTGCAACCAAGGCTTTTATATGCCTTGAGGAGGTTTTCCACCAACAACCTGTAGTTGTCTGCCTTGTTGTTTCCGAGAAAATTTATTGCCACTAACTGGAAGGCTTTCCATCCCGTCTTTTCCTTGCCACACAGTGCATGGTCAAATGCATCATCTCGAAGAAGTTCACGAATCTGAGGACCAACAAAGACACCTTTCTTTATCTTAGCTTCACTTAACCTTGGAAATTTTCCACGGAGGTACTTGAAAGCTGCTTGTGTTTTGTCAATGGCCTTGACAAAGTTCTTCATCAGACCCAGCTTGATGTGGAAGGGTGGTAACAAAATCTTCCTTGATTCAACAAGTGGTGGATGCTGAACACTTTTCCTCCCAGGCTCCAATGACTGTCGGAGTGGCCAATCTTTCTTGATGTAGTGGGAATCTCTTGCACGACTATCCCATTCGCAGAGAAAACAGCAGTACTTTGTGTATCCAGTCTGCAGACCGAGCAAGAGAGCAACAACCTTCAAATCGCCACAAAGCTGCCACTGATGTTGGTCATCGTTTATGCACCTCAAAAGTTGTTTCATGTTGTCATAGGTTTCCTTCATATGGACTGCATGACCAACTGGAATTGATGGCAAAACATTGCCATTATGCAGTAAAACAGCTTTAAGACTCGTCTTCGATGAATCAATGAATAGTCTCCACTCATCTGGATCGTGAACGATGTTGAGGGCTGCCGTCCCGCTTGGGTCCTGCAGGGGAACGAACGGGGCTGAGCTGCCAATGCCTCCGCCCCGGGGCCGCCGTGCGATAGCACCACCTGGGCAGCAGCCCAGACGCGACTGGCCAGGGGCTGGGCGCAGCGTGCGCGCTGCTGGGTCCCCGCAGCAGGCCCAGGCTCGGGGGGCTTGGGGGCGCCAGAGCCGCAGCTGCCAAGCGCCATGGCCGCTTCCTCCCCCCGCGGCAGTGGGAGCTGCAGCAGCGGCTGCTCCCGAGTCCCGCTGCCCAGGGGGGGAGAACAGCCGCTGCCTGGCCCCGTGGGCCGCCCCCTTACTCTCTCTACCGCCCGACTGAGTCCTGCCTGCTCGGGGCCAGGCCGGACTCTCACTCACCCTGGCCCCGCGCTTCCCCTGTGTCTCCTGGGCCTCCCTCCAGCGCTTGCGGAGGGAGGAGGAATGGTGAGCTTGGGGAAGAGGTGGGGATTCGGGGAGGGAGCCAATCCGGGGAGGAGGGGGTGGAGTCGGGGCGTGGGGGGGTGCGAGCACTTCCAGGCTCCCGCGCATTTCCTTGTTTGTCCAGTGTCAAACGTCGGTCGGGACGCCGGACAAACAAGGAAATATCGGGACAGTCCCGATAAAATCGGGACGTCTGGTCACCCTACTCTCTCTCTCTCTCTGCCCCAGTACATGCCAGACTGCCCACAAGCAAGCTGGTCTCTTTGTTCTCCCACAATGTCTGTGCTTCCAGGAATGGATTTGGTCCTCGGTTACTCTTTTTACGTTCCAGAGGTCCCCTCCTGTGTGGTTGTCTCTTGTCTGGCTCTAATAGATTCAGCATACACTGGCTTGGGGTATGTCTAAACATGTTCTTCCCAGCTCTCCTCATCGGGGCCTGCTTGGATGAATAACAATGGTTTCTTCTCAAAGGATAATTGTAGAAAACATCATGTGGATGAGCATCTGTATAAAATGCCAGATTTTGAGATAGTTAGACCAGCAGGTCATATACCCTCTTTCCAGGGAGCAAACCAATCTTGTAATGGGGGGAGGGGAATAGATCCATTCCTGCACCAAGGGTTGCTCTCACACCTGGCTTCTCTATCAGGCCCTTCAAACAGAATCAATTGCCAAATGAGCTCATGAGAAATAGTTCAAAAAGCTTAAAAGCGTTTCTTGTATGTTCAATCATCTTTGGGGGGCAAAGAGAACACTGAGGCAAACTAACAATCTCCTTGGATTACCTCGTAATGGTGCACTCATATTGGTTCCTGGAATTGTTGTGATTTTATTTCTTGTGCCGTTGGACGCATTTGGAATGATCCTGTATGGTCATTTCAGTCTTTGCGGAGAGTAGCTGCTCAAAAAAGGACAGGTTGTTATAAAAATAAAAAACAATTTCTGTAAAAAATAACTTGAAAAAGCAGTTCAAATTCATGGATAACCTGCAGACCTCTCTCGTAGCCCAATTCATAGAGCTTCTTTAGTTAATGTTTCTTCTATCAAAAACATTGCATACTATATTTTCATTACTAGGTTTGCATGGGGAACAATTGCAGTTTTACACGAGTTATCAGTTTGGTGTATATTAAATATCTATTCCCAAATATTTTATATGCAATATGGCCCACATTTTCAAACTTGGTTCCCAAAGTTTGGTGAACAAATTCATATGAAGGCCCCTAAATAAAACTAGCCTGATTTTCAGAGGTGCTGAATGCTTGCAGCGCCCTTTGATTTTAAAAGCCTAAATATGGATTTAGGCACTGAAGTTTAGACATCCATGCTTGAAAACTCTGATCTTTGAAAATGTTTTGTATTTTATCAGGAAACTCATCAGATTGTACATGAAATTACAATGTATGTGTGGGCTATCTTTTTAAAAGTGACCTCTAACTCCATCTTGAACGCCAGTTGAGACACTGAGAGCCTAAACACAATTCAGTGGGAGTTGTCAGTGTTCAGAACTTCAGTCAGGACCTGTATGTCCGAAGTTATGCACCCAAAATTAGAAGTAATTATTGACAATTTGAGCCATAGTATAGTATCTGTAATTTAGGGTTACCATATTTCAACAATCAAAAAAGAGGACGGGAGGAGCCCCCCCTAGCCCCGCCCCTGTCCTGCCCTAGCCCCGCCCCTGCCCCTTCCACTCCCTCCCACTTCCCACCCCCTCAGAACCCCCAACCCTCCCCCCCACTCCTTGTCCCCGTGATTGCCCCCTCCTGGGACCCCTGCCCCTAACTGCCCCCCAGGACTCCACCCCCTACCTAAGCCTTCCTGCTCCTTGTCCCCTGACTGCCCCCCTCCTGAGACCTTCCCCACATCCTAACTGGCCCCCTAGGACCTTACCCCCTACCTGTCCCCTGACTGCCCCAACCCTTATCCACACCCCCACCTCCTGACAGCACCCCCCAGAACTCCTGACCCATCTAAACCCCTCTGCTCCCTGTCCCCTGACTGCCCCCTCCTGGGACCCCTGCTCCTAACTGCCCTTAAGAGCCGAGCTGCCCGAGCCAGCGCTACCGGCTTCGGGCAGCCCCCCCTGCCTCCGGACCCCGAGCCGCCGGAGCAGAGCAGCTGGAGCCGGGTAGGAGAAGTGCCTGGCCGGCGGCTCAGGGTCCGGAGGCAGGGGGGGCTGCCCAAAGCCGGTAGCGCTGGCTCGGGCAGCTCGGCTCTGAAAGTCTGAGAGGGGAGGAGCGTAGCAGAGCCGCCGCAGGAGAGGAAGTGCCCGGCCGGCATTTTCCCGGACATGTTTGGCTTTTTGGCAATTCCCCCCGGACGGGGGTTTGATTGCTGAAAAGCCGGACATGTCCGGGAAAAACCGGATGTATGGTAACCCTACTGTAATTTAACAGAACTCAACTTGCTGCTTCTTGACCACTATGGCACTGTTGCAGTCAGTGCACTTACCAGACAGTTAGTGCTGACAAACTGGGAAACAAGTTGGACATCTAAGGCCTAATCTAAAGTCTACTGAAATCATTAGAAAGATGTACCTTTGCAACATTTTTTTTAAATATCTGCAGAAATAGTTATTTAGGGTTTAAATTAGATGTAAAGAAGTAGATAATGATCTATAGAAAGCCTTGATTCTGAGAACAGACTGCTCCTAAACTTCTATCATAAACAGTTAATCATGTCAGACTTACTATACTCAACAGGACATACTGGCTGCAAAATTGAGGGTGATTTTGAGGGAATTATTGTAAATAATAAGATTGAAAAAAACGGAATAGAATGGAGCAGCTGTGGAAGGAGGGCAAGAGTTTGACAGAGATGAGTGGCTGAACAGGAGATGGTAGAGGATTATCAGTTTTCTATATTAAATGTAATAATTATAATTAATATATATAAAATACTCATGTATATTAGAATATTATGTATAAACAGTATCTATTGACATAACATATATACTCATACTACTTATTGTTCTCCTGAAAAAACATTTGGGAAGTGAACAATGTGATCCACAAATATTTTGTGGAAAGTTGTAATGGAATGAATGAGTAGACTTAATTACATTTTAAAGAAAATATATTTTTTAAAATTTCTCCTTCACTTACATGTTGGCTTGAGGCACAAGATTCTGTTTTTTCTGTAGCAGTAGTAAAGAGAGATCAGTTGAAAAGTTTTATACTTAATTTTCTTTATTACACACATTTTATTCTTCCATTTTGATTTAACCCAGCTGATACTGAGCAAATCAAATCTTACTTTTAATAACAAAAAGATAATTAAAAAAATTGCAGCCTTGATCATACCTTGCTTTCAATAGTTTTCCAAATTTTTCTTTTTTCTAAACTGTAACATAGCTTTTCTTTGTTCATTTCCAGGCTATCAAGAGACATAACTTGACTAAAAGGTGGCTTCTGAAGATTATTGATGAAAGAGTAAGTAATTTTTTAATCTGTTGTATGCATTTTAATTTTTCCTCTCATTTTTGACTTTTTGAATCATGTGTACCTAACCAAAACTTAGAGCTCATCTTTTCTGTTTCTGTATGGTTGTATTCTCTTCTTTGAACAGGAGTGTCCTATATACTGGCCCTGGGTAGTTTTTAAAAATTTCTCCCTTGCTTTAAAACTCCACTCCGTGAGACTCCATTTCATACTCTGTTATCTTTGTGGCCAGGGTGGAGAGGGTAGAACTTCAATTTTTTTGCTTTAAAAAACTGTTGTTTTCATGAAAGCTTGCAGATTGTCAGCTCTGAAAACTAATGCCCTCACTTTCGCAATATCAGTGCAAGCTTCTGAATGCAACCCAGCAAATTTATCTCACTGCTGACTGGAGGGTCTAGGGGTCTGTGGGCTTATGTGGTGCTTAGACCTTGGGCTGGCCCTCTGCACAGAGGTGAGTTTCCCTTCAAGAGATCAGAGACAGTTAGCTCTCACACACAGCTGGCTTCCAGTCAATTCTCATTTCTAGAAGATGCAGTGCTCTGCAATTTATAAGAAGTCAAAGTGAAAAACTTTCTCAGGCTAGGTCTACACTACCCGCTGAATCGGTGGGTAGAAATCGACCTCTCGGGGATCGATTTATCGCGTCCCATTGGGACGCGACAATCGATCCCCAAATCGACACTCTTACTCCACCAGCGGAGGTGGGAGTAAGCGCCGTCGATGGGAAGCCGCAGAGGTCGATTTTGCCACCGTCCCTACAGCGGGGTAAGTCGGCTGCGATACGTCGAATTCAGCTACGCTATTTGCGTATCTTAAATCGACCCCCCCAGTAGTGAAGATGTAGCCTCAGACTGCCTTTTCATGCCATCCTATTCCTGTTCACTTACTACATCATAGTCTCCTGACAGCATTCTGTGACCTTGTCTGTTTGGCTTTTAGAAATTACTTTAAAATATTTCTATATTGCCTCATATCAAGATGAGTTATGAGCTTAAAATCTCAAACAAATGTCATTTATGATTACATGCACTTTTATATTGCCTTCCCTACAAGATCTATATATATCTAAGGTACTTATATGGCCCTGATTACCTTAGTTGTCTGAACGCCTCACAGTCTCTAATGTATTTATCCTCGCAACACCCCTATGAGGTAGGGAAATGCTAATATCCCCATTGTACAGATGGGGAACCGAGGCACAGAGAAGTTAAGGGACTTACTGAAGGTCACACGGGAAGCCTGTGGTGAAGCAGGCTATTGAATCTGGGTCTCCAGTCTCCTGGATCATAAATAAATTAATTATAAATTAGTGGAGATATCCTATCTCCTAGAACTGGAAGGGACCTTGAAAGGTCATCGAGTCCAGCCCCCTGCCTTCACTAGCAGGACCAAGTACTGATTTTGCCCCAGATCCCTAAGTGGCCCCCTCAAGGATTGAACTCATAACCCTGGGTTTAGCAGGCCAATGCTCAAACCACTGAGCTATCCCTTCCCCCATCATACTTCCTATCAGAACACTTTATAAATATTTATTACTTTAACATCACCACATTGGTGTGAGGTAGATAAGTATTAATATGCACATTCTGCACTGAAACTAAGGGACTTGGAAGTCCAGTGACTCGCTCAAGCACACACAAGCCGTCTATGGCATAGACCATCCAGGTCTCTTGACTCTCAGGCCTGTATTTTTTATCCACAAGACCAGCTTTCTTGTCATAGTGAGTGAATGTTCTATTTCTGACAGCATTTGCATGAGACAGCCAAGTACACTCAGTAGTTTAAAAGTGCTTTTAAAAAGCACACACTAGAGGAACATATTCTGATATCTGTAATTTTCTTTCACTGAGATATAAGCCTCATTCACTGCCAATGGAATAGAATTGGCAGTTAATAGTGTAAACATACTGTACAGTACCTTCATCAGAACTAAGGGTGTGAGTCTGCAGTAGCATGGCATGAAGACTCCAAGGCCAGGTCTGCACTACAAAGTTTTGTTGGCGTAGCTGTGTTGGTCAGATGTGAAAAAACCACACCTCCTAGCTGACATAATTATGCCAGCAAAAATCCCAGTATAGATGCACATATGCTGACAGTGTGCTTCCATCAGCATAGTTAATATTCAGTGTTGTTGTAGTCATGTTAGTCTCAGGATATTAGAGCTCGTCTCTTTCAGCAACAGAAATTGGTCCAGTAAAAGATATTGTCTCACCCACCTTCTCTCTCTAGCATAGCTAATGTCATTTGGGGGGGGTGGTAGTGTTCTTGCCAGCAAAAAAACTCCTGTTGGTATACGCTATATCTATGGCGGGGACTCTGTCAGTATAGCTATACTGGCAAAGCACTTGTAGTGTAAACAAGCACCAATTGATTTAATGTTAATGCAATATTGCAAGAGAGAATTTAAATCCATAACAGTTGTGGTTCCTTCAGCAACCTTAGCTGGTTGTCCTTGCACATACATAATATTTTGTATTGTTGGAGATGTTTTAAAATGTATTCCTTAATGTGTATATGGTTTTATTCATACACACACATGCGATTCCTCCCCATCCCATAATGTGAGTTACTTTTGTTCACTATACCCTAATGAAGGATTATGTAGATCTGTTTATAATGATCAGTTTGCACACAAAAAAACATGTTCATGTTGGAATACAGACTCATACATATTCATGTTCTGTGCTCAAACTACAGGAGAAAAATTTGGATGACAGAGCATATCATAACATCCAGGAACTTGAAACATATGCTGACAACACTCATAGTGCTCTCTTGTATCTCACCTTGGAAATGCTGGGTATGTGCTTTTTCTTTATTTAGGATTTTATGGAGAATTTATCAGTACTGCTACTATACTCCTATACAGCTATATAGTACTACTATACTATACTATGCCTCCTTCCTCCAGCACAGCACTCCACCATCTCTCTACATCTAGAGCAGAGAAAATACATATGCACCAGCAGCAGACACAATTTTCTACACTCTGGGTCCTAGTGGCGCTCCTCCACAGTCTGGCACCTGAGGCGGCCGCCTCAGTTTGCCTCATGGTAAGGCCAGCCCTGAACATATTTGAACCCTGTTATCAGGACCCAGCTCCCAGTCTTCTTTTCTCAAGACTAAACATACCCAGTTTTTTTTTAACCTTTCCTCAGAGGTCAGGTTTTCTAAACCTTGTATCGTTTTTGTTGCTCTCCTCTGGACTCTCTCCAGCTGAGGCCTCATCAGTGCAGAGTAGAGCAGAACAATTATTTCTGTATCTCAGGCGTTCTCAAACTTCATTGCACTGCGACCCTCTTCTGACAACAAAAATTACTACATGACCCCGGGGGGAGAGGGGGAATCGAACCCTGAGCTTGCTGGAGCATCACTACCCCGGGCATGAGGGCCAAAGCCTACATCCCACCAACCTGGGTATAGGGACCAAACCCAAACACAAGAGCTTCAGTCCCAGGCAAGGGGCCTGTAACCTGAGCCCCACCCAGGGCTGTATCTTATAACACTCCTGTTAATACACCCTTGAATGGTATTTGACATTTTTGTAACTGCATTGCATTGATAGCTCATATTCAATTTGTGATCCACTGTAACCCCCAGATCCTTTTCAGCAGTACTACTGCCTAGCCAGTTATTCCCAGTTTTTTAGATGTGCATTTGATTTTTTCCTTCCTAAGTGTAGTACTTTGCACTTGTCTGTATTGATTGTCTTGTTGATTTCAGACCAATTCTCCAATTTATCAAGGTTACTTTGAATTCTAATCCTGTCCTCCAAAGTGTTTGCAATCTCCCATCTCAAATCTGCATATGTGATAAGCATGCTCTCCACACCATTATCCAAGTCATTAATGAAAATATTGAATAGTACTGGACCCAGGACAGACTCCTACAGGATTCCCTGGATACACCCTCCCAATTTGACAGGAAATTATTTATAACTACTCTTAGAACAGTTTTTCAACCAATTGTGCACCCACCTTATAGTAATTTCATCTATACCACATTTCTCTAGTTTCTTACAAGAATGTCACATGGTACCATGTCAATAGCCTTATTAAAATCAAGATATATCATGTCTACTGGTCCCCCCACCCTCCCATATCCGTTAGGCCAGTAACCCTGTCAAGAAGGACATTGATTTGGCATAATTTGTTCTGAAAAATCCATGTTGACTATTATCCTCTAGGTGCTTACAAATTGATTGTTTAATAATTTGTTCCAGTATCTTTCCAGGTATCCAAATGAGGCTGACTGGCCTATAATTCCCCAGGTCCTCTTTGTTCCTATTTTTAAAGATATGGTATTATGTTTGCTCTTTTCCATCACTCTGAGACCTTACCTGTCCTCCATGAGTTCCTAAAAATAATTGCTAATGGTTCTGAGATTGTTTCAGCTAGTTCCTTCATTACGCTAGGGTGAATTTCATCAGGCCCTGCCAGCTTGACTACATCTAACTTATCTTTAACCCATTCTTTCCCTGTGCTAGCTTGTGTTCCAACCCCCTTGTTAGTGTTAATTGTGTTAAGCGTCTGGTCACAATTAACATTTTTAGTGAAGACTGAAACCAAATAGGTATTAAACACCTTAGCCTGCTTGATGTCATCCATTATTAGTTCTCCTTCCCGCTAGGTAGAGGACCTTCATTTTCCTCAGTCTTTCTTTTTCCTAATGTATTTATAGAAACTCTTTTTATTGCCTTTTATGTTCCTTGGTAGGTGTAACTCATTTTGTGCCTTAGCTTTTCTGATTTTGTGCCTATGTTCTTGTGGTATTTTTTTGTACTCATCCTTAGCAAGCTGTCCACATTTGTAGGATTCCTCTTTGATTTTCAGTTAATTAAAGAACTATATTGGCTTCTTACAATTTTTTCATCTTTCCTTCATGCCTGGATAGTTTGCTAATGTGCCTTTAATATTGTCTGTTTGAGAAATTGCTAACTGTCCTGAACTGCTTTTTTCCTTAGATTTTCTTCCCAGAGGACCTTACCTACTAGTCTCCGAGTTTGTTAAAATCTGCAATTTTGAAGTCTGTTGTTGTTGTTCTGCTGCTCTCACTCCTTCTGTTCCTCAGAATCATGAATGCTATCATTTCATGCTTTCTTTCATTCAAACACCTTTCCACCTGCAGATTTGCAACCAATTCCTCCTGTTGGTCAGAATCAAAACTAAAATGGGTGCCCCTCTGGTTACTTCTTCCACTTCCTGAAATAAGAAGGTGCCCCCAACACATTCCAAGAATTTACTGAATGTTTTATGTTTTGCCATGTTGATTTTCTAACAGAAATCTGGGTAGTTCCCCATTTTGTGTTTTGGATATTTCTGTTATTTGTTCTAGAGATGCCTCATCCTTCATCTCCCGATTTGGAGGTCTACCTTGACATCGCTTCCCTTTTTCCCCCTCCATTTCAATTTCAGAATGTCAAAATATTTTGTTTGATTTCAACATTTTCTACTAAAACAATTCAGTATTTCTGAATCAATTTTTTTTAGAAATGTCTGTTCTGCAAAAAAAAAATAAAAATAAAAATTTCAAATTTTTGTCTAGATTTGGGACAAATCAAAAGTTGAAATGTTAGAATTTCCTTTGGGACCGAAATTCTGAATTTCACTTGGCTTTGCTTAGTATTTATTGCTGAAATTTGATTCCTGGTTTCTTGTTCACTGGGGTAAGGGGTTGCACTGATGTAACTACACTGATGTACTAGGGTAAACTGTACCAGTGCAAGTCAGTTTTCACACTGGTGTAGTGTATCTGTAATAGGAGTTTGAACTGGTTTAGCTACATTGATATAGCTACACGAGTGCAAAAAATGCATTGTAGACTAGCCCTAAGAGATGTCTCACTCCAGAATGTAGTAATCAGTCAGCTAGTTTACTAGCTTTCACCTCTGAGATTAGGACTCAAGGACAATCTGTGAACATATGCTGTTTGAGGCAAATATATTCTTAACAGCTGTAATACAAAAGTTGTGTAGTTTCTGCTCATGAGACTTGTTAATATGCTACACTCAGACTATTCTATGGTTGGTTATGTGGTTTTAACCTTTATTTCTGAAAATACAGGTGTGCGGGATATCCATGCAGACCATGCAGCCAGTCACATTGGGAAAGCACAAGGCATTGTCACCTGTTTAAGAGCAACTCCGTATCATAGTAAAAGACGAAAGGTCTTTCTTCCTATGGACATTTGTATGTTGGTAAGAAAGTATAGACTGGGAACAAACAATATAGTATCTCTAACTACATCTCTCAGCTTTAGATAGATAGTATTTTCTGTTAGACCAGAAAGTAAATGTCGAACAGCCTAGTTGCTATTAGTAGAAGGTTCAGTTCCTGTGGCTTGCAGTACCCCCAGCATGCTCTTTCAGTGATAGGGCTTTTCTTGGTCTTATTGCTTTGCTTCTTTTGGGAGGTATGATTAGAGTGATTTTTTTTTTATTTATTTTAGTACTAGCTCACTGAAATTTTTTAGTACTAAAATGCAATTCAGTAGCATTTTAGGATTTTTCTTCATGTGCAGAAATACACATGGAATGGGAATCAATTCCTTCCTCCCAGCGCTAAATTTTCTAGTGTTGTTCCCTTTGTTTCAGAATGAGCTCCCTAGCCTCTCTTTGCTGTGCTGTGGTCATACTCTTGCTTTTTCTGTGCAACTCAATAGTAACTACAAGTATTTGCTCACTCATTGCTATAGCACGTGGGGTCTAGTTGTACAATTTGAGAGAAAACACCTAACTGGCACTGGAATTCAGTAGCCCTTACGCTAACAGGTAATTGTCAGTGACACAAGGATTAAAACACAAGTTTCCCATTAATGTTCAAATGAGTCTGTGGCTAAATCTATAGGCATAGGCATTGAATATTTATTTAATAATTTATCTGTTTGCATTTTCAAATTATGACATCATTCTCATTGCTCTTATATAAATCCATCTAATTGTGGCAGTGTTTAAGGCACATGCACTAGTCTTCTATGAATATCATTTAAATGTGAATTAATATCCTTGATTTGCAAGTTTTGGTTGTTTTGTGTAGAATAATGAAGAGCTCCAAATTTGATAACCTTTGGCTTTGTTTTCCTGCTAGGTCAGTATTATGTGAATGGCACAGAAGCATTAAATGGCTGATACGTCCATCCCAAACAGTAACCCATGATGGGGGCTGATTAGGGCCTTCCAACTTTCATATCTTTGTTTCAATATAACTTAATATCATATACCCAGGTACACATACACACACCCATACAGAATTGTGCTTGTCCCTGCCATCACAGCCACGCATGTGACTATGAAACTTTTCAGTCATCGGTGGGTGTAGGAGATGGATGCAAAGGTAATCTCCCTCTTACCCAGACTGAGAGTGTTGCAGAGACAAGAGGTATCTTGGCAGCTAGTCAGAGTCACCAGATTGCTCTTGAATCCATATCCTCTGTGTGGCTTTGTCTTCACTATAAAATTTTACCATATTCAATCAGCCTTGTGAATAAGTAAGTTAGTTGACATGATGCTGAACAAAACTTGTCTTAGTCTGCATTAACCACAGTGTCATTGTCACCATTGTGTCACCTAATTCAATTCTCCATAAGTGTTCAAACATGGTACCATTTGTAGTATAGACAGGAGCGCTGCCAGCTTTTCTGCCACCCTAGGTGGCGGAAGGTCCCACCCCGAAATGCCGCCCCCCATAGAGGCGACGGAAGGTCCTGCCGCCAAAATACCGCCGCGGTCGCCACCCCCCCAAATTGTAGCACCCTAGGCGACCGCTTAGGTCGCCTAATGGATTGCACCGGCCCTGAGTATAGACCAGCACTATGACAATACCTTTCTTCATGGACCAGCTGTTTTTCCGGTGAAGCCGTAACTTTTTCCTTTACCCTGCTTAGCCTCAGTTGATTGATTTTTTTTTTTTTTTTTTTTTTTTAACTTGACGCGCAAGAAGTTGATTTCAGATTACCAGAATTTAAATTGTAGCTCAGTTATCCCTAGTTTACTACAAAGTATTCAGAGAGTCAGTTTATGCAAAGACTGAGTTAGTTACTCTTTCCTGTCTTTTCCTTCACTGAGCTTTGCTTCCTACTGACTACTTTAAAAATATGCATAAACGTTTTTCAGATTTTTGATTGTAGTCTGGCTGCCAGGCAGGCTTCTGGCTTTCCTACTCTCTTGTTAAGCAGAAATGGGTGTTTTGTTTTTTGCTCTTCACTCTCAGCATGGAGTTTCGCAAGAAGATTTCATAAGAGCCAATCAAGAGAAAAATGTGAGAGATGTAATTTACAACATTGCCAGCCAGGCGCACGTTCATCTAGAACATGTGAGCTTCCTCTTTTCTTGTTGATAGCATATAATCAATTTTCATGTTAAGAAGTGTTGTCAAAATGTAGTGGTGTCTTGTTGGGGACCTTATTTATTGCATCAAATATTTTAAAAACACTTTTACCTTCATGTAGAAGATCAATCTCCCAGCCTATTCAGTCCTGGGTGCCTATGCTGAAAGTGATCATAAAAGTGCTGATTGCAATTACATTGAGGAGTACAGCCTTGTAGTGTTAAACTGATTGGTCCTTTGAGTTGGAGAATAAACCCACCAAAAAACTTATTCTAAAACAATAAAACAATTTTTGAATGGAGGTTCTCTTTATGGTAACACACTTGCATGAATTTATCTATATAGAGATAGCTGTATGTGTGTATAACTACTGACTGAAAGCTTTTGCACATACAGTACAACCTCAGAGTTATGAAGACCTCAGGAATGGAGGTTGTTCATAACTCTGAACAAAACATTTTGGCTGTTCTTTCAAAAATTTACAACTGAATATTAACTTAATACAGCTTTGAAACTTTACTGTGCAAAATAAAAATGCTACTTTTAACCAGCTTAATTTAAATGAAACAAGCACAGAAAGAGTTTTCTTATCTTGTCAAATCTTTGTTTTAAACATTCTGGTTTTTTAGTGGTTTATGTGTAACCCACTGTTACTGTATTTGCATTTTTATTTTTTTGGTCTCTGCTACTGCCTGATTGTGTACTTCCAGTTCCAAATGAGGTGTGTGGTTGACTGGTCAGTTTGTAACTCTGGTGTTCATAACTCTGAGGTTCTATTGTATGTCATTATGAGATGTAGGTTATGGAAGGGTGTGCCTGCACAGATCAGATTCCAGGATCACAGCCATAGACTGTGTGCATGAGTTACTTTGTGTATTTTGGACACAGGTGCAATAATTATTAGGCATTCAGATTTTGCCTTTAAGTGCCAAACTTTTTTTTTCCTGGAAACTACCTACTATATGCATAGTGAGCTACACCAGCAATGTTTCTCTGGTTTTGTTTTTGCCCCACAGCCAGTCTAATTGGGATCACCGTTTCAAACTTCACTATTTGTGCAATGGCTTTATCACAGGTTGTTATTCACATGGATCAATTAGTGGATCTGAACTTAAGAAGCCACACTGAGACCTACTCTTTACCTCTCTGTTGCTATAAATATTGAAAATAAAACATACGGGCTATGCTTATAAGAAGCACTTTGGTACATACTACATAAGCACTTGTACATTTCCCCATTTCTCCAGAAAATATAAATAGTACAAGAAGTGCTTTTAACCAGATGTTACAACAATCTGTGTGTGTGTGTATACATTTAATTAGTTAATTGCATTAAAAAACTACATTAAAAGAACATTAAGGTGCAAAGACAAGCTCTCAAAAGTTAAATGCCAGAATTAAGGTTGCCTGTGCAACATTAGTTCAGCCCCCTTGTGCTTATGCATTGTGATATTCTTTAATTACATAATTATACATAATGACAACCCCCGACCCCCAGCATCCCTGCCTCATTTAATGAATGGGTCTTCAATATTTCTTTTTATCCTTCACAGTTGGCGTGTGACACCAGGCCTTATTTAGCACCATCCAAACGCTGCACTAATTACAAAATTATTAACTCCCTCATGGGAATTTTTATGGTGCTCTCACTATAGTATCTGAATACATCACAACATCTTTGTGAGCTGATGATGATGATTGATGATTATTATTATTACAGCTGGGCAACAGAGGCACATAAAGATTAAGGTCAAAATTGTCAAGTGTCCACTAATTTTGGGTGTCCAATTTGAAACAACTAGGTCTTGATTTTTCAGAGTGTTTGGTATTTCCTAACATTTCCTAACATTTCCTAAGTTTTGCATGCTTGACTTTGCAACCTTAAAATTCTTCTTAGGATTTTTGCATATAATTTCCTAACTTAAAAAAAAAAAAAAAAGCTGACCCCAAGAATTCTACCATATGGAACCATGTTAACCTCCACTTTGGGTCATCAGCACAGTTCAGACCATTGGAACTAACAGTCACTGGTAGCAGTAGTGGGTTGTTATCCTTTATCTGGACCAGTCACTAGAGGGAGGATGAGATGCTTGTTTTTGCTGGTGGATTTCACAGGTATTTGCTGACAGCAGAGGAATGGAAAGATTTAGGATGCCCAGGTTCAATGCCAGGTTTTGCAAGGGAGTGTCTTAGTGTTTATGAGGAGCTTGGGGTGCAGGCTGCCCCGGGGCTGTGGTGGGAAGAGAAGGTTCCCCCAAGCCTGCCTGGGCTGGGCCAGGCCAAGGGAGGGGCTGCTCGCTCTGGGTGGGCTGGGCCAAGGAGAGGGGCTCCTCTCCCTGCTGTGGCAGGCCTGCACTGGGGCCGCCGGGGAGGGGCTTCTCTCCCCGCCGCAGCCCTGAGCCCCTGCGCAGGGCTTAATGGGCAGCTGCATGGGAACTTGGGTAGAGTTAATTTACTCATTTAATTTACTGATCACAGGTTGGTCTTTCCATGACTAGACTAAGGCCTGGTCTACACTACCAAGTTAGGTCAGTGTAAGCTGCCTTGTGTTGACCTAGTTGTGCATGTATCTCCACTTAAATTTGTCTCCCTCCAATGTAAACTCTGAGAAAGTACTGCGGTCGATGCATTGCGAATGTAGACGCTGTGTTACCTATGTTGACCCTAACAGTCCTCCAGCAGCTGTTCTACAATGCCCAACACTGACTGCTCTGGTCACAGTGGAGAAGTCCACTGCCTGGGTGTCAGAGACTGGAAGTTCCTCCACTTAAAACCCTGCGAATTTTTAAAATGCCTTTTCGTGATTGTCCATATTGGCGAGCACACCTAGCAGCTCCCCGTTATTGTGTGCAGCTGCCCAGCTGACCATGAAGGCTACGCATTCCAGACGCACTCCAGCCTGGAATGGACAGGAGCTATTGGGTCTCCTGGGCCTGTGGGGAGAAGAGGCTGTGCAACTATGGCTATGGACTAGCCGTAGAAACATGGACATCTATGAGCAGATTGCTGAGGGGAAGCAGGAAAAGAGATATGATAGGAATTGACAGCAGGACTGTGTGAAAGCAAAGAAACTGTGTCAGGCATATCATAAGACCAGGGAGGCCAATAGTCAATCCTGTGCTTAGCTGCCACTCTTACAAGGAGCTGCATGCCATACTTGGTGGGACATGCAACTGGGAGGTCCAGCTCTGCCATGAGCCAGGACATGTTTGAGACTCCATCGCAGTCCAGTTGATCCTGGCAGTTGAGCATGGGTGAGTCTGATGGGAAGGAAGCTTGGGTAAGTGTATACGGTTTTCCTATTACAGTGATGGCACCTCCCAATTTAGCAGGACACAGCTATTGACTTTTCATTAATTTACTCGTACTAGAAGAAATAGCGGTACAACAAAGAAAGGTAGCGTTATCTGCTTTTCATTCCCCTGTAGAGTTAGGTAAGGGGGGCCACAACATATACTACAGAACGTCTGGTGATAGTGAAAGTACCCAGTTAGTTGTTATGGTACACTATGCCACAACTCATAGGATTAGTGACAAATACAGTGTAATAATCATATATGTACAGCAAGCACCACAAAATTAATAGGTGCATTGACAATGTTATATTAATAGATGTGTACCAAGCACCACACAATTCCTAACAGGTCTTCAGACTGCAGGGCCAGCTAGAGCAAAATCCACAGTAATGTGTTGTGGTGTATTGCCAATAAAGTCCTCTTTCAAAGCATCCCTGAGCGGTTTTGCTCTGTGCCTTGAGAGTAAATAATGCCAGTGCCCCTCCAATCTACCAAAAGCACATTAAACTGTCGTTTTTCACCTGCTGAGCTGGTAGTTGAGTCTTTCCTTGTTGCTGTTTAGGTGGCCAGCATATGGCTTAATGAACAAGGGGTTTGCTGGCTCCCGAAGGATCACTATTAGCATTTCAACATCGCCAATGGTAATTTGCTGGTCAGGAAAGAAAGTCTGGGCTTGTAACTTTCTGAAAAGTCCTGTGTTCTTAAAGATGCGAGTGTCATGCACTTGCCTGACAGGACAACGTTGATGTCAGTAAGGTGTCCCTAGTGATGCACCAGCGCTTGCATAATCACAAAAAATAGGCCTTTCTGTTGTACTCTGTGGCAAGGTGGTCTGGTGCCAAAATAGGAATATGTGTGCTGTCTATTGCTCCACTGCGGGTCAGGAACTCCACTGCTGCAAATCCATCCACTATGTTCTGCATATTGCTGAGAGTCTCAGTTCTGCATAGCAGGAGATGATTAATGGCCCTGCACACTTGTATGACAACCATTCCCACAGTGGATTTTTCAACTCCAACATGATTTCCCACTGACTAGTATCAATCCAGCGTTGCAAGTTTCCATAACATGATAGCCCCTTGCTTTTCCACTGTCAGCGCACCTCTCATTCTGGTGTCCCTACACTGGAGGGCTGGGGCAAGCTTGGCACACTGATCCCTGAATGTGGCCTTACGTGTCCGAAAGTTCAGCTCATCATCCCAAGCTGCATTAGGATGGAATCCCACCAGCCAGTGCACCTTTCTCGGGCCCAGAAGCAGTGTTCCACTGCTTGCAGCTGCTCTATGAACACTACCAACCATCTTGAATGGTTGTATGTCCTACAGCAATATGCCCACCAGGAAATTGTGATGTTTCTCCTGGCTCCTCTTGTGGCTCTGCAGATATTGGAGGATCATGCATCCTGTGCATGCAATGCTTATGACAATACCGCAGGCTCGTAGTTCTGTCAGAGATGGCAGATGGTGACAAGTCCCATGTGGGTTTGTGAGATTTTCATAATAGGCACAACAGTTCTGGGATAGAGGTGGAGAAAGTAGCATAATGGGAACTGCACCCTACAGTCCCAGTCACCCTGCATGACTTGTTTGTGCCCCACTGTGCATTGCACCGTCTTTTGGGAAGTGTTGGCACTGGATGGGGGCGAGTTGTACACTGGCATACTTACCCATAGTGCACTGCATTGTGCATCGACACAAACACTCCTTGTGAGTACACACACTGCCAACACAAGGAGTCAGGTATGCACATTCACAAGCAATATAATAACTGTGGCGGCTTTATGCCAATGTGACCTGTGCCGGCAAGTTTTGTAGCGTAGACATGCCCTAAGTGATGTGATATGCTCCTGCAATGACAGTTACTGCAGATACTCAGGGAGTGTTAAATTTATAACCAGTAGAGGGCAAAATAAGCTATTGAAGAGAGTAATTTTCTTTAAAAGCTTTGTGATTAAAATACAATGAAAACAATCAAAATTGTATTGAATACAAGTGAAAGTTCTGTTGCAAAGGCAGTCCCTTTTAACAATCTTAAGTCCTGCTGACACCTTTTTTTTTTTTCCTTTTAAAAATATAGTTCTATTCTGAAATGTAACTCTGGAAAGATGGCTTCTCTTGTTTCTTTGTATGCTTCTCAATTGCTCAACATCAAATGTGCTCAGTTTACCAAGCAAAAAGATGTTTTTCTAACCGTCAGCCTTGCAAGACATGGGAAAGTCAAGCTGGATCCTTTTCTGGCTCGTGCATCATGACCAGTAAATATAACCAACAAAAGTGTATTGTAGGTTTAGTTAAGGGTGAACTTAGCCCCCAAAACTGGGGGATAGAGGGGGGGAGAAATTGTCCTTTATTTCTCCTGTGTAACCTCAAAGGTTAAAATAAAAAATCCTGCTCTTTGGAATATTTAAGGGATATTCCTTTCAGTTGAGGGCTGTTAAAGCTGTAGTTCAAGATTCAGCCTATTACTATTCCATTCTGTTTGTCCAGTTCTCCAGGGGGCTGTTTAGAAAAAACAGGGAATTCAATCATTGATATTCTTGGTATTTTTAAAGTTAAAAAAGCAGAACAAATGTTTTTGGGAAAAAACATTGATCCTGTATTTATAAATAAAGAAATATTAAAGGACAATTTTTTCTTTGTGGTTTTTCTTTTAGGTTCAATACCTTGATTTAAAAATAATGCAACTGCAGTTTATGCTCCAGTCCTGCAGTCAGATCTGTTGTCTCAGACCCCCGCAGCCATGTGGAGCCTCATAGAAATCAGTGGGGCTTTGCCCAGACCCAGTGGTCTGAGCTAATGGATCTGATTGCAGCATTGGAACCTAAGGGTAGGTCTACACTTACCTCCGGGTCCGGCGGTAAGCAATTGATCTTCTGGGATCGATCCCGGAAGTGCTCGCCGTCGACGCCGGTACTCAAGCTCGGCGAGAGGAGTACGCGGCATCGACAGGGGAGCTTGCCTGCCGCATCTGGACCCATGGTAAGTTTGAACTAAGGTACTTCAAATTCAGCTACATTATTAACATAGCTGAATTTGCGTACCTTAGTTCGAAGTGGGGGGTTAGTGTGGACCAGGCCTAAGGCTATGTCTACACTACAGATACTACAGCTACAGTGCTACAGCTATGGTGGTGCCATAGTAGAGATACTAGATACAGTGAGGGAAATGTTTTTTTTCATTGCTGTAGTTACAGCTGGTAGTTAGGTCGATGGAAGAATTCTTCCAACTACCTAGTGGTGCCTACACCAAGGCGTAGATTGGCTCTGTCTCTCTCAGGGATGTGAATTTTTTGTACTGCTGAGTGACATAGCCAGGTCAACTTAAGTTTTTGGTGTGGACCTGCCCCAAGTTATTAATTCTTATGATGTGGAGACCAGAAGTCAGCCCCCCACCTCCCTCTCGTACATTGCTAACAGGAATAAAAGTATTCAAACAAACAGAACACATGGGGAGCAGATATGTGGAATAAAAATATACCAGTTTACCTACAGTTTAAGCCTGCGAAAAGGCACAGGAATGGTAACAGGCATCTCACAATATTAGACACTTGGTTTTGTAATTACTTCTATATATGCTGAAGGATGGTGCTTGGTTTTTTATATAAAGAAAGTTGTACTCTTCATTGCAGTATATTCAAATGTGAAAGATTTAAGCTCATAAGTTTTGCCAGTTTCAGCCATAAAACTCAGTATTTGAAATTCACTTTGACATGGTAACTTCCCTACTCAATATTTTTTTTCCTTCTCCTTTCAGGCTAGGTCTTTCAGTAAAAATGTTCCTGTTAAAGCATTTCCTGCGTTTCTCTATACAGTAAGTGTGATAACAGTGCATTCTTTAAGTGGTGAAGTAATTTGTAACTAGTTCAAGTTTATGAATGGTAATGCACCAAGTTAATTGTTAATTAGTAATAGTTTTTTTTTTTTATTTCAATGGGAGTCCTGGGTGCTTAATACATCTGAAAATTATGCCACCTAATTAGGTGCCTAAATATAGATTCAGATGTCTAACTGACCAATAGAAAAATAAAACTATTTTTTAAGGACACAATTTCTCAAAAGGGTTTCCATGTATTCGTAGACTGTCAAGAATGGTTTAGATGTTTATAATATAATATTTCATATACTGCTGTTTGTATCTGATAGCTATTTGTGTACGTTATACATACTAAACCTTTTTTTTTTTTTCCCCTAGGTTGCTTTAGAGGATTATTTATATAAAATACAGAAAGTAGATTTCAACATATTCCATCCAAGCTTACATAAGAAGAGTACGTTACTACCATTGTATTTATATATTAGATCCTGGAAAAAAAAATATTAAAAATAGACTTAACATGTCAGACTGAGAATTGCTTTTTTTAAACTGATAATTTTATAGAAATGTTTTTGTTAAATAAGCAATTTTGTTATACATTCTGTGAACTATTCTTAATTGGAAGTAACATATGAGCGTGACCTGTAGCTATTAGCTTGCTGATCATAGGAAAAGCTTGTTCTTGTCAGTAAATTAGGCAGATGTGATTTGGCAGACACATAGATATGAACTGTTCTAAGGTTACTCTTGTAGTCATTTTTTTTGTAATAACCACACTTATTATTTACTTAAAGCCAAATTTTACTTGGGATAATCCCCCATTAATATTATTTACTATTTATTCCTGGCAGCATATGCTATCTGCTAAATGCTTTCCTAACATAAAAGAAGACCTGATTCCTGCGCAAAAGAGCTTACAATCGATACTCTCGTATTCAGCTAAGCAACATTATTTAGTATTTTACAAATTACACATTACACAAAGCAACATTTCTTGTGTATGCCATTGGTTTGACGGCACCACCACTTAAATCCTTCTCGATGCCTTCATCTTGTCCCCAAGTCCTTGCTCTTGAGTCCCCACATGGGCAGAAACCTGCTTCTGAGATATACTGGATGTTGACACTTCCAACTCTCGATGGAGTTCCTCCATATTTCAGTGGGAATTGTTAGGTGCTCAGCATCTCTAAAGATAACAACCTAAATGCTCAATATTTCTGATATTTGTTTTCTTTCATAAAATGGTGCTTCCTAATGTCCATTTTTGTTTGTTGCACAAATCCTGTAGTTTCCTTTGCTATCATCCTTTTCCTGTTGCATAGATATTTTGCATTTAGAGGTTTTTCTTTCTTTTTTTTTTTAAATCAGGATTAATCTCCCCAGATGCTTGGTTGCATAACAAGATCCTGTGTGTTTTATTGCACAGTGCTACATAATGAATTTCTGAGATCATGAGCCTTAGGTTTTTCTGTCACAGGATCTGTTACCATGGAGGAAACTTTGGGAATCCAATATTAAACATTTAAACTAATTCCATTGAATGACAGACTAAAGCTGTGCTTCTTACCTTGATTATATTTTCAATGATACAGGTATTTATCAGTCTTGCAGGTCACTATTTCTGAATGAGAAATTTCAATTTGAAGCAGTTTCTTTCAGGACTTTCCCTTGACTCTGTATTCTGTGTTGTTACGAATGCAGTAAGCAAAGTCGGCATGAAAGTAAAAAGGCATCTTGGGCATTATGCTGTCATGTATGAATACACTGGATTCTTCTTCCCAGGACTAGAAGTCAGGAAATCTTAAAGGTTCAGTATTGTGATCACCATCCCTTCAGTCAATTGGCTCATCATTGCTGTTTTTGAATCTGCCAAAAGGGTCTGCTTAAAAAAATAGTTACTGTTGCCACCACAGTGCTCCCTAATGCGCTACTAACAGGCCAGCAACACATTTTCTCTGATTTGTTCTGTTTTTTTTATAGAAAGCATTACAACTGGCTCATCCTGCAATTGGTCCACAACCGTCTTCCTACCATGCTGAGTCAGGGCAATAGAAGCAGCCCTGTCTGTCTTTCATTAAGAGGAGTCTCTCTAGAAAGTTGAAATGCAGCAGGAAACTGATACAGTAACTTAGTGCTGAGTGGGAGAAGACAGGAAAAACCCTGCAGTATAGCCAACATATAAGTTGTTAACACTGAACTCGTGGCTTGGAAGCAGAGCAATGCCTTGCTTCAGTGCTGGATCTGAGGAGAGTTGACTGCCATAGCTACAGAAGAATCAATTGAAGGGCTAATCTGTGCTAATGTTAGTAACCATGTGATATAGTGAATGGCTAGCATACTGGTAGAGAAAGCTTGTCAGTGAATTAGTAAAAAGCAACCCCAGCCCCAGGAATTAGAACGAGACCTCCAATTGTCTACTCTGCCCTAGAACTGTTGCTCTTGGGCCTCTCTGAAATGCCCTCTGCACTAGGCCATGTGGAGAGGGGAAAGGCAGCAGCCTTGTATAAATCAGTTAGTGTTCTGTTTGGTCACATGAGAGTTTATGGTGACCTTAGAGAATAAAGCAACATGCTGAATCACAAATGGCAGTAGGCTTTTTTTAATGATACAATTTATTTTATCTCCTGTATACCCTTTAGGATACCATTTTCCCCTTTCATGTGCATGCATAACTCTGGATTTAGGAATGATGTGTGTGCATGGAGTTGAGAATATGCCCTAAAATAATTTAAGTACCTCTCAACCTCAGTACAGATCTTAATTTGCCAGTGCCCCACCATATAATCCTATCGTTTATTGCTTGTAATCATGGCCATCAGAATTGGTGACTGAAAATAAATCTTTTTCCTTGTATAATGTAAATTAATCCCACATTCGTGGGATTAGAGTCTTTCTATTTTTAGTTATGTTCTGGATCTCTCACTTAAATATTTTCTCATATTTGTGCACTTCATGAGAGATATGAACAACCAGCTGATTTGGTGTCGGTACTTCAGTAGACTAATTGGGGGACATTTTCAAAGACACAAATAGTGATAACTGCCATTAGTGCCTTTGAAAAACTCTTCCATTGCCTGTTGACTAGTAAGCATAAAATGACTGATCTGGTTGCCCAAATTCTGTTTTGATTCTGGAAGTGAATGGTATAAAAGCAATAGGTTGCATGTCTTTGTTTCAATGGCTGTAAAAATTAATTTGCTGGTCATATAATTTATTCTTAGAGGGCCCAGTCATAGAATCATAGGACTGGAAGGGACCTCAATAGATCATCTAGTCCAGTCCCCTGCACTCAAGGCAGGATAATATAATAATTAGATCATTCCTGACAGATGTGTGTCTAACCTGTTCTTAAAAACCTCTAATGATGAAGTTTCCACAACCTCCCTAGGCCATTTGTTCCAGTGTTTAACCACCCTGACAGGAAGTTTTTCCTAATGTCCAACCTAGACCACCCTGGCTGCAATTTAAGCCCATTGCTTCTTGTCCTATCCTCAGAGGTTAAGGAGAACAATTTTTCACCCTCTTCCTTGTAACAACCTTTTATGTACTTGAAAACTATTGCATCTCTCCTCAGTCTTCTCTTCTCCAGCCTGAACAAACCCATTTTTGTTTAATCTTTCCTCATAGGTCATGTTTTTTAGATCTTTAATCATTTTTGTTGCTCTCCGCTGACCTTTCTCCAATTTCTCCACATATTTCCTGAAATGTGGCACCCAGAACTGGACACAATACTTCAGTTGAGGCCATATCAGCACAGATTAGAGTGGAAAAATTACTTCTCATGTCTTGCTTACAACATTCCTGCTAATACATCCCAGAACAATGTTTCTTTTTCTTTCTTTCTTTTTTTTTTGGCGCAACAGTGTTACACTGACTCATATTTAGCTTGTGATCCCTTTCTGCAGTACTCCTTCCTAGGCAGTTATTTCCCATTTTGTATGTGTGTAACTGATTGTTCCTTCCTAAGTGGAGTATTTTGCATTTGTCCTTATTGAATATCATCCAATTTACTTCAGACCATTTATCCAGTTTGTCAAGATCATTTTGAATTTTAATCCTATCTTTCAAAGCACTTGCAACCCCTCCCAGGTTGGTATCATCCACTAAGCTCCAGGTTGGGACCCCAGGTTCAACAATTCCTAACCTGGGGTTACAAATGAGTGTAGACACTCAAGCCCTAGCTTAATAAACCATGGTCTTCTAACTTGAGTTCTCCTAACTCAAGGGTTTATATTGCAATGTAAACATACCCTGTGTACCCAGCAGTTGAATTCAACACAAAGTAGTGTGGAGACTGACCCTATCACTTCCATCCAAGGATCTTAACCATTGCTAATAAATTCTCACAACAGTTGTAGGAGACAGTTGTTCGTATTCATTGTACAGATGTGACAACCAAACCATGAAGAGCTGAGTGATTTGCCTAAAAGATTTGCCTAAGGTTACATCAGAAGTCTGTACTGTAACAAAGACAAGAGGTTCTGACCTATACTCCTATATTTTAACCACAATACTATCCTTTACCGTCTAATGCTGTCTCAAGAAAACAATGTGAAAGGGTTATGGTCTACCTCAAAATGCTAAAAGCACTTTCAGTGTCCTCTAGAGTCAATTGCTTCAGCAAGGACTGCCTTCTAGGGGGAATTATGAGATCCATTCTGCTCCTACTCTTATTTTAGAAGGGGGGAGCAATTTTGTCCACTAGTTTTGCAAAACAACTGCAGTTTACAATAGTAATACCACTGTGCTGGGGACTGTTTAGAGCTAGATTGTGCCTTTTGCAGTAAGCCTTGCATAGAAGGTGGAATGAGGCTGTGCTAACCCAGGAATCCTGGGAGCCATTGTAACTCAGTCACAGCTCCCCATATGCTCCCCTCTTGCTTCAGCTAGGGAGTAATTTCCAGCAGCTCTTCAAAGGGTACAATTTACCACCACCTCATATTCCTAGCTGGCTCTGCTTTGCTGGCTGAGAGCATGGATGGGGCAGAGCCAACGACAGAAGAAGGTGCAAGAAGCCCTGCAGGAGGTAACTTTGGCATAATCTGCCAATAGGGAAAATGTATTCCTAATGTTCATTGCTGTGAGGTTGACTTGTGTTGTATTCCTTCAAAATCATTTTAAACCTGAACTATAGTAACTCTGGATGTTATATCCATATAAGTGTTCAATCTGTTTTTACAGTGTCCCTACCATGAAGAGCTCCATTTTTCACTATTGCATATTTTCCAAGGATTTACCTCCCTTTTCTCACCTGATATGTGTCCATCTTTATTTCAGGGGCTGTGAACCTTTGCTGTAAACTACTGATTTATTTTTAGAAGATAAGTTCTGTGGCCCTTAAGTATCCTCAGATCCCATTGAAGTTAATAGTGTAGAATCCTAAGCAATTATGACTAATATCCACAGTTACATTAAACAGAATAATAAAAAAGGAGATTAACCTTCACGCTTTAGGGTATAAGATGGGTGACCCTACTTGCCTGGAGCTAGGAAGCAACTTCCCTTAAGGACAGATTATTAATGCCTGTGCCTTGATCTCTCACATCCTCCTCTAAAACATATTGTACTTACTACTATTAGGGACAGGATGGTAACTAAATGGACAGTTAGTCTGCTCTTATATTTCAGTTGTTATATTCCATATTCTCTGGGCCATGTTGTATTTGCATAAAATCTGAAATGCAAGAGAGAACTGAATTTCTGCTCCAGGGGTCAGATACTGAAAGCCTGTAAGTGGGAGTCTTGAACCCCTTTCTGCCCACTCTACTGGGTGACTTCTGCCATAACAGTCTGTGTAGCAGTGAATGGTGGAACATTGTGAGCACTCCAGAGGAAGTGGCAGGAGCATAGCTAGCAGATTCATGCAACTAGGGATTCACTAGCCTCCAAATTCCACACCTGAAGAGTAGTGGGATATATCTCTTGTTCTATATGCCTGCTGTAGAGTTCAGGGAGCATCTACGACCCACTTACTGCAGGCTGCGGCTAAGGATTACTCAATCCTGTATGCATTACTCTGAGCACATGGCCCATTTACGCCTGCTATGAACTGGGGGCCAGATTAAAAGAGATGGGACTGTAAAAAACGTCTACAAATTATCTAATTCTCAACAACCCACACACATGGCTGGAATTTGCCTAGAAATAGAAATCCTTTCCTTGACACAGTGCACAATCCACAGCTCATTTTAAACTGTATGTAGGCAGAATGTGACAAGCGAGGACATTTTTCTTTAATTTAGCTCTAACTGATTTGTCCTTTTTTAAAATTAGTTCAGTTGTAGCTTGTCAGCCTGAACCCAAATATCATAATTTTTCCTTAAGTACCCAATGAATCAGTCTGCCCCCTTAATCTTCAGATTCACTGGCAACCTATAATGAATCTCAGGATCTCTTTTACTAAACATGCCAACCCACAATGTTTTCCTAGAATCAAAACCAGACAGGAATAAACACTGGACTTTCTTTAGTAAGCAAATCTATTATACAGACATCCCAATGCTGTTTTCAACCTGATATACATCCATGATGTCTATAAATGGCAGTGTTCAATACTGAGGATTTTTTATAAGTCAATTAAGGATATGTCTATTTTGCAGCTAGAAGATGTGATTCCCAGCACAAGTAGACAGATTTGTGCTAGCTTAGCTCTAGCCTGTGTGCTAAAAATAGCTGTGTGGACATTGTGGCACTGGTGGCAGTTTAGGACACACTCAAGTCCAAGCCCACCTGATCCCCTGGGTCTGAGCTCAAGTGTCTGGCTGAGCTACTGCCAGAGCCACAATATCGCACTGCTAATTTTAACCCTCGAGCTCAAGCTGAGCTATCTGCACTGGGAATCGCACCTCCTAGCTGCACAGTAGACACACCCTAAAAGGCCCAGATTGATACCAATATCTATGGTATTTATAAGGTGTCTTTTACAGTGGTATCTAAACACAAATACTCATCAAAAACTGGATTTGTACATGTAAACTGGCACTTAGGTACTTATCTGATTTTCACTGGAAATGCAAGATATATCTATGTAGATATAGGATAAGTCTAGCTATATGCACTAGAGATGAGCAGACGGGAGGGGAAATATGTGAGTGCAAGAGACTCATTAGGCCAGATTTTCGGAGGCAGGGGGCCTGAGGTGTGGCTACAGAAACTGCATACAGACCTGTTGTGCCTGCAAATCTTGCATTTGCAAGTGAAAATCAGATAAGTGCCTAAATGCCAATTTGTATGTACAAATCCAGTTTTTAAGAACAGGAATTGGTATTTAGATACTAAAATAAAGACAACTTATTAATACCATGATAGATGAGATTAGATTTACTGATTGTCATGGATGTACACAGAAACGCTCCAGGCACAATATAAGTACTTGCTGATTTGAAATTTTAGTCCAAAACATTTTGCAAGATTTAGGTTTGCTGTGTTTTAAACATTCACTGAAAAATAAAAGGGAGCCACAGTACACGTGCAGTAGACTTCATAGCTGGTGACAGTAGTTCAAATCTTGGTTTGTTTATAAAAGTAAAATCAGCTAGGTGGCTTAATCTATTATGTCTCTATGAAATATTGTCCACTAGCCAATTTACCATGATTGACAGAAGAGCTGATGATTATAATGGTTAATATAGATAGGCTATTCAGGTCAGGATTGAGCTGCATTAGGAAAGCTGGTAGAGAACCTGCCTGCGCTATGCCTGGTTATAAACTCCCAGTGTTATTAGTCTCCTACTTGCATAGAATTTAAAAAAGGTCTAAGAAAATCCTCATTTAATCAGTTAAAAACAAGGTAAAGTAAGTCTGAATCTCTTTGAGTTGCAAAGACAGCTCTATGAATGTAGTACTGTTATGCTTGCAATAGAGACTGAAATGGTACAGAAACAAGTATGAAATTCCTCCATTTACATGAAACTGAATTTAAAAGCCTATTTTAAATAATATAATTTCTAACATTTTAAAGATAGATGATCTAAAATCGGAGCAACTGGATTCAATCATTGACACTAGATTGCATCTTTAACCATTACATTACACAGTAATATTTAATATCTCTACCTGTGCATGTTTTTTTAAAAACTTATAATTTGCTCCTGACCACACAGACTCGTTCAAATTGTGCTGTGGCTTATTGGTTTAAGTTCTGTGGCAGATTGTGCTTCTAACATCAGAATTCACTGGACTGCTGCTCAAGTGTAAATTTTCTTTCCAAAGAAAGTGTGCTCCTCAAGCAGAAAATGAAGAGAAGGGGAGTAGGATTTGAGATTGTAGGACAGATTAGTATCCCTCCTGCCTCAGTTTAAATATGGCACTTAGCAACCAGATGGGAACATTTCACAAGTGCACTTTGTACCCTCTTGTGTGGGAAATCCATTTCATATCCTTGCAGTGTTGGCAACCATGGCAGGAGAAATCTTCTCAACTACCTATTCCTAGTGAAAAGGGTGCTTTCAGTAAGGGTACGTCTGCACGAGAGCTGGTGTAAATTCCAGCACAAAGAGACATACATGAGCTAGCACGCTAAAAATAGAAGTGTGGTCATGGTGGCACATGCATTGGGAAGGGCTAGCCACCTCCAGGACAATCCCAGCGGACCGTACATCTCCTTGAGTTGGAATTTTCACCTTCCAGTTCCAGTGTAGACATTTCTTGAAGGACCGAAGACCTGCAGTGGTCTTTTCTTGCCATTCAATAATCAACAGTAATCAGATGCTGTTTCTACTGTTTAGGCAAAGGAAAAGATACAAACACAGCATAACATCCACAATAAACCTGCTTTATTTGTCTCTTCCTACAGGTAGGAGCAATAAAATGTGCAGAGAATGCACCCCAAAGATAGCAGCCAATACATTCCTTTATATTTAGTTAGATTATGCACACTACAGTTAGAATTCTTGTTCACTGCAGAGCAGAATTTGTCCTGTCAAGTCTATAACTCTGAACAAGATAACCTATGAGAGGAATTCCATAAACTTCAGTTTATGATTTATACAAAGATAAATGGGGTTGATTTCTTCTAGGTAGGGCCCCAGCAAATTCACGGTCCATTTTGGTCAATTTCACAGGATTTTAAAAATTGTAAAAGTCATGATTTCAGCTTTTTAAATGTGAAATTTCACAATGTTGTAATTATAAGGATCCTGACCCAAAAAATTATGGGGTGATCACAAGGTTATTATAGGAAGGGTTGCAGTATTGCTACCCTTACTTCTGCGCTGCTGCTGGCGGCATCTCTGCCTTCAGAGCTGGGCAGCCAGAGAGCGGCAGCTGCTGGCCAGGAGCCCAGCTCTGAAGGTAGAGCTGCTGCCAGCAGCAGCATAAGAGTTAGGATGGCATGGTATGGTATTGCTATATTTACTTCTGTGCTGCTACCTGCAGAGCTGGGCTCTCAATCAGCAGCCACCACTCTCTGGCTATCCAGCTCTGAAGGCAGCAGCACAGAAGTAAGAGTGGCCTGGTATGGTATTGCGACCGTTACTTCTGCACTGCTGCTGGCGGGGCACTGCCTTCAGAGCGGGGCACCTGGCTAACAGCAGCCACTCTCCAACAGTCTCTGAAGGCAGCACAGAAGTAAGGGTGGCAATATTGCGACCCCTGTAAAATAACCTTGCAACCCCCCTGCAACTCCCTTTTGGGTCAGGACCCCTGGTTTCCCCTGTGAAATCTGTATAGTATAGGGTAAAAACACACAGGATGTACTTGATTTTAACTGTTTTTTAATGTAAAGTAACAGTCTTTTAAGATATAAGTAAGTTTTCTGTAGACTGCCTTTTACTCATATCAGTATCACATGTAAACACCATAACTGATCTATTCTATGTATGTTAAATTGCAGTTCTACTCTGAAGTGACTCTATAAAAATGGCATTGTGGGGCTCCATTCTTGTCTCAATGATTTCCATAGCAAATATGCAGATAACACTAAACTGGGAGGAGTGGTAGAAATGCTGGAGGGTATAGGATACAGAGGGACCTAGACAAATTAGAGGATTGGGCCAAAAGAAATCTGATGAGGTTCAACAAGGACAAGTGTAGAGTCCTGCACTTAGGACAGAAGAATCCCATGCACTGCTACAGACTAGGGACCAAGTGGCTAGGCAGCAGTTCTGCAGAAAAGGACATAGGAGTTACAGTGGACGAGAAGCTGGACATGAGTCAACAGTGTGCCCTTGTTGCTAAGAAGGCTAACAGCATTTTGGGCTGCATAAGTAGGAGCATTGCCAGCAGATCGAGGGACATAATCATTCCCCTCTGTTCGGCATTGGTGAGGCCTCATCTGGAGTACTGTGTCCAGTTTTGGGCCCCACACTATAAAGAAGGATGTGGAAAAATTGGAGGGAGTCCAGCGGAGGGCAACAAAAATGATTAGGGGACTGGAGCACATGACTTTTGAGGAGAGACTGAGGGAACTGGGATTGTTTAGTCTGCAGAAGAGAAGAATGAGGGGGGATTTGATAGCTGCTTTCAACTACCTGAAAGGGGGTTCCAAAGAGGATGGATCTAGACTGTTCTCAGTGGTACCAGATGACAGAAAAAGGAGTAATGGTCTCAAGTTGCAGTGGGGCAGGTTTAGGTTGGATATTAGGAAAAACTTTTTCACTAAGGGGGTGGTGAAGCACTGGAATGGGTTACCTAGGGAGGTGGTGGAATCTCCATCCTTAGAGGTTTTTAAGGTCAGGCTTGACAAAGCCCTGGCTGGGATGATTTAGTTGGGGATTGGTCCTGCTTTGAGTAGGAGTTTGGACTAAATGAGCTCCTGAGGTCCCTTTCAACCCTGATATTCTAAGATACTGTGATTCTATGGTCAGTTTACCTGTAAAAACATTTTTTTCTAACTAGTTCTGAGCTCGGAGGGTGAAATTCTGGCTCCATTGAAGTCAACAGCAAAACCCCCACTGATTGCACTGGGGCCAGGATTTCAACCCGAGTCAAGCTGTATTCTGTTCTTTTCATACACCATCAATAATAGAGCTCTCCTGTTCAAATTGGGCCCTCACTTACATCTGTGCATTGCTTTCAGTGGGTTGGTATAAGTGTAATTGATTAGAACTTGGCAAACAATTCTACTGATGTCCAGGTTGGAGTAGAATATAACTCTCACTCTTGGCTGTGCTTATAGGCATGTGACAATTCTCCAAAAAGGGCCATATTTTTGAAATGTAATGTACCCACGCTACACACACCCACATCATATATCATTTGAAAGCTTATTTTATGTACATTTAGATGAGGAGCTGTCAAGTGGTGCGGTAAGCCTCTAGGCAAGGTGAAACAATGGTACCCAAAATGAGAAAATGTCATATTTTTCACAGTGCCAGAAACACTGTTTAACATGATTATAACTTTTTACTGTTTAATTTAATTTCAACACCTTAATGTGATCTTTATTGGTCAAAGCTAACAAATGACAATGCTTTAAAATATTTGTATTGGTTTTGTATGGGCAAGTTTTGTGTTTTTTTTTTTTTTTTTTTCCAGAAATGAAGAAATTTTTTTTACCATGGGGCAAAAATGACAGATATCAACATTTTGCAATGTACTAACATGAAATGTTTCACACTGCACATTCTGAATTATCAAAGTATCTCACAAACTATTATAATAATTTTCTATATTTTCAATTGAAATTTGCTGACCAGATCTGTCTCATTATATGTTGTCCACCAGAAGCAGACTGCATGCCCATAGTTTGTACTGCATAGTGAGTAGATATCAATGTACGTGATTTCCTAATATAATGCTGTAGCAGCATATTCTTCAAGGTTATGATTCACTGAATATGATTATCCTATTTGTATGCATATATCATTTTGGTATTTGAAGTTAGGAATATTGTCTATGCATCTATTACGAATATGTTTATACCTGGGGAAAGTCCATTAGGCAGAATGCAATCAGTCTAGATGCTGGCTGGGAAGGGCCATTAGGGAAAACAATAGGTCTTAGAAGATGCTAATCTCCCACCGGGGAGCCTTCCTGAGGATGCTACAAACAGCATCTGAGTCATGGCTGCTGTCTCCCTACAGGGGTATGTGACCAAGTCACCTGGCACTGGACTCCATCTTGGAATACTATTGTTTTTGCACTGACCGGGCATGGGAACCAAGTGGGGAGACAAAGGGTTCCTGCCATATGCAAAAGCTATTTAAGGCGGGGGAGTGACATCATCGTGGTTCTTCACTGACTCCCCGCCCCAAAAAATTGCTGGAAACACCTGAGGAACAAAGACTGGACTAGGAGAGAAGGGCTGAACCCAGGCTAGAGGGATTTCTAGCCTGTGAAAGGAATACCTGGAGTTTTAAGCTGCAAGCAAGTGCAGCTTACCCTCAAGCATAGGTGCTGGAACTAGAGGTGCGGGGGTGCTGTAGCACCCTCTGACTTGAAGTGGTTTCCATTATATATAGGGTTTACAGTTTGGTTCAGTGGCTCTCAGCACCCCCCTATAAAAATGGTTCCAGCTACTCTGCCTTCAAGAATATCTGCTAACTGCCTAAAAAAACAATTAGGGTGAGAATTTGCTACTTATATCCAATGTCTTTAGTATATTAAGCTTAGATTGCTTTTTTGTTTATTTGCTAAGTAATCTGCTTTGATCTGTTTACTATCCCTTATAATCACTTAAAATCTATCTTTTGTAGTTTTTGTACCTTGTTGTACCTCTTTTGTACCTTGTTTTTGTTTTGTCTAAAACCAGTGTGTGGAAATCATAACTGGGGGCAGAAAACTGTTGCATATTTTCATCCACATTGAGGGTGGGGGCAAATTTCATGATCTTATGCTGCACAATTCCCTGTGCAGCGCAAGATGGTATAATTTTGGGTTTACACTCCAAAAGTGGGGTGCGTGCTTAGGAACTGGGACATGCCTTATCTGAGCCTTCCCATGCAGAGCTGATCTCAGCATCTGTGTGTAGCTGCAGCTGGGTGTGTCCCTACCTGTATGTATGCTGGAGGGGGCTTGAGGGCCTGTCATAGCAGTACAGTATAAAGGGAGCCCAGGCTGGTGAGTCAGGTGGGCTCAATGGTATCCCAGTTCCAGGTGGCACCCATCAAAAATGCTGCTCCAAGTGTAAGATTTCGTACATAAAATGTAGCATTTAGTCCAGTGGTTCTCAACCTTTTGTACTGGTGATCCCTTTCGCATAGCAAGCCTCTGACTGCAAACCCCCCCATAAATTAAAAACACTTTTTAATATATTTAACACCATTATAAATGCTAGAGGCAAAGCAGGGTTTGGGGGTGGAGGCTGACAGCTTGTGACCCCCCATGTAATAACCTTGTGACCCCCTGAGGGGTCATGACCCCCAGTTTGAGAACCCCTGATTTAGTCTACCGGGTAGAAGGTTTTATTTTGTATTTAATCATAGAATCATAGGACAGGAAAGGACCTCAATAGATCATCTAGTCCAGTCCCCTGCACTCAAGGCAGGATAATGTAATAATTAGACCATTCCTGACAGATGTGTGTCTAACCTGTTCTTAAAAACCTCTAATGATGGAGATTCCACAACCTCTCAAGGCAATTTATTCCAGTGTTTAACCACCCGGGCAGGAAGTTTTCCTAATGTCCAACCTAAACCTCCGTTGCTGCAATTTAAGCCCGTTGCTTCTTGTCCTATCCTCAGACGTTAAGAAGAACAATTTTTCTCCCTTCTCCTTGTAACAACCTTTTATGTACTTGAAAACTGTTATCATGTGCCCTCTCAGTCTTCTCTTTTCCAGACTAACCAAACCCATTTTTTTCAATCTTCCCTCACAGGTCATGTTTTCTAGAACTTTAATCATTTTTGTTGCTCTTCTCTGGACTTTCTCCAATTTCTCCACATATTTCCTGAAATGTGGTGCCCAGAACTGGACACAATACTCCAGTTGAGGCCTTATCAGCACGAATTAGAGTGGAAAAATTACTTCTCGTGTCTTGTTTGTTAAAACACTCCTGCTAATACATCCCAGAACGACATTTGCTTTTTTTTTTTTTTGCGCAACAGTGTAACACTGTTGACTCATATTTAGCTTGTGATGCACTATGATCACCAGATCCCTTTCTGCAGTATTCCTTCCTAGGTAGTCATTTCCCATTTTGTATGTATGCAACTGATTGCTCTTTTCTAAGTGGAGTACTTGCATTTGTCCTTATTGAATTTCATCCTATTTACTTCAGACCATTTCTCCAGTTTGTCCAGATCATTTTTAATTACAATCCTACCCTCCAAAGCATTTGCAACCCTTCCCAGCTTGGTATTGTCCACAAACTTTGTAAGTGTACTCTCTATGCATTATCTAAATCATTGATGAAGATACTGAACAGAAACGGACCCAGAACTGATCCCTGCAGGGCCCTGCTTGTTTTGCCCTTCCAGCATGACTTTGAACCACTGATAACTACTCTCTGGGAATGGTTTTCCAACCAGTTATGCACCCACCTTATAGTAGCACGATCTAGGTTGCATTTCCCTAGTTTGTTTATGAGAAGGTCATGTGAAACAGTATCAAAAGCTTTATTAAAGTCAAGATATACCACGTCTACTGCTTTCCCCCATCCACAAGGCTTGTTACCCTGTCAAAGAACGCTATCAGGTTGGTTTGACACGATTTGCTCTTGACAAATCCATGCTGATTGTTACTTATCACCTTATTATCTTCTAGATGTTTGCAAATTGATTGCTTAATTATTTGCTCCATTATCTTTCTGGGTGTAGTAGATGTTTCTGGTCTTTTGGCCTTGAGATGAAAACCTTGTCTTTGTTTCTGGGACCTTGAAGTGAAAAAATTCTCTAAATTAAGCTGTCTGGTCTGTAATTCCCTGGGTTGTCCTTATTTCCCTTTTTATAGATTGGCACTATATTTGCTCTTTTCCAATCTTCTGGAATCTCCCCTGTCTTCCATGACTTTTCAAAGATAATCGCTAATGGCTCAGATATCTCCTCAGTCAGCTCCTTGAGTATTCTAGGATGCATTTCATCAGGCCCAGGTGACTTGAAAACAGCTAACTCGTCTAAGTAATTTTTAACTTGTTCTTTTCCTGTTTTAGCCTCTGATCGTACCTGATTTTCACTGCATTCATTATGTTAGACGTCCAATCGCCACCAACCTTCTGGGTGAAAAGCGAAACAAAGAAGTCACTAAGCACCTCTGCCATTTCCACATTTTCTGTTATTGTTTTTCATCCCTCATTGAGTAATGGATCTATCCTGTCCTTGGTCTTCCTCTTGCTTCTAATGTATTTGTAGAATGTTTTCTTGTTACTTTTATGTCTCTAGCTAGTTTGATCTCGTTTTGTGCCTTTTTGTCCCTACGTACTTGTGTTATTTATTTATATTCATCCTTTGTAATTTGACCTAGTTTCCACTTTTTGTAGGACCCTCTTTTGCGTTTTAGATCATTGAAGATCTCCTAGTTAAGCCATATTTCCTATCTCTCCTGTGCCCCAAATAATATTTCTTTGAAAAACTGCTAATGGTCTTCAATTGTTTTTCCCCTTAGACTTCCTTCCAATGGGATCTTACCTAACAACTCCCTGAGTTTGCTAAAGTCTGCCTTCTTGAAATCCTTTCTCTTTATTTTGCTGTTCTCCCTCCTACCATTCATTAGAATCATGAACTCTACCATTTCATGATCACTTTCACCCAAGCTGCCTTCCACTTTCAAATTCTCAACCAGTTCCTCCCTATTTGTCAAAATCAAATCTAGAACAGCCTTTCCCCTAGTAGCTTTCTCCACCTTGTGAATTAAAAAATTGTCTCCAATACATTCCAAGAATATGTTGGATAATTTGTGCCCTGCTGTGTTATTTTCACCAACAGGTGTCTGCGTAGTTGAAGTCCCCCATCACCACCAAGTCCTGTGCTTTGGATGATTTTGTTAGTTGTTTAAAAAAAGCCTCATCCACTTCTTCTTTCTGATTAGGTCATCTGTAGTAGCCCCCTACCATGACATCACCCTCATTTTTTACCCTTTGTATCCTTACCCAGGGACTTTTAACAAGTCTCTTGCCTATTTCTATCTCAACCACAGTCCAAGCGTATACATTTTTAATATATACGGCAACACCTACTCCCTTTTTCACCTGCCTGTCCTTCCTGAGCAAGCTGTACCCTTCTATACCAATATTCCAGTCATGCGTATTATCCCACCAAGTCTCTGTGATGCTGTGATGTTGCACTCTGTACAATTGTATGAAGATATGCTAATGAGTGTGAATATAATGTTACTGGAATATGCTTCATGCAAAAAGTCTCTTGTAAGGTATCATTACAAAGCTTATAATCTACTGAGTGTGGTCATCCTATTTGTATAAATGTAACACTCTTGTATCTGAAATTAGAAATATGATATATAATTCTGAACTGGAATCCATCTTTAACCTGGTGCTTTTCCATTTAGAAGGAGGGGTGGGAACCCAGAGAGGGACAAAGGATTCCCGCCATGTGCAAAAGATATATAAGGGAGTGGAACAGAACAAAGGAGGCTGCAGTCATGAGAAATCCCCTAGCTACCACCTGAGCTGAAACAAGGACTGTACCAGGGGAAAGGATTGGGCCCAGACTAGGAAGGTGTCCAGTCTGTGATAGAAGCTTATTAAAACATCTCTGAGGGTGAGATTTTCATCTGTAATCACTTTCTTACTGTATTAGGTTTAGATTTGCATTTTTTATTTTATTTTGCTTGGTAATTCATTTTGTTCTGTCTGTTATTACTTGGAACCACTTAAATCATACTTTTTGTATTTAATAAAATCACTTTTTACTTATTAATTGACCCAGAGTATGTATTAATACCTGGGGGGGGGGGTGAACAGCTGTGCATATCTCTCTATCAGTGTTATAGAGGGTGAACAATTTATGAGTTTATCCTGTATAAGCTTTATACAGGGTAAAATGGATTTATTTGGGGTTTGGATCCCATTGGGAGCTGGGCATCTGAGTGTTGGAGACAGGAACACTTCTTAAGCTGTTTTCAGTTAAGCCTGCAGCTTTTGGGGACATGGGTCAGAACTGGGTCTGTGTTTGCAGCAGGCAAGCGTGTCTGGCTCAAACCAGGCAGGGCACTGAAGTCCCAAACTGCCAGGGAAAATGGACTCAGAGGTAGTCTCAGCACATCAGTTGGCAGTTCCTAAGGGGTTTTCTGTGATCCAACCTGTCACAGATGCCAACTATGTCATAGTTGTGTTTATTAGTATTTCGAGTTTTTGCTTATTCCCCATACTTCTCGCATTAGTGTACAGACATATAAGATTTGATTTGATTCCCCACCCCGTTCTGTCTTGTTTCTCCCTTATCCCTGCTATAACAGCCCAGGCTCCCCCCAAATTCTGACCCTTCTCCCAGGTCTCCATGTTTTTGACTTACCTGTGGGTTTTGGTTACCTGCCCCCTTCGAACCTAGTTTAAAGCCCTCCTCACTAGGTTAGTATCCAAATATGCTCTTCCTCTTCCTCCACAGGTGGACCCCATCTTGTTTAGCAGACTTTCTTCCTGGAACAGCATCCCGTGGTCAAGGAAACCGAAGAACTCCTGGTGACATCATCCTCGCAGCCAGGCATTCACCTCCAGGATGCCTCTGTCTCTGTCTGGACCCCTACCCTTGACTGAAAGGATCGAAGAGACCACCACCTATGCTCCGAATTCCTTCATCCTTACTCCCAGAGCCCTGTAGTCACTTCTGATCTGCTGAGGGTCGTACCTCGCAGTATCATTGGTTCCCACATGGATGAGTAGCATGGGGTAGTAGTCAGAGGGCCAGATGATCCTCAACAATCCCTCCATAACGTCTCGGATACGGGCTTCTGGCAGGCAGCATACCTCCTGGGATGCCATGTCAGGGCAACAGATGGGTGCATCTTTCCCCCTCAGAAGAGAGTCACCAACAACCGCTACCGTACGTTTCCTCCTGGGAGTGGTGGCTGTGATCCTCCCAGCCTTGGGGGTACATGGCTTCTCCTCCTCCACCTTTGGGGGTGATTCCTCATTGCTCGTTGCCAGGACAGCATAACAGTTCTCTGAGGGATAGCTCAGTGGTTTGAGCATTGCTCTGCTAAACCCAAAGTTGTGAGTTTAATCCTTGAGGGGGCCATTTAGGGATCTGGGGCAAAAATCTGTCTGGGTATTGGTCCTGCTTTGAGCAGGGGGTTGGACTAGATGACCTTCTGAGGTCCCTTCCAACCCTGATATTCTATGATTCTATAACCCATTTGACCCTGAATCACATCCAGAGGTGCTTATCAAGATACCTACTGGACTGCATGTAACATCAGATGTACAAGAGATGTGAAAATAGCTGATATTGGTGAAGAACAAATGGAGAGATTTGTGAAAGGTGGCTTTATTCTGATAGGACACGTAGCTTCTTCAGCCCAGTCAAGAAATCTGGCATCAAAATATTTACTGAGATGGCCAATAAGACCATATTTAAGTTTGGCAAGGGAGGGACAATCACAGCAGCTATCAGCCCAGAAATTGTTTTCTGCAGAGCCCTATTCTTAGCAAAATACAGAGATGATGTTTCAATGGCAACTGTTCTTAGTCACTCACTTGGACCAGTGCCTATGTCCCTCTTCTATGGTGATGGAACAATGAGAAGAACAGACAAAGCTGAATTAGAGCATCAGCTGGAAGTTCAAGATGAAAGAATCTGTGAGCTAAAAGCATGCAACAAAGAAACCACATTGTACATCAGAGATGTCATGGCTGTCATACAAATGATGACTGGAGACAAATTCCTTGCATTCAGTGAACTGGCTGTTGTGTACTTGAGGCAGTCCTAAAAGAATTTGAAAAAGCTAATTCTGTCATCAAAGTCTTTGACAGATATGACAACAATAACTATGTGAAAACTGCAGAAAGACAGTGCCAGACAGGACCTAAAGTTGGATGCAAGAAATACCAGGTGATTGGTGGACATCCTGTACATCCATGGAAAAAATTTCTACACATGGCCTCCAACAAGCAGCCATTTGAAAATTTTCTCTGTGAATATATAGGTCAAAATACACGAGAGTATAGGAGCACACCCAGCACAAACATGCCTTCATGATGGAGGCTTTTCCAATGGTGAAGAAGTAAAGTCCATTACTAGTATAGGTGCTGAAGAAGCCCAGGACTTGTACAATACTCAGGAGGAAGTGGACATAAGGATTCTTCTGCATGCATCTTAAGCAAAGTAACCTGTCATGGGCTAAGAGGGAAGGTTCTCTTATGGATTGGTAACTGGTTAAAAGATAGGAAACAAAGGGTAGGAATAAATGGTTAGTTTTCAGACTGGGGAGAGGTAAATAGTGGTGTCCCCCAGCAGTCTTTACTGGGCCCAGTCCTATTCAACATATTCATAAATGATCTGGAAAAAGGGGTAAACAGTGAGGTGGCAAAATTTACAGATAATACAAAACTACTCAAGAAGTTAAGTCCCAGGCAGCACAAAAGGATCTCTCAAAACTGGGTGACTGGGCAGCAAAATGGCAGATGAAATTCAATGTTGATAAATGCAAAGTAATGCACATTTGAAAACATAATTCCAACTATACATATAAAATGATGGGGTCTAAATTAGCTGTTACCACTCAAGAAAGAGATCTTGGAGTCATTGTGGATAGTTCTTTGAAAACATCCACTCAAAGTGCAGCAGCAGTCAAAAAAGTGAACAGAATGTTGGGCATCATTAGGAAAGGGATAGATAGTAAGACAGAAAATATCATATTGCATCTATATAATCCATGGTACACCCACATCTTGAATACTGCGTGCAGATGTGGTCGCCCCATCTCAAAAAATATATACTGGAATTGGAAAAGGTTCAGAAAAGAGCAACAAAAATGATTAGGGGTATGGAACGGCTGACAATTGAGTAGAGATTAATAAGACTGGGACTTTTCAGTTTGGAAAAGAGACCACTAAGGGGGGATATGATTGAGGTCTATAAAATCATGACTGGTGTGGAGAAAGTAAATAAATAAATAAGGAAGTGTTATTTACTCCTTCTCATAACACAAGAATTAGGGGTCACCACGTGAAATTAATAGGCAGCAGATTTAAAACAGAAGGAAGTACTTCTTCACACAATGCACAGTCAACCTGTGGAATTCCTTGCCAGAGGATTTTGTGAAGGCAAATACTATAACAGGGTTCCAAAAAGAACTTGATAAGTTCATGGAGGATAGGTCCATCAATGGTTATTAGCCAGGATGGACAGGGATGGTGTCCCTAGCCTCCGTTGGCCAGAAGCTGGGAATGGGCAACAGGGGATGGATCACTTGATGATTACTTGTTCTGTTCATTTGCTCTGGGGAACCTGGTATTGGCCACTGTCGGAAGACAGGATACTGGGCTAGATGGACCTTTGGTCTAACCCAGTATGGCCATTCTTATGCATGCTGTATGTGCCCATATAGCTTTTGATTCTCTTGGTGTCAAAGGAACCATTGTAATTATGTCACCTTATACAGTTGTTTTGGTCCTTTCTGTTCACTACTTTCCAAAAATGGAATGCACAGATACCATGTGGATTGAAACAGGCACCATTACCAGCACAACTGACAAGTATTGCTTCATACCTCTGCATGCAACTTGTGACACACTCACTCCTGACTTTTCCAACATACTTCCTGCAGTACATGCATTAACAGGATGTGACTCTGTGTCATCCCTAATTGATACTGGGGGGAAAACATCTGTGTTTATTTAAATGACAAATGTCAAAACCCAGAAGGGGTTCATTTTGATCGTGTGACTCAGCCGGCAGGCTGAGCCACTGAAGACCTGCCAAATGAGATCAACAACCTATAGGGGGCACCAGGAGAGGAAAAAGGCTTGCAGTACCGCATGTAGCATTAGGAGGCACTCAAGAGGTGAATGTCCCCCATTACAGATGCAAAAATAACTTTGTGTCCTTGCTTATTATCTTCCAAAGTTCCATGACTGTGCCTCAGGAGGCAGGAAGTCCTCCTGGGGGCTCAGCTTGTTGTGTCCATCAGGGAGTTGACAACATGTTAATTTTAGCAATCTCCTTCCCCATTGTGATAGGAAAGGGCTATCTCCCTTACTCATTAATTTGATGACTTTGTTTACCATTTATGTAAAAGTAACTTCAATGTCTCTACCCGACAACCAGACTGGTCAGACAAGCAAATACATTTCTTTGTCTAAAGCAGACTTGGCTTATACATTGCTTGCCAAACATATTTTAAGAACATAATTCTAGCACATATTTATAACTCTTTGTACACTCCCCATACATACACATGTCTGACTTAGAACAACGCTTCCTCAGCTCTCGTTCCCTAGTACCCCAACTCTACTTGCGCTACGTTGATGACATCTTCATCATCTGGACCCAGGGGAAGGAGGCCCTTGAGGAATTCCACATTGATTTCAACAATTTCCACCCCACCATCAACCTCAGCCTGGACGAGTCCACACAAGAGATCCACTTCCTGGACACTACAGTACAAATAAGCGATGGTCACATAAACACCACCCTATACCGGAAACCTACTGCCCGCTATACTTACCTACATGCCTCCAGCTTTCATCCAGACCACATCACACAATCCATTGTCTACAGCCAAGCCCTAAGATACAACCGCATTTGCTCCAATCCCTCAGACAGAGAAAAACACCAATAGGATCTCTATCAAGTGTTCTTAAAACTACAATATCCACCTGGGGAAGTGAAGAAACAGATTGACAGTGCCAGAAGGGTACCCAGAAGTAAGGTGACCAGATGTCCCAATTTTATAGGGACAGTCCCGATTTTGGGGGCTTTTTCTTATGTAGGCACCTATTACCCCCCACCATCTGTCCCGATTTTTCACACTTGCTCTCTGGTCACCCTACCCAGAAGTCACCTACTACAGGACAGGCCCAACAAAGAAAGTAACAGAACACCACTAGCTATCACCTACAGCCCCCAACTAAAACCTCTCCAGCGCATCATCAAGGATCTACAACCTATCCTGAAGGACGATCCCTTACTCTCACAGACTTTGGGAGACAGGCCAGTCCTCACTTACAGACAGCCCCCCAACCTGAAGCAACTCACCAGCAACTACACACCACACAACGGAAACACTAACCCAGGAACCAATCCCTGCAACAAACGCCGTTGTCAACTCTCTCCGTATATCTATTCAAGGGACACCATCATAGGACCTAACCACATCAGCCACACCATCAAGGGCACATTCACCTGCACATATACCAATGTGATATATGCCATCATGTGCCAACAATGCCCCTTTGCCATGTACATTGGCCAAACCGGACTGTCTCTATGCAAAAGAATAAATGGACAAAGTTCAGACATCAAGGATTGTAACATTCAAAAACCAGTAGGAGAGCACTTCAATCTCCCTGGACACTCAATAACATACTTAAAAGTCACCATTCTTCAACAAAAAACCCCATCAAAAACAGACTTCAACGAGAAACTGCAGAACTGGAATTAATTTGCAAACTGGACACCATCAAATTAGGCCTGAATAAAGACTGGGAGTGACTGGGTCACTGCAAAAAATAATTTTCCCTCTGTTGATACTAACACCTTCTTGTCAACTGCTGGGAATGGGCCACATCCACGTTGATTGAATTGGCCTCGTTAGCACTACAAAAAGTAATTTTCCCTCTGTTGATATTCACCCCTTCTTGTCAACTGTTGGGAATGGGCCACATCCACCCTATTTGAATTGGTCTCGTTAGCACTGACCCCCCACTTAGTAAGGCAATTCCCATCTTTTCATATGCTGTATATTTATACCTGCTTACTGCATTTTCCACTCCATGCATCTGATGAAGTGGGTTATAGCCCATGAAAATTTATGCCCAAATAATTTTTTTAGTCTATAAGGTGCCACAGGATTCCTCGTTGTTTTTACACCACACAATGATTTTCAGGACCAGTGTGTCACCAGTTTGCATATGATAATTTACAGAACACCTTTTAGATACAGATTATGACAACAGTGAGTTGGAGTACATTGAGTATGTCAGGCCTGACAAGTGATGCTGACACAGAATAGTAAACCACCAATAAGCCTCTGTGTCACAGATGGACAAGCTGCAATTTCTGCAGCAAGGAAGTTGATAGCAATGCTGTATGACCAGAGCAAGAAAGAAAAGGAGACCCAGAGACCTGAATTCCTTGTGTTGCCATGTGGCAACCAAAAAGGACTAGTCACTGGCCAAACTCCCACCATGTGAGGGCAGTTTTGAAGATCATATCAAAAGAGCATCTTGGCAAACAAAGATTTGGAAGTCTTCGCATACAGGCAAGCCAGATATTGGATCACCATTGCAACATGGATGGAAAAAAGTGGATGTCTGCTATTCACCCACTAATAGACGTACAATGCGGTAGAAACCTGGAACCAGATACTCACCTGATGTGAACTGACCCAGCTCCATTGAAGTGGGGGAGGAGCTGCTGGGGCTCCAGCGTTCCCCTCACCCACGGTGACTGAAAGCACGGGGTCCCCGCTGCCGCTGGCAGCAGCTTGGAGCTGTGAAGTCTATCACTGGCAGTTGGGAGCTGCGGGGTGCCCCCAACTATGGCAGAGGCTTGGAGCTGTGGGGGTCCCTCCGCTACTCACAGTGGTAGCTTGGGTGGGCAGGGGCTCCCTGCCACCTGTGGTGCTGGCTGGGGACTGCGAGGGGGGCCCCGCTTTCCGCAGTGGCTGGGAGTTGCACGTGGGACCCACTGGCTCACAGCAGGTCCAGCCCTGCCACCCCGGGGCTGAAGCAGAAATGTCACGGAGGTCTCTGGAAGTCACTTTGTGACAAAATCTTAGTCTTAGCAATAGGTGCACACTCCCTGTGCAGCCTCCCGTATTCTGCCCTTTCACCCCAATCCCAACCCCATGCAGCATAACAGACCAGGTTTTCACTGTGGCCACTTGGGCCAAGGTAGGATTTGTTCCTTTTTTTTTAAAAATGCAGTCACCTTTAAAACCGGGGCTCTGGGGGAGAAATACCAAAAACTTCCCTTTGGACACTCCACCCGCTAGTTTCTTAATTTGGATTTTTCATAGATTAAGGATTTGGGGCCATTTCTTTTCTGCCAAAAAGCCAGTAATTTCACAGCCCAATAATTAGGTGAATATGAAAACCGGAGAACCCAAACCCTACTGTCTTCATATAAGTGAAACCTTCTTAATGAACGAAAAATGTTGTACATTTTGATGTTGTGTCATTAGGCTGTGATACAATGTGGTCAAATCTGTATATATCATAATTATATTGCAGGAAAAATATTACCATCTCCCGAAGTGTTTCGTAGGCTGCAAAAAGCAATTTCAGGGTCTGTGAATATCCTCTACTGCTTGCATAATTTACTCTATAAAAATGGTGAGGTGCTATACCGGAAACCTACTGACCACTACACTTACCTACATGCCTCCAGCTTCCATCCAGGACACACAACACGATCCATTGTCTACAGCCAAGCTCTAAGATATAACCGCATTTGCTCCAATCCCTCAGATAGAGACAAGCACCTACAAGATCTCTATCAAGCATTCTTAAAACTACAATACCCACCTGCTGAAGTAAAAAAACAGATTGACAGAGCCAGACGAGTACCCAGAAGTCATCTCCTACAAGACAGGCCCAACAAAGAAAATAACAGAACACCACTAGCTGTCACCTTCAGCCCCCAGCTAAAACCTCTCCAGCGCATCATCAAAGATCTACAACCTATCCTGAAAGATGATCCCTCACTCTCACAGATCTTGGGAGACAGACCTGTCCTCACTTACAGACAACCCCCCAACCTAAAGCAAATACTCACCAGCAACCACACATCACTGAACAAAAACACTGACCCAGGAGCCTATCCTTGTAACAAAGCTCGATGCCAACTCTGTCCACATATCTATTCAAGTGACATCATCATAGGACCTAATCACATCAGCCATACCATCAGGGGCTCGTTCACCTGCACATCTACCAATGTGATATATGCCATCATGTGCTAGCAATGCCCCTCTGCCATGTACATTGGCCAAACCGGACAGTCTCTACGCAAAAGAATTAATGGACACAAATCTGACATCAGGAATCATAATACTCAAAAACCAGTGGGAGAACACTTTAACCTGTCTGGTCATTCAATGACAGACCTGCGGGTGGCTATCTTACAACAGAAAAACTTCAAAAACAGACTCCAACGAGAGACTGCTGAGCTGGAATTGATTTGCAAACTAGATACAATCAATTTAGGATTGAATAAGGACTGGGAATGGCTGAGCCATTACAAACATTGACTCTATCTCCCCTTATAAGTATTCTCACACTTCTTATCAAACTGTCTGTACTGGGCTATCTTGATTATCACTTCAAAAATTTTTTTTCACTTACTTAATTGGCCTCTCAGAGTTGGTAAGACAACTCCCACCTGTTCATGCTCTCTGTATCTGTGTATATATGTTCCACTATATGTCCTCAATATATGTTTCATTCTATATGCATCCGAAGAAGTGGTCTGTAGCCCACAAAAGCTTATGCTCTAATAAATTTGTTAGTCTCTAAGGTGCCACAAGTACTCCAGTTCTTTTTTTAGAATAGGTGGTAACCTACAACCAAGGGATTAGCACAAATGGGTTGCCTAAAACAGTGGTTTTCAAAAAGCAGGTTGCAATCCAGTACTGGGTCACGGTATGTAAGGCACTGGGTCGCGGTGGCTCTGGTAAGCACCGCCGACCAGGCCATTAAAAGTCCCATAGGCGGTACTGCCCAGCTAAGGCAGGCTAGTCCCTACCTGTTCTGACACCGTGCGCCCCGGAAGCGGCCAGCAGCAGGTCCGGCTCCTAGGTGGGGGGGCTAAGGGGCTCCGCGCGCTGCTCCCACCCCGAGCACAGGCTCCATACTCTGACCAATGGGTGCTGGGAGGGGGGGCGGTGCCTTTGGGTGAGAGCCGAACAGAGCCCTTGCGCTCCTCTGCCTAGGAGCCGGACATGCTGCTGACCGCTTCTGGAGCACAGTGCGGTTCACGGTGCCAGGACAGGAAGGAAGCCTGCCTTATCACCCCTGCTCTGCCGCTGACCAGGAGCCGCCCGAGGTAAGCCCGTGCCCCAATCCCCTGCTCCAGCCCTGAGCCCCCCCAAAGCCAGAGCCCCTTCCTGCACCCCATACCCCTCATCCCTGGCCTCACCCCAGAGCCCTGACCCCCGCCCATACCCCAACCCTCTTCCCCATCCCTGAGGCCCCCCAAATCCAGAGCCCCCTCCTGCACCCAACTCCCTACCCTAGCCCAGAGCCCCCTCCCACACTGTGAACCCCTCATTCCTGGCCCCATTTCTCACCTCCACACTCCAACCCTCTGCTCCAGCCCTGAGCCCCTCCCATATCTCAACCCCCTCATCCCCAGCTCCGCTGGGTTGCAGGCATCAACAATTTTCTTCAAGTGGGTCGCCAGAAAAAAAGATTGAAAATGTACTGAAAAACTTGGGTGGGCAACTGAAGTAGTCATTTAAAACAGGAGTAAAGGATTCTATTGGGAAAATGAGATCCTTTATGCAGCATTTTATTATACAGGGTGCAATACAATAGATCAGGTCGGCGAGCGCTTATTCAAAATAAAATATTTTCAGGACCCCCTTCCACTTTTTACTATGACAGTAAATTTATCATTGACTACAGTGATCTGCCTATATAATGTGTGTGCGTTTCACGAGGTTGACAGGGAATACTTGATGTGGAAGGATAAGGATGTGCAGGAAGTGAGGGAAGAAGATATTTTTTGCATTAGATTTGCAATAAAATTTGCAATGCTTCATGTCCTACCCACCCCCCAATTGCCTTTCATGATCCTCCCTGGGGGCTGCTCCCCACCATCAGCTGAGAAACACTGCAATATATCACGAGTTCCTAGCTTGGGGACTCTGACTAGCTGTAAGGGTGATGCAACTACTCTGCCTTTCCTATATTGCAAAATGGGAGGAGGGTGCCAGATAGATCCTGGCTAGATGAGAGCAGGATCCCAGTATGGAAAAGGCTGAAAAACACTGCAGTAGATGAAGTATGCTGAATAGTTAATAAATCTCTGCCTCAAGAGTCTTACAACCTAAGGGCTCAGCTTGTACAACTCATAGAATTGCGTGAGTGCTTCACAGAACAATTATTTCAGAGAAGGTGGCTGGATCATCATCAGTTTTACTGAAGAGGGGAGGGAGGTTGGCATAATTTAGTATTAGTCTGTTGCAACTGTATGCACTGAAATGCAAAGAGTCGGAGTCTAGATCTAGAGCAGGCAAAAGAGACAAAAAGAGCAGTCAGAAGAGAATCACATGGAGATCAAAGAAAGCAGGAGGAGATGACGACAGGGCTAAGAGTCTCATTAGCTTTAATGAGGAAAGAAGCCTGCATAGAAGTGAAGTAAGGGTAAGATGTGGTCAGAGGAGCAGAAGATGCAGATCAGGTTTAATTGTGTCTTGTTTATCAAAATAATCCACTTCTTTTCAAAGTTTAGAACTGACTGAAGTTGTTCACACTGTTTTTATTTGCTCCACACTAAAATCGGGTTGGGATTCAACTCAAACATGACATTTCCCCAGAAGTATAGTCATCTCATGAGCTATGGGAACAATCCGAAACACTGTAAATAGTTCATTGACTCACCCGCATCAAGAGGACCCCTCCCTAAAGGAAGACTTTGAAAACACTCCTTAATTTAATAATCCACAATAAGGAAGGAGTTGCATCAACCAATGAGGAGACTTGGAGTAAGGTCTGCACTGGGGGAGTCTTTACAAGTGAGGGAGCTGGGGAAGGGCAGCTCTGTACAGGGGATTCTCTCCACTGAGTGTAGGGGGGACTCTCCAGAGAGTGAAGGGGGTGGGGGGCAGGCAGGTCTGTGGGGCGAGTGGCGAGTCTCCAGAGAGTGAAGGGGCAGGGCTCTAGGGAGGACTCTCCAGTGGGAGGGGGGGAGGCAGGTCTGTGAGGAGGTGGAGACTCTCCAGTGAGTGTGGGAAGAGGGGGTTGACTCTTTCGCCCATTCCCCACAGCTCAGAGCCCGAGGGGAAGCTCCTGAGCTTCTTCGTCCCCACACCCAACCAAGCGCCGCGAAGCCCTTCCCCTCCTCTCCCAAGATGGCGATGGCGGCGGCGGCCCCTCCCCCTAGATCCCAAGGGCTGGGGCGGGGCCCCTGGAGCCCGTCCTCCCGCAGCTGCGGCCAGGGACGGTTATGTGTGAGCGCGGCTGGGCGGCTGTGGGACGCGGCTGGCAGTTAGCAGGAGCGAGCGCAGCTGGGGCCCGAGCGGAGAGAGCTGCGCGCGCCGGGCCGGCTCCCCCGGAGTAAGTAGCGCGGTCCTCGAGGCACCGGCAGGCTCGGCTGTGGCAGGAGCCAGGCGGGCGGCGGCGGGCAAACTTTCCCTGCGGGCTCTCGCTGCCTGGGCTCCGGCCGCTGCTCCGCGGCCATGTTGGGAGCCCGTGTCGCTGGGCTGGCTCGGGAACTGCCCCTGTGGGGGTGGGCAGGGCGCGACCCCGTCCTCGGGTGCGGGATCTCGACCGACAAACTTCGCCCGCGGGAGTTTGCTCCTGGGGGAGGTCGGTGGGGACGCGTTTCCCCCGCATTTCCGCAGGGCAAGGTGCTGGCGCTGGCCCCAGCCCTAGCCCCGTGCGGGGCGGCAATGGGGGGGCTCGGGCGCGACAGCGCTGGGAGTTGTAGGTGCTCCGTGCCCATCCCGGGCCGGTGGTTACTCACCCCTAGCTCCGCTGCAGGCAATGCCAGCGGGCGGGACTCCAGTCCTGCCTCCCCGGAGAGGGTGTACCGAGTGCCTGGAGCCCCCTGGCCGCCTGGCCCGGGGGTTCCGCGCTGCGGGGATGCGAGTGTTGGGCTGCAGGAGGGGGAGACTCCCTGTAACTTGACAGTATCGGGAGTGGATTGTGACTGAAGGGGGGCGAGCGAGCTCCCCTGTATTTATTGTCACTTCGAAAGGACCCTGTGGTTGCGGCAGCCGCAGGTAAACCTCTCACTCGCTTAAATGGGAACAGGGTTGGGCCCATAGTCTTTAGTTGTCTGAATTTGTTGTTTCACTTCACTTATAAATCACCCCCATATTCAAACTAAAACCCCCAAATCCTGGGTAGCTGTGTGGAAATAAATATTTGGGTTTAGGGATTTATTTGGGGTTTGTGCACAGTATTTTGCAGGACAGATTGTTTTCTTGAAAGAAATGATTACATTTGTGTAATCTTGGTTGGGTTTTTTTTTTTCGGGGTTGTGACAATCATGTAGGGATTGTGTCTCTTTTAAACTACCCTGCTAACTCTTTAAAAAGAGAGAGTGCTTAAGTATATAGTGTGTAAAAATTCATGATGCATGTTGTAACTTATCCCTTGAAGCAAATATATGTTCTGTAGCTCAGTAAATGCCAGTTGCCAGAAGAGGTATTTCTTTGGAGCTGCATATATATCTATTGATATACAGTGCCTATACAGACCAGCCTGCAGCCTGGTGTGTGTGGACAGACCCCTGTGCAAATGTGGAATACCCTTGAATTCAGTGGGTCTCCATGTGAGTGTGGGGATCTGCCTGTGTGTCATATTGCCTAAGCATTATATAAATACAAGGATTTCTAGACAAATGCAATAGTATATAGGATTTACACCAGCATTCAGTTCCTGGCCACATTGTATATATGAAGTTTTTAAAAAGAACAGATAGATGTTGGCTGGTCAAATCAGTATGAAGTTTCCGTTAAACACAATCCTTAATTGGTACGTCATTTATTGTTACTCTCATCTCCTGTGGGTTTCCATGAAGACATTTGAATAAACATAGCAAATGGAAGATAAGTAATCAAATATTTATCACTACTTAATTTCAGGGCTACCCAGGGGTGGGGGGGAGTAAGTGGGGCAATTTGCCCTGGGCCCTGCAGGGGCCACCACGAGAATATAGTATTCTATAATATTGCAACTTTTTTTTATGGAAGGGGCCCCCAAAATTGCTTTGCCCCAGGCCCCCTGAATCATCTGGGCAGCACTGCTTAATTTGAGGACTTTGCATAAATGTGATCTGTTTAAAGTTGTTGTTGTAGCCATGTTGGTCCCATAGATTTTAGAGACAGGGTGGATGAGGTAATATCTCTTATTGGACCAACTTCTGTTGATGAAAGAGACAAGCTTTTGAGCTACACAACTCTTCTTCAGGTCTGGGAAACATCTTAGGGTTTGTCTTCACAGCCAGTGCTACAGCAGTGCAGGTGCAGCACATTAGTGAAGATGCTCTTACGCCGATGGGAGAACTTCTACCGTTCATGTAGTTTAATCCACCTCCCTGAGAGGTGGTAGCTATGCTGGCGTGAGAAACTCTCCCATCAACATAGTGGTGTCTACACAGGGAATTAGGCCATTTTAATTACGTCGCTCAGTGGTGTGGATATAGGTCGGTAGGTCTGTTGTGTAGCCCTGGCCTTAAAGTGTGTGTTGACTGCTATGCTAAACTAAGTTCCACCTTGTATTTAGTTGTATTTTCCCAGACCTGAAAAAAGAGCTATGTGTAGCTTGAAAACTTGTCCCTTTCATCAACAGAAGTTGGTTCTAGAAAAGACATTTTCACCCACCTTGTCTTTTTAGTTCATCCAGGGCAGCTACTTACCTCTAAATCTATGAATAAATGGTTAAATTTAAAGAGGTTTGAAACAGTTCGATATGATTACTAAAAAAAAATTTGTAAAACTGCCTGAATCTTCAGTTTGTCAACATGACTAAATTTGATAGCATTTCTGTAACTTGTATATTGAAGTATATATTTGATCTTTTGAAACAGTCTAATTTTAAATGTGATGTGTTATTCCAAGGGTTCTCAAACTGGGGGTTGGGGCCCCTCAAGGGGTCACAAGGCTATTACATGGGGGGTCGCGAGCTGTCAGCCTCCACCCCAAACCCTGCTTTGCCTCCAACATTTATAATTGTATTAAATATATAAAAACATGTTTTTAATTTATAAGGGGGGGGTTGCACTCGGAGGCTTGCTGTGTGAAAGGAGTCACAGGTAAAAAAAGTTTGAGAACCACTGCGTTATTCTGAAAGCAATTCAAGAAAAAAGACTTAATCATTATACCTTTAAAATAAGGCAAAAGAGAGAATATTACTTTCAGTTGCTTTTTTCTCTTTTGGTTTTGTGAATACTTAATGATATTTTTCTATGTTCGGGAACAATGAATTGCACTCCTAGTAAGTACTACTTGGCTACTTTTTTAGTCTAAAATGTCCCACTTTATTTAGAAATATGGCTGCTGCCCAGCTACTGATTTTAATCCTTGACTTCATAAGTATTTTTAGTAAGCAAAGCTACTGCACATACCTGGAACTATGGATTAAGGATTCCTTTAATACATTGACTAAATTGACCATAATGGTCTAGAAGCATCATAAGACTTCATATTCATTAAATTTGTTTGGTTACTCTAGAGACTGAGGTCTAATACTGCCAAATAAGTTATTTGAGTTTGTAAAGCATCTAACATTTTAAATTAAAACGATGAATTAACACAACTAGGGAAGTGAGACTAAGATTAAACTGATAAACAAATTTTTAACTACTTCCTCCCTTTTCCCAAATAAGAAACTCAAATACTTGCTCAACTTCAAGATTTGTGCAGTTTAATTGGTTATTGTTAGTGATGGACTTCAGAGATGAAGGGAAAAATGATAACCGAAAATGTGGAAATGGCAGAAGTGCTAAATTACCGTTTTGTTTCAGTTTTCACCAGAAAGGTTAGTAGTGAATCTAACATAGTGAATGCCAATGAAAATTTGGTAGGATCAGTGGCTAATATAGGGAAAGAACAAGTTAAAAATTACATAGGCTGTGTCTACACCAGAGACCTTACAGTGGCACTGCTGTACCAATGCAAGGTAAGATCTCCTGTGTATGTAGTTCTCCTGTTGGCATAATTTAACCACCCCCGACGAGCAGCAGCAGCTATAGCAGCGGGAGAGTGTCTCCCACTGACATGGTGCTATCCATGCCAGCACATCTGTCAGTGTAACTTATGTCGCTCGGGGTGTGAATAAAGCTTTACTGACAAAAGTGCTAGTGTAGACATAGCCTTAGACAAGTTAGATGTCTTAAAATCACCAAGTCCTGATGAAATACATCCTAGAATAGTCAAGGAGCTGACTGAGAAGATATCTGAGCCATTAATGATTATCTTTGAAAAGTCATGGAAGACCAGAATGGTTCCAGAGGATTGGAAAGGGGCAAATATTGTGCAATCAATTTGCGAACATCTAGAAGATAACGTGATAAGTAACAGTCAGCATGGATTTGTCAAGAACAAATCATGTCAAACCAACACAATAGCTTTCTTTGATAGGCTTAACAAGCGTTTTGGATGGGGGGCAGCAGTTGATGTGGTATATCTTGACTTTAAGGCTTTTGATAGTGTTTTGCATGATCTTCTCATAAACAAACTAGGGAAATGCAGCCTAGGTGGAGCTACTAAAAGGTAGGTGCATAACTGGTTGGAAAACCATTCCCAGAGAGTAATCATCAGTGGTTCACAGTCAAGCTGGAAGGGCATATCCAGTGGGGTCCTGCAGGGATCAGTTTTGGGTCTGGTTCGGTTCCATATCTTCATCTATGATTTATAATGGCATAGAGTGTACACTTAACGTTTGTGGACAATACCAAGCTGAAAGGGGTTGCAAGTGCTTTGTAGGCTAGGATTAAACTTCAAAATGATTTGAACAAACTGGAGAAATGCTTTGAAGTAAATAGGATGAAATTCAATAAGGACAAATGCAAAACACTCCACTTAGGAAGGAACAAACGTGCACACACAAAATGGGAAATGACTGCCTAGGATGGAGTACTGTGGAAAGGGATCTGGGGTTCACAAGCTAAATGAGTCAACAGTGTAACACTTTTGCCAAAAAAAAAAAAAAAAAAGCAATCATCATTCTGGGATGTAATAGCAGGAGTGTTGTAAGCAAGACAGGAGAAGTAATTCTTCCGCTCTAGTCCACACTGATTAGGCCTCAACTGGAGTATTGTGTCCAGTTCTGGGTGTCACATTTCAGGAAAGATGTGGACAAATTGGAGAGAGTCCAGAGGAGAGCAACAAAAATGATTAAAGGTCTAGAAAACATGACTTGTGAGGGATGATTGAAAAAACTAGGTTTGTTTAGTCTGGAGAAGAGAATACTGAGAGGGGACATAACAGTTTTCAAGTATATAAAAGCTTGTTACAAGGAGGACAGAGAAAAATTGTTCTTCTTAACCTCCGAGGCTAGGACCAGAAGCAATGGTCTTAAATTGTAGCAAAGGCAGTTTAGGTTGGACATTAGGAAAAACTTCCTGTCAGGGTAGTTAAGTAATGGGATAAATTGCCTAGGGAGGTTGTCCAACCTGCTCTTAGAATCTCCATCATTGGAGAATTTTACAAACACCTGTCAGGAATGGTCTAGATAGTACTCAATCCTGCCGTGAGTGCAGGGGACTGGAGTCGACTAGATGATCTCTCGGGTTCCCTTTCAGTCCTATGATTCTGTGAGATGTGTATTTCTTTGAACATTATTTTTCATGGGTCTCATAAGTATGTGGTGTTGCTACAGATGATCTACAGTGCGTGGACACAACAATATGAGAAAGTAGCATCTTTAGTTTTGAATTTAAACTATAATTTTAATTATATTTTTAGAGTTAATTTTTAATTGAAGAGTGGTTAAGGAGTTGAGTGCAAAATGAGAATCTTATTTCCGTTATGACTGCCCACTTCAATGGCTTCCTGTACTCTGGGTCGACTAATTAAAAACTGTATGTTTCCAGGAGTTTGTTTTGAGTATTACAGTTACTGGCTCTAAATGGCATTTATACTGAATCCGGCAGTCCACGGTGTGCTGAATATGAATCACTAATTGCATCAACCCTGCGGCTGGTCTGTGCCAGTCGACTCGAGCGGCTTGGGCTGCGGGGCTATTTCACTGCTGTATAAACTTCTGGGCTTGGGCTGAAGTTGTAGCTTGAGTCGACGTACCTTAGGTCAAGTTACCGTGGGGTCTACACCCTGTCGACTTACCTTACTCTTCTTAAACCCACAAAGGGTTTAAGAGGTTAGTGTTGCAAACAAAGCTAGGTAGATAGAGCCACTTAAATTCTAAATCAAAACTGAGATGTAGAGGCTTGGCATGAGGAGAAAATTGGATTAGTTTCCTCCCTTGTGTCATTCAGAATTGAGAAGCTAAGATTTTTTTTTTCTAATATGCATTGATGACAGGAGTGTTCATTCTGTAAAGAGGACTGAATTCCATTTTTAATTGAGCTATGGGCTGGGATATAAATTAGGGTTACATACCTCCTTGATTAACAGTCGATCTCTCACGAAGGCAGTGGTCCCCAAACTATGGGGCGTGCCTCCCAAGAAGGGTACAGAGAAACGTTCGGGAGGAGGGGTGCAGTGGGGTCCAGGTCAACCCGCACAAGGACGGGGAAGGAGTACCACCCAGCCCCGGCTCAGCTCCTGGCCACGGCCCGAGATCTGGATTGGTCCCTGTCTCACGGCTCCCGCTCCAAGCTCTGGCCCCATTCCTGGCCCTGGCAATTGATCGTGGCACCCGGGGTGGGGGGTGCAGACTGGGCAAGGGGAGGTGTGACTGAAAAAATTTGGGGACCACTGCACTAATGTCAGTGGGAGTTTGTACAAAGATCCGGGGGGAAGCAACCTGGCCTTCTATCTAGTAACTAAACTTTTATTTATTACCATTATTCAATATCTTATTGTCACATTCAGCATAGATTCCAAGGCCAGAAGGGACCATTGATCATCTAGTATGACCTCCTATGTAACACAGGCATAGAATTTCCCCAAAATAATTCCTAGAGCATCTCTTTAAAAAAAAAAAAAAAAAAAAAAAAAAAAAAGGGGGGGGGGGGGGGGATCCAGTCTTGATTTAAATTAGCCAGTGATGGAGAATCCACTATGAATCCCAATCAGTTGTTCTAGTGGTTAATTACCCTCACTGTTTAAAACTTAGGCCTTGTATCTAGTCTGAATTCCTCTAAGTTCTCTTTCCTTCCTTTGCATTTTTCTCACTGTAGGAATTTTAAAAATCTCACCCATCTGTCTAAGATGATCAGCAGTGAAATAGTTAATGATAAAATGTTGTTAAGCTAAAATATAGCTTTTAACACACACCAGTGTGATTAGTGTTGGTGAGGTGGCTCAGAGCTTCACTCATCTGAGCCGGTGTTTCAGGTTGTCTGCAGACTTGAGAAGACAATAGTAGCTCTAATACACTTTCTTTATTGCCATAGTTACATGGATTCAAGCTAGCTCGTGTGTAGTTTTGGCTGTGTAGCCATATCCTGGTTGGGGTCAACCCTAGAATTCCCTTACATACAGTAAACTGCTGTTCAATCTAAAATACTCAGAATGAAGTCCTGATTTCCCACTAGAAGAAAAAGAGCAGTATCGTAAATAACTACATTCCATGGCAACATACTTTTAATCTTTTCATTGACTTCAGAATAATTTTAGTGGTTAAGCTTATTTTTTTCAATTACTTCATATGATTTGTAAAAGCAATAATGATATCCAGTTAGGGCGCTGTTGTCGACTGTATGGACAGGTAAATTAAATAATTTAATTTAATTCCGATTAAATTTTCAGAGTTTATTTTGTTTGAAAAGGGAATAAAGGTTGTTATACAAAACTTACTTTTGAAATGGAACAACCTAAGCTTAAAAAGTTGTCCTTTTTTTTCCCCTAAAGAAGTTAAAAAATGTATGATGTGTTGTCTAAATTACTTGGAGCACAAGTAATATTACAAGTAATTGCTTTAATAGTGATGGAGGAGAAAAGGGATATCTGTAGAGTGTGGAAAAATATATTTATCACACTGAAGAATGTTGTAATGTTTTTATAAGTCATGATAATAGCTGTACTAACAAGTCAAGTCCTGCAAATTCTTATTCATATGAGCAGTCCTGTTGAGGTAAATGGAACTGCTTGAATGAGTATGAATTGCTTATTTGGGGGCTTGCAGAATTAGGGCTGCAATTTTGCACAGTAATGCTCTTTTTAGTTAATCAGGGTGGATTTGATTTAAATCACTAGTCAGGAAAACTCGATTTAATCGTGGTTTTCTACATAAAAGTGCATTCTTGTTGGTTGTTATAACCTTAAAACATATTATTCACAACTCAGATAGATGTAGGTTTCATTTTTAGAAGGTACACACTCTACATTTTTTAAACTGTGATTTATTTTGAAAACTTTTCAGATTAGTTTTACAGCTATATCAGAAAATGAATGATTGTTTGGTTATTTCATTTACCAAAGGTAATTGAAGCAGATAGTTCACCTCCCAATCACTTCATAAATATCTCCGATTCAACAGGTTAATCATTAATATTTGGAGGATTTTCTTGCCATGCTGTATTAGGAGGAGAACATCACCAGACAGACATTTAAATTGTTTTATTTAACTAAAACAACAACGTTAAGTATTCTGGATTTTTTTTTCTTCAACATCAAACATATAATATTTTAACATAGCAAGCATACGTCCCTCACTTCTCACATTTATCTCCGGACTTCTCCTTGTCCAGCGCTATTCCGCCCCCAACAATCTTCTATTCATTGAACTTTTTGAAACTTTAGAGAGAGGTAAGGGATTGACTCTGTGTACACAAATTTGCAGAGGGGCAATAGAGTTGAGGTCTGTTATTTCTCACCTCTATTTATTTACTTTATTCATTTTAAAACATTTTTGCTGTTAACAAGCATGTTACCTCTGGAGAGACAAATCCACAGTTTGAGAACTGCAAAACTAAGCATCTCTGGTATCTTCTAGACTGAGCACCGAATCCCATTGGGTAGATAGAAAGATTAACCTAAATAATCTATACAGAAGCCTGTGGAACCCCATAAAATTGGGTCCCTAATCCATGAACTATTGGAACTCATTTACAAAACTTTTCTTAAACGTTACATAAATATATTGTCTCATATTCTAGAATTAGAATTTATAATCCCTATTCCATGATGAGATATCTTAAAGATACATTATATCTTTATTAAAACTCTTTTGATATGCTTTTTGAGGAAAAAAGCATTTTATAAAAAAAGGATGTAAATAAAAACAATATTTTTATTTATTTTATTTTTATCCACCCTGATGTTAATACTGTTTTGAGTATTTTTCTCCTGCATGGTCTCGATAGTCTTTAATCTCCGTAGTGTTAGAGTAAATAAATAATTTCTCTCTAGCATATTTGTTTTCACTTTACAAACAAAGACACTCATCTGTTGAGTTTTAAAAACCTTTCTTGAAGTGCAATCACTATAAAACTTCATTTTATAGAGGTAGTTGCTTGCATGGATTTAAAAAAAAAATTGTAGGGCTCATTATCTAGCATGTAATTCAGTAGAATGTACCATGACTTCTGCATATTGTATAAAAATGGAATTCAACCTCTGAAATTTGTGGTCTTGAAATACTGGGGTTTTCCTTTTTATATATAGTAATTTTGAGGCAAGACCTAGAAAATAGTTTACTGGAATATTCACATATAGCAGAGGTTCTCAAACTGTGGTCCACGAGCTCCATTGAGGTGGTCCGCGGATAGTTCCCTCTAAGGTGTGCACCTGGATGGCCGCACACCTAATTAGTGGAGCTGTGCAGGTGTGGCTCCAGTAATTAGGTGCCTGGACCCTGGAGAGGATGCACATGTAAGGTGAGGTGGTGGCCTTGGGGGGATTAGGGGGTAGGTGGGAGGGTGCAGTGAGGTGAGAAGAGGGGGTGGGAGGAATTTGGGATGTGCAGGGCTGTGGCAGCCAGAGAAAAAGACACAACTTTCCCTAGCTCCAGGGCTGCAGCTGATAGGGAGAGACAGCTCTCCTTCCCAGCCTCAGCTCTGTGGCCTCTGTGGGTGGGGGGGTCTCTCCCTCGCTCCTTTGCAGACCCAGGTTGCGGGCTGGGGGAGAAAGGGCACATCCATTGTATTAGAAAGATGAGACTAGTGATATTAAAATATGAGTTGTGTGCTTTTATTTGTATAACAAAAGAAGTTTATTAAGGTTTTTTATATAGTGCTTTTATCCAATGCGCTTGCCAATAGTTAGTTAACGGTACAAGCAACATTTGGAAAGATCATTAAGTGGTCCGCCAAGACCATCAGCAATTTTCAAGTGGTCCATGGGGGGGGGGTTTGAGAACCACTGACATATAGCCTCTTCACTAGTTTGATTGTACCAGTTCAGATAACTTTGAGATCTTAGCAGGGTCTTACAATTAAAGTTAGTCAATACTCTTAAGTCATTGTTTGTCAAAATGTTGCTTCAGAATGTCCTCTAGTGCAGGGGTGGGTAAACTTTTTGGCCTGAGGGCCCCATCGGGTTTCCGAAATTGTATGGCAGGCCGGTTAGGGGAGGCTGTGCCTCCCCAAACTGCCCGGCATGGCCCGGCCCTCACCCCCTATCTGACCCCCCCCGCTTCTTACCCTCTGCTGGCCCCCTCGCTCCATCCACCCCTCCCTGTCCCCGACCGCTCCCGCCGCCTCATCCAATCCCCCCTCCTTCCTGACTGCCTGCCCGCCGCCTCATCCAATTCCCCTGTTCCCTGTCCTTTGACCGCCCTGACCCCTATCCACACCCCTGCACCCTGACCACCACCCCAAACTCCCCTGCCCTCTATCCAACTCCCCCTCCCATTCCCTGCCCCCTTACCGCACGGCCCGGAGCCCCGGTGGCTGGTAGTGCTATAGCCGTGCCGCCCAGCTGGAGCCAACCATGCCACTGCGCAGCACAGAGCACCGGGTCAGGCTGCGCTGCCTGGCAAGAGCTTGCAGCCCCGCTGCTCAGCATTGTGTCAGCGGCGCAGTGAACTGAGGTTACGGGGGAGGGGGCTAGTCTCCCGGGCCAGGAGCTCAGGGGCCGGGCAGGAGGGGCTTGAGGCCGGATGTGGCTGTAGTTTGCCCACCTCTGTTCTAGTGACGGACATTTTACTAAAAATCAGAGAAATCCCCTTTCCTATAATCGTCTACCAAAAATGAAGTAAATGTAATTGGAGTGCAATCTAAAACTGTAGAAATAGTCTGACAGACAAGTTATTGCTAGCGTCAAGATGTTGAGGGTGCTCAGCAGCATGAATCTCATTGCCATTGGTGATGGAGCATTTTGAGTACGTTCTGTGGAAGTGGGAGGTGTAGGCCTCTCCTCAATTGCATCATTCTTCCTAATACACATGCCTTTCCATTAATGTAGTGAGTTATTTGCATGCGTTAAGTGGATGAGAGTATGAAATGCAGGACTTTTATGCTGTACTCCACATCTTGAAACTTTTCAGAAAGCAACTTCTTAGAACAGAAGAAGACTGCAACGTATTATACCACTAATTTTGTAAAAAAAGGAAAGTTAACTTGCCTCTAGCCTTCCCGATTTTGTAATATGGGGAACAAAATTTGACACATTTTTCCTTTGCTCCTCTTCAAGTGTGTCATACGGAGTGAGCAGGACAGTCTCAACTGTGTGAGTATAGTTGTATTATGTATTTGATGGTATACAAACACACAAGAAAATAGTCCTGCTCTAAAGACCTTCAAAATAGGACACAGCAAGTGAATGATAAGCGGTAGGATGGAAGATGAGGATGATAGTAAGAAATTAATATGATTAGATGGGCTAGCTGTGTGCATGTCCTGAAGGTTCAAAATTATTGAGGGGTGTTTTGTTTTGTTTTTTTAATCGCCGACCTAGCTATCATTAGCTGTCAGTGTTGAACTCCCACAGACTGACTTTCATTGTACACCTGTGCTGGAAATCTGTATGTGAAAGTGATTTTAAGACTATTCCTCTTAGACCAGGAGCACTGTCGTGACCATAAGCTATTTTTTTCAGGAGATAGGTCACAACTACAACTGTATAAGCCCCTTATGTTGGAGGCTGAGATAAGAGGCATTGACAGCATTGTTGTTAGAGCTACTCTTTCAGTTGTTGTGAATAGTTGTGGCAGCTGTTGGTGTGTGTGAAGGACTGGAAGTCCTTGCAGTAACTCAATAGGCTGTTTTTGAGCTTCTTGATCAAGATAGAGCAATACAGTGGTTGGATTAAGTCTTCTAAATGTTGCTGAATGTTCTCATGAGTAGGGATTGTGGGGTTTTGTGGTTGCAGCACTTGGACCTCGGCCAACTCACTAAAGATGTGGTATTTAATGGTCTCTGTTCAGAGGTCCAGAGTGAAAAATCATAATATGTGGCATGATACCATTGGCAGTCTGTACAGTGAAGTCATGACGGAGCTGTCTATTGACCCCTTGCCTACCCTGGAGGAGTTTTCCACCTTGTTCAGTTGAACTGCTGGGAGCCCTGGTGTAGACAGGGCTTTTGTATCTAGACCTTTGTTTTTACCTCTGCTTTCAATAGGCTTAACTTAAATGGGACTGGCCATGGTAACCTGTTTACGTTATGGCTCTTACTGATTTAATTAGTGTTAGCTCTGATAGAATTTTTGGTTTTGGTACCCATCCCTGGAGTAGACACAGCCACAGTCATGTCCACACTACAAGGTTAATCTATACAAAGTGAGTAAATGTGATTGCAAACGGAATGCCCTGGTATCACATAACATTGCTTTGCAAGTGTTCTGCAACAATGCTTCAACAATATTCCAACCCCGTTAAGCAGATGATTAGATTAGCCATGTTGGCCATCTAACAATATTGTAGAAATATTGTACTGTGGCTGTTTTTGAAAGTAGAAATTTTTTTTTATACTGGTTCAGCTTTCTGTTACTGTTTGCAGGTTGAAAGAGACTGATCCCACCAGGTCAGAAATGGAAGCTAAAATTGTGTGTGTGTTTAGCATTCTTGCTACTGCATTTGGGCCCAGTTTCCATCTGTGAGAATGTCTGGAATTGTGGGACCGATATGGTGGTGGTATCCTCTGATTATCATAGAGTTTCGCACCTTGAGTTGTTATGTGAATGGCCAGACACTTTTGTACACTTAAAATTGGCATGTGCACTGAATTATGCCCAAATCATTGTGTATTCATTGGTTTAGACATGCTGTCTCAACTTGCATTTCTTAGTGTTCTCACTGTGAATTTTGGAACTGCCTAAACGGCTAAATAAGTTCTTCTTCAGCAAATTATGACTGTTTACAAGTGAGGGCCCTTCCAGGCTACAACTCTCTCTTTTTGTAACCATTTCATGACTCTTATCTGATCTGGCTACAACAAACATGGTTGAATTTTGACAACACAGCAGCTATGTTGAACCAAGTCAGGTGAGTAATGAAATGATTACAAAAACACTCTTGAACTTGTTGTGTGGCAGAGCGCTTACTGGTAAGCAACATTCTTTTGTCACAGAGTTGAGTTAATCTTCCCTGGCAATCCCATGTTTCCTACAGCGTGGCACCAAAGAGTGCAAGCCCAGTAAAGAAAATCAGAAGTGTATGTCTGAAAATGTAGGCAATTCATAACATTGAGAGAAGGTAAGGTTCTCTGCATTACATTAAATAATACAGTTGTTTACATTAAAGTATTCCTTTACTATTACATTATTATGGATTAGATGTCCGTTCAGGTGTCTGGGAAATGTGTTCTCTTGGAGGTAAAGATTAAAGGCAGTCAAGTATTTTATTTTTAACATACAGGAAGCTTAGTTGAAAGTAGGTGTGTATAGTTTAGAAGTGCCAAAATAAATAAGCATCTTCCTTGTATTCTAGATACCTGATTTTTATGTATAAGAGTGGAATGAAAAGGTTTGTTTTAATAAACATTTGTTTATCATGTTACTGTAGAGATTAAAGACACTGTTCTTGCTTCAAGCATACAAAGCAGTATTATCTTTTACTTTGTGCATTTGGGACCAACTTCTGTTTTTCAATGACTTTGAGTCACTGAAAGCCTTTAATACATTTAGTCAGTTTCTGACCTGAAGTACATGAGGGAAAATGTAATTTGATAAATCTTTTACTTGAGAGGTTTTATGGTAGGCCTTATATTAATGGGTAACTTAGACATACAGTAGAACCTCAGAGTTAAGAACACCTTGAGAATGGAGGTTGTTAGTAACTCTGAAATGTTTGTAACTCTGCACAAAACGTGATGGTGGGTTCTTTCAAAAGTTTACAACTGAACATTGACTTAATACAGCTTTGAAACTTTATTATGGAGAAGAAAAATGCTGCTTATAACATCTTAATTTAAATGAAGCAAGCACAGAAATAGTTTCCTTACCCTGTCATTTTTTTAAGTTTTCCCTTTATTTTTTAGTTTACATTTAACACTGTACTGTTCTGTACAGTATTTGACTTTTTTGTGTGTGGCCTGCACTGCCTGATAGTGTACTTCTGGTTCCAAATGAGGTGTGTGGTTGACTGGTCAGTTTGTAACGCTGGTGTTTGTAACTCTGAGGTTCTACTGTATTTGTGTTGCATTAACATCATAATTAGTTACATAATGTAAACTGGTGTGTATATGTATATATAGATATATAATCAAATCTGATCAATAAATGCTTACAAAATGAGTCTGGCAACGTTTGTAAAGATATTGCAAATCTAGATTTAATTTTTTTTATTCTATAGTTCAGAATGTTATGGCAACTAGTGTAGTGGGTCTCAAACTTTTTTACTGGAGACTCTTTTCACATTGCAAGCCTCTGAGTACGACCTCCCCTAATAAGTTAAACACACTGTTTAATATGTTTAACACCATTATAAATGCTGGAGGCAAGCCGGGTTTGGAGTGGAGGTTGACAGTTGGCGACACCCCCATGTAATGACCTGGCGACCCCCTGAGGGATCCCAACTCCCAGTTTGAGAACCCCTGCACTAGTGCTTCCATGGTTCTGCAAAATGCTGCAAAAAGTTAAACTTATTTTAGGATTTAAAACAAATGTTTTGACTATGGGTTCCCTTTCCTTAGCCATATATTGTAGCAACATTAAGGTTTCTGTTCTGCAAATACCCATTTGGGATGCCATCCAGCTTGCAGCAAAAGCAGTGAAATTCTTTCCATTGACTTTAATTTGAGTTGGATCAGATCCATGCATAACAAGGATGGGAGCACTTGCATGTGTTAAGTTGATCACTTGCACAAGAGTTTGCAGCACTGGGTCTTAATTTGCAAACTTTCCCAAAACTGAGCTGAAATTACTGATGCTGTTTCATAAACAAAAAGCCTACACTAGTCGCATGATGTTTGCCAAATATGGCGTTGGAGAGGGTTATGTAAATGATCTTTCTAAATTTCCTGGCTACAGATGGAGTCATTAACAGTCTCGAAAGATAATATTGTGAACAAAATTGTTCAGATTAAAATTTCTAACTTGTTCTATGAAACTGGAAAACAAGTAAAATAAAGTTGAGTGTAAAAGGCATATCGTGTGTACATATTTGCACCATTTAAAGTGTGCTGGATAGGTGAAAATGTGTATCTGAACACTGACTTTAATTTTCAGGATTCCTCCTTTCTAGACCTTTAAAATATATATATATAAAATATAATCTACTTGCCAGTGGAGAGTAGGAAACTCTGCTCTTTTTTTTTTTTTTTTTAAATCCAACCTTCTCATCACCTCATTGTTCATAGTTCTGGTTATCCAGCTAATTTTTAACATTCTTCTATAACACCAAGACTGAGTTGTCTATGTGCTTCTTGAGTCCAGCTCTCCCATCCATAGAGGAGCACTTAGTAATTTAGTGTGTATGTGCAGTTTGAACTTTCAGCAGCCTTGGAAGTTGTTGAATACATTCCCCTCTTCCCCCCCCCCCCAAGCTGTATCCTTCTCTTAATTTCTTCGTCACATTTTCTGTCTGATGTTGTTAGGCTTCTTGTACTACCATTTGACTGTCGAGATATCAGTGTTGCCTATCTTATGCATAAATGTTTACTTGTTATATTTTTTTCTTCCTAATGTTGATTGTCATTCTGTCTTACTTATTACTGTGAACAATACTTGCAAGAATGTTCTGAAGTTCTTCCCTAGTCGAAGTTATGAAGACTGGGCCACTGGCATATTTTATGTTCATGTATATGCCATTGAACTGTATGTTCTCTTTGGTGTCTTATAAACTTTCCCTCATTATACCTTCTAATTATGTATTAAATAATTGCTGAGATAGGATGCACACTTTTCTTGATGTTGCAATACTCAATTCATAGTTTCTTTGGCTTGATACTTTCTGTCCCCATACAGGCTTTTTATTAATTGTAGATCTCGGAAGTCAATAACCTATTCCTGAGGAATGTAAATTTTCTTGTGTTGGATTTTATCAGATGCCTTCTCAAAATCCACAATGCACCTATACATTTCCCTTTGCATCTCTATCATGTGATTGCATAAGATCCTCAGGGCAAAGATTGCTTCCCTTATGCCTACAACTGGGTGGAAACCAAACTGACTTCTGCTACATTTTGTCTGAAGATGTTGATGTATCCATGTGCTGACAACTTTCAACAAAACTTAGTGGTGGCTTATCAGGCTTATAGTTCACTGTTGTTTATATATCCTAGCATTATTAATCTTTGGTTGAGTAATTAAGACTGAAGTCCGTTGAAAGTTCTCCTTGTGTGTATATCTGAAAAGTTTTAGCAGGTGTGTGGTGTTTTTTTTTTTTTTTTTTTTTTTTTAAATGGAGATATCCCATCTCCTAGAACTGGAAGGGACCTTGAAAGGTCATGAAGTCCAGCCCCCTGCCTTCACTAGCAGGACCAAGTACTGATTTTGCCCCAGATCCCTAAGTGGCCCCCTCAAGGATTGAACTCACAACCCTGGGTTTAGCAGGCCAATGCTCAAACCACTGAGCTATCCCTCCCAGGTTAGTTTTTGACTCTTCATTCGGGGACTGTAGCATTTCAAACAGAACACCATTCATTTAAGCGGCTTTTCCTCACTTTATACTCTTCATCCCTATTTCTATCTTCCACATTGTAGTATGCAGTGCTTTTTCTTCTCCTCTTGCAGTGTCTATATCTTCAATTTTTCAGGATTGTCAAAAACTTCCTTCACGTATTCTGTCCATCTGGAATACTGTCGGTTTTGTGGCACACTCTCTGCCATCCTTAGACTTAATGCAGCTAATTCCTTTTCTTGACTTCTTGATTTGTCTCATGATTCGTTTTGTGGTGTGGTGAATCTTGTGTCTGTATCTAGTTTCACATTTTTTTGATTTCCTCACTTTTCCCCTAACAGATTTAATAAAAAGGAATTTATACTGGATTTTGATGACTGACATAGAATATTAATACTTTTTTGCTGACAACTCTAAAACCCCCTCTTCCCTTCTCATAGTGTTAGTGTAACGGGATCCCTGGGGTACAACCTGGAACTGTGGAACCGCTGTGCTTCCTTAACTCTGTAGCCTTGACGGTCTCACACAATGCTATGCCAGAGACAGGTAGCAACACCCCTCCAATTGCTGTGATCACTCAGCCATTAGCATGTGGAGCCCCACACCCAACTAAATTGCACGAATGCTCCCTGAGTCACTCATGAATCATACAGTGCGAGCACCCTTCACCTCAGCCTTGCACTCCAGAAGTATAGCCTCTTACTACTTAGGACTCCACTGGACAGTGCAAGCTCATTAATTAGTTTGCCACTGACAAAAGGGTAGTGGATGTGCAACAGCCCTTGTTAACCTGAGCTGAGATTCCCTAAGTACTTCAACCAAAGCCATTCTGTTTTAGGTAACACATAAAAAAGCCTTATTAACTACAGAAAGATAGATTTTAAGTGATTACAAGTAGCAGGAAAAGAGATCAAAGTTGGTTACCTAGAAAGAAAAATAAAAACGCAGTATAAATTCTACAGACTAAGCAATATTTGAATCAAGCAGTCTGTCTCACCCTAATAGATGTTACAGGCAGCTCACAGTTCTCAATACACAGGCTGGTTTCCCTTCCTAGCCTGGGACCAATCTCCCCAGTTCAAAGTCTTTGTCTTCCAGGTGTTGAGATGGGGGACAAGAGAGGCCAAATGATGTCACTGTCCCTCTTTTATATTTTTTTCCAGCTGCTAAAAAGAGCCTTGCTGTGACGTGCAGTCAGGCAGTCCTCATTGCCTGTCCTCTCTGAGAAGTCTCTGGGATCAACGCCTGTCTGACCAGCGTTTGTTGCTCCTTTGTCCCTACTGAAAGTCAGCTCTGGGTGTCTCCCAACCTCACAATGTATTTCAGTAACACATACAGCAGTACTTCATAATTTCATGTACAATGATAATACATACAATCCAACAGGATATTAAGGTTCAACAGATCAAGATTTTTTAAATGATATATCACAAGGCATACTTTGTATAAAACATATCACATGACAGTGGTGAATATGGGGGGTCCAGGGTGCTACTTTGAGGTACAGAGTGTCAGTTATTAGTTATATTTGAGTGAAAACTGTATCTGTCCTCTTAAAATAGATTGTATATCGTACAGGGGAGACATTTTACTGTAAAAGTTGAAATTGGACAATGATGGCTATCATGATCTACAAGTGATGGCAAGGGGAAAAATAGTAAAATAATAATCTTAATAGTATGACAGTAGAAAATGAGACCACATGCGTGAGGTAATGTCTTTTGGACCAACTTCTGTTGGTGAGATAGAAAATTTCAAGCTCACGCGGAGCTCTTCAGGTCTGGGGAACGTACAGTACTTGGTGTCACAGCTAAGTACAAGGTAGAACAGATTGTTTTGCATAAGTTAACACATTTCAAGAGAGCATCAAAGGTGAAGTGGCCCATTAACACCTCTCCAGTCATGGAGGGAGAGGAAGCTGCAGAGGTGGGGGTGTTTAGCAGAGATTGTTGTAATAAGCCATAAATCCAATGTGTCTATTCAATCCATGATTTTTAGAAGTGTCCTACAAAGTTATGGATTTAAGCTCCCAGACTCTACTTATGAAGGTGTATTGAAGGTTTGTGATTACTTTGTGAAAAGTGTTCACCCATAGGTAGTGTTTTTTGTCTATCATTTCCTGTGAGTTCATTTTTGAGAGTAGTGATTCTTGTTTCACCATATAGTTGTTATGGGGGTATTTAGTGCACTGGATGAAGTACACCACATGTGTAGGACTCATGGATCTTGAAATGTGTGTTGGTGGGATCATTGTAACAGTGGAGATGTCTACAGGTTTTTCATCTGGGAGGGGCTGGTGCTGCTTTGACTTGGTACCCTGGTCTGTGGGGAGCTTGCTTCTGATGGGGAGCTTGATGAAGTTTTTGTTGTTTGAAAGCCGGAAGAGGGGTTTGAGGAAAGATTTCTTTCAGGATGTGGTCTGGGAAGGTTATTCCATAATTGTCTGCTCTGGTATCTGCCACTCTTAGTCAGAATAATAGATTAGGTCAGTGGTTCTCAAACTTTTTTTCCACAGACCTCTTGAAAATTGCTGAGGGTCTTGGCGGACCACTTAAGGATCTTTCCAAACGTTGTTTGTACCATTAGCTAACTATTGTAAAGCACTTTGGACAAAAGCGCTATATAAAAAAAACTCAATAATAAACAACATTTTTTTGTTCTACAAATAAAAGCACACAACTCATGTTAATATCGGTAGTCTTACCTTTCTAATGCAAAGGATGTGCCCTCTCTTACCCGGCTGTGGCAGACCCTGAGCTGGGGCTGGGAAGGAAGGTAGGGGTGTGTGTGTGTGTGTCTCTCCCTCTCCCTCTCTCCCCCACCACGGTAGCCCCTGAGCTGGGGCTGGGAAGGAGTGGGGTCGCTCCCCTGCCACAGAACTGAGTCTGGGAAGAAGGACTGTCTTTCCCCGGCAGATGCAGCCTTGGAGCTGGGGAAAGTCGCCTCTTTCTCTGGCCACTGCAGCCCTGCATGGCTCATTTATTTGGGTGGCCCTTCATTTACTTGTGTGTGGCCACCCAGGCATGCACCTTAGAGGGAGCTATCCTCGGACCACCTCAATGGAGCTTGCAGGCCACAGTTTGAGAACCTCTGAATTAGATGGACCTTTGTGATCCAGAGAGGCAGTTCTTACATTCCTGAATCTGCAGACAGCTTTAAGATGTAGCTGTGAAAGATGAACTGTTCAATTCATGTAAATAGATGAACTCTGGATTCTTAAATATTAAATGTCAGCATTAACTTCTTCACTGCTAATCAGTTTAGCAGAAACATCACACTGATGTGCTTATTGATAGCCTTATTGCCTTACTGTATCTGCTAAAACATCTATGTCTACACTATGAACCTTACAGTGGCACAGTTGTATCGCTGCAGCAGTGCTGCTGTAAGGGCTCCCATGTAGCCGCTTTTTGCCAACAGGAGAGCTCTCCTGCCGGCATAATTAAACCACCCCTAATGAGCAGCGTTAGCTATGTCGTCAGGAGAGTGTCTCCTGCTGACATAGCGCTGTCTGCACTGGGACTTATGTCAGGCTACGTCTACACTACAGGGGGGAGTCGATTTAAGATACGCAAATTCAGCTACGTGAATAGCGTAGCTGAATTCGACGTATCGCAGCCGACTTACCCCGCTGTGAGGACGGTGGCAAAATCAACCTCTGCGGCTTCCTGTCGACGGCGCTTACTCCCACCTCCGCTGGTGGAGTAAGAGCGTCGATTCGGGGATCGATTGTCGCGTCCTGATGGGAAGCGATAAATCGATCCCTGAGAGGTCGATTTCTACCCGCCGATTCAGGCGGGTAGTGTAGACCTAGCCTCAGTCAGGGGGGTGTAGTTTTGTGTTTTTCACACCCCTGGCCTGGTCCCCACTAACCCCCCACTTCGGACTAAGGTACGCAAATTCAGCTACGTTAATAACGGAGCTGAATTCGAAGTACCTTAGTCCGAACTTACGCGGGTCCAGACGCGGCAGGGAGGCTCCCCCGTCGATGCCGCTTACTCCTCTTGCCGAGCTGGAGTACCGGCGTCGACGGCGAGCCCTTCCGGGATCGATTTATCGCGTCTAAAACCAGATGCAATAAATCGATCCCAGAACATCGATTGCCTGCCGCTGGACCCTCTGGTAAGTGAAGACATACCCCCTGTCAAGATTTGCTCCTTCCAAACATAGTCTTCTCAACCTTTGCCTAAGAAGGGGAGGGAAAGACTAGCTTTGTTTCTTACCCCGCTGTCAGAAGCTTCAACTACATCATGCGCAAAGAAAAAAAAAAAACAAAAAAAAAAACCCCACCTCACCCTCTAGAAGGCTTATCCCCCATCTGTTCCTTAATCATTTGATAAAACCATTTCCCCGGATAGCTTCTATAGTATGCTTTTGCATTATCAATAAAAAGACCTGCAGCACACTGAAAACTTGAAAAAATATGCCCCCTGACCGACCTAAGTTTCACTGACAAAAGAGACTGTGGACAGCATTATGTCAGCAGGGGAGGCTCTCCTGCTGGCATAGCTAGTGCTACTCATTGGGGGTGGCATAATTATGCCGGCAGGAGAGTGGTAGATGGGAGAGCTTACAGCGGCACAGCTGTAGCGGTACAGCAGTGCTGCTGTAAAGTCCATAAGGATGTGTCTACACTATAGGTGGCTTTCTACATCAAGATTGAGGCAGTAAGGTCAGTTTGGTAGTTCTGAGTCTGCCATTCCTGTACCTGTTTAGTAGAGAAATAAAGGATTTCAGGCACAACTGCTGTCAAGCTGGTATCTTTCTTAAGCACTAACCTCGCTCACTTCTAAAAATTAGTTGTATGCGTGCTTAGTTTGCTCTTAGTTTAGTTTTACAGTTACTGTTGCATTGCAGCAGCATTTCTAATATAGCACTCTTAAAGTAAAACAGTAAAATTCCCATTATCTGAACTTCTCGGGCAGCATCAAATACATTTGGGTAATTGAGAGTCAGAACAGGAAGTCAGCTGGTTCTTGGTTGGAAAGGGAGGGCCAAGCAGTTGAGTTTTGGATGACAGGGTTTCTGCTGTGTAACAAGATTTTTCTTTATTGTCCCCTTCCCTCTCCTTTTCTAGCGAATTACTTTTGGTACATTGCGCAAGCTTTAAATGACTACAGTGGCAGGCTGCCAAGTTTATGGTAAACTTGGTGTGTTACCTGAAAGCTGTTGTTGGAATATTTTCACAGTGCGAGTTTGATAAAATGTTTTGGTGTCGCTCATCTTAAGAGAAGTTCCTCTTTTTTTGGTCTTTCTGCTCTCCCCAGTCTGAGTTAGGGTAGAACATAAGCACGACCATACTGGGTCAGATCAATGGTCCATCTAGCCGATGTTCCCTCTAATTTTTTCCATCCATGTACGGAATAAATTTTATGTGCACCGAAGTAATGTGTGGATGTGCACCACTAGTAGAAACAAAAAACCTAGTTTTAATGTTTTTTTTTTTTTTAAAGTTACCCCAGGGATAATTACTCCAACTAGGACAGGTTAGGCATTTTAGAACTCAGTACTCAAAGAATTAAATTTAAGCATAAAAGAAATAAAAATTATGAAATGTATAGACCAGTTAAAAAACTAAAATAACACACTTAGAAAGAATAAAATTACAGAGAATATATGTGCATTGCAGGAAGTACCAAGAAGTAACAATAACAAAAATAATAGTATGTGTTGGGATGGTGTGTGCGTGAGAGAGAGACCGAGACTGTGTGTGCTGGCTGCTGGGGAAGTCTCTGAGAGATGCTGTGCACTGTCTCTTTAAGGCACTCTCACTTGCCATGGGAGGGCTCAAAAGGCTCATTCAGACTTCAGACCATTGCAGCTCTCCTGCTCTTGAGCCCTGTCCCCCCCCTTCCCTGCTCTGCAGAGATAGGATACAGAGGGGGAGGGGAACACCCTGACATCAGCACCCTCTTCTCTCTCCCCCACTCTGCACAGCCAGCAGGAGGGTCCCAGGAACAGCTGGCCCTGGGCTCCAAGGCAGAGGGCAGGAACAACATGGCTGCAAAGCAGCGGGGGGGAGGGACACATGAACACATGCTGCCAGATGTTCGCAGTTCTGCTAATGAAGTGCGCGGCCCTTGGATCACTCCTGGGCGGCCGCCCAACTGCACAGCTTAGAGGGAATGCAGCATCTATCCCAGTATCCTGTCTTCTGACAGTGGTCAATGCCAAGTGCTTTGGAGGGAATGAAAAGAACAGGGCAGTTATTGAGTGATCCATCCCCTGTCATCCACTCTCAGCTTCTGGCAGTCAGAGGCTAGGGATCCTCGGAGCATGGGGTAGTGTCCCTGAGCGTCTTGGCTAATAGCCATTCAGGGACCTATGCTCCATGAACTTATTTTGATTCTTTTGTGGACCCAGTTATACGAAGAAACACATGGGATCAAAGTATTACTTATATGGTGCCTAAACAGTGAGGTCGTTTGGGTCCCAAGTTTTCTAGGCTCCTAAAAGTTCCTCGAGACCAAATTTTGGCATATGTACGACAGTGTTAATGTGCTTCAGGAGACTTGTTGAGTCCTCCTTACTTAGAGAAGGATCACCATGTTGCAAGATTTTTTTGGGGGGGAGGATGATTGGAAATAAGTCACAGAGGTGGCAACTTCAGGTTTTTCTCCCAGTAGGAAAAAAGTAATCCTGTCGTTTCAGTTAACTTGAGTCCCATCCTCACATACAAACCCTTAATGTGAGTATGATGGTAAACTTGTGCAGTAACACCGCTGTGTGTAGCTGGAGTGTTTTGCAGTATGGCCATTCTTGCTTGAGCTAGGCTAACTCAGAGGAGTTAATTTGAGTGCGGATAATGTGTTTTCATTACAATTAACTCGTACACTAAGGCAACCAAAATAGGGGTGGTCAGGAGCTCATTAAAGCAGGGATATAAATAGAGAGCACTGGATAGCTTGTGGAAGGGCCCTGAAATAGAATAGGAAGAGTTTTCCTTGTCCAGGGCAGGAAGTAAGGAGGAATTGGAGAATTGGCAATATACTCAAATTAAATCTCTTTGCCTTTTGTTACTCCATTCATGACTCCCAGTACATTGTGGCCAAGATGAAGAAATGCTCTATGCAGAGCTGTGTGCAACTTCAATTATCAGGTACAATATCCTTGTTCTTTATCATTCCCTCCACCCCAACTGTTAATTGTGGATATAGCCTGGGTATGGCTCCTAGAGAGCGGCAAAGACGGTAATGTAGTGGTAGGAGGCTTTATGAAATGCTAATGTAGATATGGCCATCGTGACTATTATCAGCAAGTTAGAGTTAAGGCTAAAACCAGAAGTTAAACAGCAGGATGCTATATAGATCAATAGAGAGACAAGCCTGGGTTTTCTGCTATTTGTTTTTCACTCTTGCTTGACAGAATTAAGCTTCAATTTCTTATTTAAATGTAGACTTAAGGATGAACATGAACTATATTGACGATATTTGTTGCTTGTTTATTTGGCTGGTTTTAACCTTTTGGGATGTTGAGATGGTGAAATTAAAATACTTCATTCTAGTATATAGTAGCAATCAAAGCTATTTTGTGGCACAAAAGCAGCAAAGGTTCGGAGTCCAGTTATTGAACTAAAATTTCTGTATGAAATACTAAAGTGTGTAAAGTGGGGGGGAATTGCTTTAATCATAAGTGCAGCTTGTTGTGTAGTGTTTAATGTAATGAAATTTACATATTACAGCAAGATACTAACTTAAAGAAGTCATGATAATTAATACAAGTAACCTCAATAAAATGAAGCCTTTGCTCAGAATCTTCAATTAGAAATGGTCTTAAAAGGTGTGAAGCTCCGATAAAGTATTTTTGCACTCTGTGTTAATAATTTATGTATTTTACATTCTTCAATAAGGCTGAAATTACAAAAGGGCTGTAGGGAGGAGGTAATTAACTTAATGCACTCAAGGAGCATCAAATAAAATCAGTGTTATTGTCTCATTGTGTTACTCCTGAGGACATTCTACAAAATTCTGCAAATTGTATTTGTCAAATAAATGTGGAGGCTCCAGCATGGCACTGGGGAGCACAGGCCACTGGCTGCACAGAGGTGGGAGTTCACTGTGCAGCTCCCTCCACCTCCAGGACATGGACTCAAGGGTGAGGCTGAACCTGAGGCTGCACCCAATCATGACAGAGCGCAGGGACCGGGCCTGCCCCAGAAACACCCTAGGGTTCTGCCCTCCCTGCCAGGTGGGCTCAGCAAGGCAGGATCCAAGTGTGGAGAGGCTTAGTGTGGGGAGATCCATATGTGGGTTGAGAGGGTTCTCTGTGGGACAATCTGGGTGTGGGCAGCTCAGTGGGGGACTTGGATGCACAGGGGCTTGTCGGGAGGGTTCTGGGTGCATGGTAATAGGACTCTGCAGGGGGGTTCAGGTGAAGGTGGTTGGACTCTGGGGAGGGGATAGAGCTTGGCGGGGTTGTCTGGGTGTGGGGAGCTCAGTGGTGGGGTCCAGATTCTGGGGGTGTGGGGATCCAGGTGCAGCTGGTTGGGGATTAGTAGCTTGGGGATCTGGCGGGGTGGTGCAGGTGGAGTGGGACTCGTCAGAGAGGGTTCTGGGTTCTGCCCCACAATGATTTACCTCTCTGCCAGCTGTCCTGGGCACCCGATACTACTGCTGGGGAGGGTCGCATGATCACTCTTGTTGCTTGCCTTTGCTTCCTTGTCAGAAAGTCATTTTTTTCTGGGGTGGAAGCAAAGAAATCTGTGGGGGACATAAGTTCTCTGCATATGCAGTGGCACATAATTCCCCCAGGAGTAATCATGTACAGTGAATTCAGCTAGTGCTAATATGTAGTACTTGTTTCACAGGAGTGTTCAAGAATGGATGCATAGCAAAATGTGGGTTGATTGCATTTGTGTTCAGTAATTGTTACCATATGGGTTAGGAGCAAGAGAGGAGGTTTGAATTATGCAGAATTTGTGGCCAGTCATTTTGTAAAATAAAAATAGATCCATAAGTCTGAATGACTTGGAGCATTTTCTAAAGAGATTTAAAATACATAGCCCAGTTGTTTTTTTCCTGTTGAAGGGGTAATTTACAGTATTGTTCAAGAGCAACATTATTGCACCAAGGTAAGAATATAGTGAAATGCTGCAATGGCTCAGGTTACTGTGTAAGATCAGAATTGGTTTGGACTATGATAAACACAGTATGTCAAGATTCAAAATGTTCCTCGACTTTCACAGCTACAGGACTTCTGCCTTTAAATCTGTTATATTCAGGAGATGGAGCCATTTTTTGTATAATGTGCTGTACACTAGTACTCTTGTTTATCTTGATTTATGTATTGTGCATTTAGTATCACTTGTCAACTGATCCTTCAGACAAACTTGCTTTTTGTTTTGGTATACGTAGCCTCTTGTTTGAATTCCCACGAAAAACTTTAATTAAAGTTGCAAATGTAGATCAGTTGAATTAAAGATGAAGAATCACAAGCATTGGAGCATGAAATAAAGAATTACAAACCAAGTTCATACACAAGATATTTAAACGGCCATTTAGCCTGTTACGCTTGAGGATCAGCATTTTGGCCCTCCACCGGGACTTTAATAAAATTTGATTATGAAAGGATATGACCTGCAAATTTTAAACTGAAGTATTTTAATCAACCCTGTTGCTATGGGGAGAAGTTGGTGGTACCATGTCCAACTGTCTCCCGCTACTTCCCCTGCATACCCAAGAACATAGGACTTTCCATCCTCGATCAGAGACCAGGTCCATCTAGTCTAACATTCTGTCTCCTACAGTGGCCAACTTCAGATGCTTAAAAGGAAGGTGTAAGAACCCCAGAGTAGGTAGATATGGGATAATCTGTACTGCACATCAGGTCTGATCCTGTTCTTTCACAGTTGGAGATTGGCCTAAGGCCTGAAGCATAAGGTTTAATGTCTTTTATGCAACCCTTTTATTATGACTTTTATGGATATTCTTGATAGCTATAAAATTATCCAATCCCTTTTTAATCTTGCAAAGTTTTTGGCCTCAACAGCTTCTTGTGGCAGCGAATTAGAGTTTTATTATGCATTGTATGAAAAAGTATTTCCTTTTATTGGTTTTTAATTTCCTGCCTTTTAATTTAATTGAATATATCCTTATTTTTGTGTTTGAAATGGGGAGAACCTTCTCTATATAAAATAATGAATGCTATATACTTTTATCATATCTACATGTCCCTTCCAAAGTAACATTCCGATCTTTTCGGTCTTGCTTTTTTCCTTGCCTTCCATCATTTTTGTCACCCTTCTTTGAACCCCTGGTAGTTCTGCAATATCCTTTTTTTGAGACAGAGTGAGCAGTATTGCACATAGGATTCCAGATGAGACCACACCATTGACTTATATAAAAGCCTTCTCTGTATTATTCATCATCCCATTCTCTGTGCAACTGACTGTTTTTTATTTTTTTAACCACAGTTGCACAGAGCAGAGCTCTTCATTGAGCTTGGTTCTATGATGCCTCTGTCCCTTTCCTGAGGTCATAGTTAATTTATAATACTGTAAGATGATAAAATTTTACCTCCAATGTGCATTACTTTGCATTTATTTATATTGAATTTCATTTGTTATGTTGCCTGGCGTGAGCCAGGAGTGTTCTGAGCAGCTCCCTGTTGGCCTTCTCTGCAATTGCAGAGGCAAGAACTGTCCGTTTGAATGCCTGCTTCCCTGCTGGGCTGTGGAAGCCTCATGGGGGGTAGGATAGGTCTTGTGGGAACACAGGATGGCTCCCCACCCTCACAGAGCCGTTTGGGACAATCCAGGAGAGGGCGCTAAAGAGAAGTTGAGAAATAGCAACCAGCTGTAATGTTGGGAATAGCTGGAATGCAGCACGTGCCAGCCATTCCTTTCGGCCCCCAACATTCCTGCCCTTCTCCTCCTCCTCCTCCTCCCCCCCCCCCCCCTCCCGAGCTGGAGCTGCATGGAGGGAAGCATAGCAACAGAATATGAAGTCTCTGCTCCCACTGGGAACTCTGCCTCCCTGCAGGAGGCTTGTAAGTGTTTTGTTTCCCTTTGTGTCACTTGTGGGGTGTTAACTTTGGGGTCTCTTTATCTGACTTTGGTATTATCTAAAGCTGGAGGTTGCACTGGTTTAACTTAAATCATCTTATTTAAACCAGTGACTGTCGTTTGTGGACATTTTTTTTTTATATATCTGTTATTAACTGGTTATGTTAAGTTGGCTTGCACCTGTAAACTTACAGAGAAATTGCATCAGGTTAGAGCATGACCTGGACAGCATTTAGAAACTGACACAACATTTAAACACTGCTTAGCATTTGGTGTAAATGGGGGTCATTATGTTTAACATAACTGAATGCTAAATTGTTTTTAACGTTATTAATTCTCAAGACTGCTCAAGATCATGGTTTAATATGATATAATTCGTATCTATCGACAAGCCCAATAGGTTGTATCTGGAAGGCTTCAAGAAACGACTGTCTTGTTTTCAGTCTGCTTCTGCCTGTGAAAGCTCTTAGCTGTATCAGAGGCACTGAAGATGGATGTTTGTAGTTTCAGGAAAAAACCCCCTACATTGCTTCGTGTTTGGAAAGGTTAGAAATGTTTTGAATGAGTTCTTAAAGCCTGCAGAAATTGGTTACATGTCACTGCAAAATGCAAGGTGGAAAAAATTGTTTAGCATAAGTAGTTAGCGCACACTGTAAGAGACCATTCAAGGTAGAGTGGCTCGTTAACATCTCTGCAGTCATCAGACAAAAAGAGGGAGTTAGTGAATAGTGTCTATCAGAGTATGATTTAAGCTTTCAGGGTTTTGAAAGTGTTGTGCAGGTTTTCTTTGAGGATGAGGACTGATAGGCCAGATATAGAGTGATGGCTCTGTGAAGTGTTCACCCACAGGTGATGTGGTGTGTTTGTCTCTGATAATTTTCCTATGTAAATTCAATCAAGAGTGTAGTGATTGTTTTGGTTTCACCCACTAAGGACTTGTCTGCACTGCCACTTTACAGCGCTGCAACTCTCTCTCGCTCAGGGGTGTGAAAAAACACCCCTATGAGAGCTGCAACTTTCAGCGCTGGAACATGGCAGTGTAGATAGTGCTACAGCGCTGGGAGCCACTCCCCTCATGGAGGTGTTTGTTTTTGTTTATAGCGCCGGGAGAGCTCTCTCCCAGTGCTGGTGCTGCAACTACACAGCCACATTAAAGCGCTGCCGTGGCACCGCTTTAATGTTGCTAGTGAAGACATGCCCTTAGTTGTTGTTGGGGCCTTTAGTGCACTGGATGAGGTACACCACATGTGTAGGGCCCACGGATCTTGAAAGATGTGTTGTGGGGGTGTTGATTATTGTAGCAGTGGAGATATGTCTGCAGGTTTTGCATCTGTCATTATGGCATGGTCTGGGGCCACTTTGAGTTGGAATGAGCTTGGAGACTTTCTCGAGCCCTCCCACTTCTTAGAGAGGTGGCGAGTTGTTTGAGCCAGCTCCTGAGAAGCAAGCTGCTCCCCACAAACCAGGACATGCCAACTCAAAGCGGCACCAGACCTAGTCTCCTGCCCTGCATAACACAGGCCATAGAACTTCCTGCACTGAGCCCAGTAACTTGTGGCTTAATAACAAGTTATAGGTGGAGTCACTAAAACCCATGTTCTGGAACCCATACATCTTAAACTGTCTTTTATCTTTAATTACCCTGGTTAGAATTTACTCTTCTTCTCACTTTGAGAAGCTATCCTATTAAACTTTTACCAAAAAAATTTGCTGAACAAAGTACTTTTTACAGGTCTGCTTAACTCCTTGTGAACTGGATCAGTGAAGCTATGCTGTGTTCTTCAGTGGGTTAGTTAAAGCATGCAGCCAGCCACCTGGGCACAAACTATGAAATTTATAGAAGAACAAGTTTTGTTCTATATATTTTCATAGCTTATTCTGTGCCCAGTTGGCTGTATGCTTTAGTAATGTTCGCCTGTGAATTCGATAGATACCCTTTGGACCAAATCTGTGACTAACTTCTGTTGCTTTGTAAATTTAATTATAAATGGCTGCTGGAATGAACATGCCTCAGCTTTGGCATCTAATCATTCACAAAAGGTTGCTTATTACAAGTGTACCATTAAGCAAGAGTGGTTACACAACTAACTGTTACACAAACAAGAAATTTATCCTGTTCTTCAATAGTCAACAATCTGGACTGGTGATTTTGATCCTCAGACAGCAGCTAACAATCATAAGACTTATTGGTGCTAAACCTCATTTGCATCACATCCCCAGGCAGGGTATAGTCAGGCAGCAAGCAAGGTATAGTCAGGCAGCAAGCAATCCTATTACTTATTGTTGCTAGTACTTCTCCAGAAAGTAAATGATCTTCATGCTGGCAGTTGTGAAGCTGATCACTTAGTTTGAAACACTACTTACATTTTTAATTCTTTTTGTGATAGTTAGAGGTGTACTTACTGCTTGGGTTTAGGACACCTCAGTGGCACATATATCTGGGAGGTGTGGCTAAAATTAATAACTGTAGGTGGAACTTAATACTGAACAAGAATTGTCTTTGGAGTATAGGTGCATGCCATAGTAATTCAAGCAGTATGTTTGGATTCCTTGAATATGACTAAAACCCCAAATTGTCCTATTTGGGTAAACTTGAATAAACAAAAGAAAGTGAAGAATTAAACAGGTACTGAAATATTTCATTTTAATGTCTCAGGCATTTATGGGCACAAAATAATGTGAGATATGGTGGAATCGTAGTTTACACTACAGGTTAGTCGGTATAACTTGCGTCGTTCAGGGGTGTGAATAAGTCATCCCCGGAGCGACACAAGTTACATCAGCCTAAGTGCTGGTGTGGCCAGCACTATGTGGGTGGGAGAGCTGCTACCGTTGACATAGCTACTGCCTCTCAGGAAGGTGGTTTTATTATGCTGACAGAAGAGCTCTCTCCTGTGGGCAGAGAACATCTTCACCTGTAGCGCTTCTAGTATAGACTAGCCCAGAGATGCCATAAGAGCAGTTACTGCAGTATTTAAACCTCATAAATGGGTCACTGAGGGATTATAAAAGCCTGTGATAAATGTAAACAAAACCCAAGAAACCTCTCTTGTCATGTACCTTTTATTTATTGGCTTCCTCTGGAGCTTGTTGCTGTCGTATGAGGCCTCCCACCAGTGAGAACCAGGGGCAGTACTCTGGTGAAAAGCCCAGCCCACAGAAGCTAAGATTTCTGCTGGTATACCGTCTTTGAGCCCAGTTTAGGGAAGTGGGGCTCTGTTTTTTATATTAATCTCTGGTTAGTAGGTGTCCATAAACTTCTACCCAACCACCTTTTAGCAGCTGAAAGAGAAGAGGGGCTTTATGTTCTCCCCTTTCAGTGCCTCTTTGTTGTGATGAAAGTTGGGAGGAAAACAGGTCTCCACTCTCCACCTGTTTTGAGGAGGTAGGTCTTCTCTGTATAGAACACCAATACTTGCTTTTGTTCAGATCTTTCCCAAGCATCAGCAAAAAGACACAATTCTTGAAAGTTTACTGTTGACCTTAAGGTTCTGAATAGCAGCTATGAAACTAATCAACCCTCACTTCCTTTTTTCTGCCTGTCGGCAAAGCTCTGAACAACAGAAGATGCAGTGAAAAACTATCTGCAGATGCATGAAAACACTTTTGCAACAGTTTTCTTTTTGTTCATATTTGAAAGACTACTGTATCTGTGCAACCATAAAGGCTAGAAACTTTTTTGAGCACTTCAATTCTGTGGAAATTGATGATTGTTTAGAAACCTATCCTCACCAAGAAAAACTTCACAGTGAGGAATAGGCAGGTGTAGAATTTTCAGCCCATGACTGAAATGTATGTACAATGCAACTTAGCAATATTTTTATTTATACGTGTGTGTGTAAGATACTATATACATTTATATACTATACATATAACAATACTAGATACACTTAAGAATTAAGGTAATGGCTAGCTGTATTAACAATATTTATGCTAGTGTGTCCTGTGATGTTCCTGTTGGTGTTAACTCAATTTCTAAACAAACCATCAGTTGTGTTAAACTTGTGAATGTTAGAGCTTGCGAATAGTGTCAGACATTCAGAAATATAGTCTAGAGAACAGGTACAGCTCAGCAGTGGCTGTGCAAGTCTTTCTATGCTGGTCTACCAATGGGCATTTATCTGTACCTGGAGAAGGGACCACCTCTAGGGATAAGGAGGGTCATTCAATCTCCTACCCTGTCTCCGAGTATTATCAACAAGGTTGCTATTGGTGTCGTTTATGGTGGTGGTTTCTGTGATGTGGACACCTGTCCACTGGGAACTAGACAGATCAACTTTCTTTCAAATAGCCTACTAAAAAGGCATCCATTGATGGAAACTTTTTTAATTGTTACTGACCTGAGCAGGAATTGAATACAAAAGTGCTATCAGTTAGCAGTGCCCAGAGCCATCAGTCTTGTTAGCTGTTTCAAGTAATTTGTTTTACTAAATTATTTGACTATAGAATGCTTTTGTGAATCAGTCTTATTCTAACAAAATATTAATTTTTGTTTTAGGATACCTGTAAAAGATGGTGGATCGCTTGGCAAACAGTGAAGCAAATACTAGACGAATAAGTATAGTGGAAAACTGTTTTGGAGCAGCAGGTCAACCTTTGACTATTCCTGGTCGTGTTCTGATTGGAGAAGGAGTGTTAACAAAGCTGTGTAGAAAGAAACCTAAAGCAAGACAGTTTTTCTTATTCAATGATATTCTTGTCTATGGCAACATTGTTATCCAGAAGAAAAAATACAATAAACAGCACATAATTCCACTGGAAAATGTCACTATTGATTCCATCCAAGATGAAGGGGACCTACGGAATGGGTGGCTTATCAAGACACCTACAAAATCTTTTGCAGTTTATGCTGCCACTGCCACAGAGAAGTCTGAATGGATGAGCCACATAAATAAATGTGTTTCTGATTTGCTTTCCAAAAGTGGGAAGACTCCCAGTAATGAACATGCAGCTGTCTGGGTACCTGACTCAGAGGCTACTGTTTGTATGCGTTGTCAGAAAGCAAAATTTACACCTGTCAATCGTCGTCACCACTGTCGCAAATGTGGCTTTGTTGTATGCGGACCCTGTTCTGAAAAGAGGTTTCTTCTTCCCAGTCAGTCCTCCAAGCCTGTGCGGATTTGTGACTTCTGTTATGATCTTCTTTCTACTGGGGAGATGACTACTTGTCAGCCCACTAGATCAGACTCTTACAGCCAGTCACCTAAGTCCCCTTTAAATGATGTATCCGATGATGACGACGATGATGATAGCAGTGATTAAGGACCAAATATTGTTTTCAGGCGTTGCAATTGGTGTTTTGAACTATAAAGAGCTGCTTTTGGGGAAACCTGTAGCCAGACGCCTCTGAAATTCTATTCTAGCCATAAAATTTGCCTGAGTATCTTCAACTACAATGTGCCTCAATACGAATGCTCTAGACAATAGGCTTTTCACTCTTCTGCAGGGATAAACTGTTGCAAATATATCAGATAATTTTCCAACTTCTTATACTTGAGTTATGTCTAGAGTAGACTTTTTGTTGAAGATTGGAAAATTCAGCGTAGCTTTCTTTATTTAACAATCATGCTACATTATTTGATAGTGATACTTTATCATTTCTGTTTCTTTATATGGTAAAATAATAAACATGCATGAAACTATGATAAATATATTTTGGTTAATTCCATCAAATGTTTAGCTTTTTCTAACCATGTTATGTAATGATAAATTGAATTGACATTTTGAAACATATATTCATACTTTAAATGTCACTAATTTGGGGGGGGGAAATTGTTTTGCATTTATTTATGACAAGCAGTGCCTTGTAATGACTGTGGTGTTTCAGGAAGAAACAAACCTGTTGCATACTATCTGGATTTGCATGGCACAGATATCTGAGAAATTGATGGTGCTATTGAAAATAATTGCTGTGGTAAAATAAGGTTTTGGAAAGCACATTATTGTATTCACACCAATGCAGTGAGTGACTATGGCCCCAATCATGTAACCTAATCTGTGAGGGCAGTCCCAGTACACGTGCAGATTCCCACAAACTTGAGTGGGCTTCCACAAAAGTTGTAGAGGCTCACTCGCATGCATCAAATTACTGGGTCAATATCTCTGGTGGATAAATTTAATCTGATCTTCTCCACATGGTTATACAATCTTATTTCTCTTCAAAATAGTTTTAAGATTTCTTGCATTTTTATATTTTATAGGTATCAGAAATAATAATTGACAATTGCATTGTTAAATTTTGACTGGTGGTTTAAGTAACATTTTGTTGCTGAAATTTATTAAATTGTTCTGAATTGCTTCCCAACACAACACTAATTTGTTTGTTTCACATTAGCAGGAGGTATTTTTAGGTGAAGATTGGAATTTATTTTTAAATAAGCTAGTGTGAAAAATTTCTGACCAACAATCTGTGAACACCTTTGTAAAAATGGCTCTTCTTTATACACAACAGACCTCAAGTTAAAAGGGGAATGCAAATTATTTCCTTTTAAACATTTTATTTATATATATACATACACATATACACACACACATGACCAAGAAAGCTGTAACAAAGTTACAGAATGGTCAGTGCAGAAAATGTCTCTAACAGAGTTCACTTTACTTTTATCAAGTTTTTTTACAAAAGTGTGATATTCCTATATAAATGTAAAAGTTAGCTTTGTGAAAATTTGTAAAACCCTAAACCTGTTGACATTTCTATATTTTTATAATAGTCAATTTTTATGTGGAAAAAACCTCTGAAATAATTGTATGGGAATATAGTAGCAACTGATTTTATAAAAAAAAATGTTAAATTTATATATAGATCTTTGTTTATTAAGTGACAATTTCTGCACTGTTTGCCTTGGCTGGCAATAATTGGGTTAAAAGTATTTATTGAATAAACGGTCAATGCTGCATATTGCACTAGTCTCCCAATCTGTACATTGTAACTGTTTTTAGCAAAATTACAATGTAAAGCAATAAATCTCAATTCAGTATCCAACTAGCTAAAGAGTGCAATTAACATAATTTGCTATAATTGAACAAAGAGATGCTATTTTCTTTAAAAAGCACGGAAGTAAAAAGTTTGATCTGCTTTAAAAGAAATATTGAAAGGGGGAAAACACTTTCTGTAATTAGGTCTTACAGAACAGGGGTACTCCATTAATATTACCTGATAAGCAATAAATAGGGGAGTGTGCTCAAAAGGATAGTTGTAATAAATCAGTGTGCTCCTACTCTGATTCATAGGAAACAGTGACTTGCAGAACTAAGGGAAAATGTTCTGTTTTTAGAGTATTTTCGGGCAACAAATCTTACCTTTGTGCTTATGCAACAATATTTCTGTTTCAGAAATGGAAACTAAATTTTATTAGCTTAGTTTTTCTATAGAAACATAATTCAGCGACTTTCTGTGTAAATATCTGTGCTAATGATTAACAATATAATTGATATACTTTAGTTTTCTTTTCTTAAGCTGTGATACAAGATTAATATTCATTTGTCTTGTTTCAGAATTCCATCCTTTGTATATCTTTCCAGTATGTTTGTAAGTTGCACATACATCTTCAGCACTTTTATTTTTTTTTTTTTTTCCGGGAGGAAACATTTAAATTTCTTAAGTTATTTCTGCAGAATGTTCTTGCACCTACCCGAATCCAACCTGTTAACAAAATTTGTACTATGCTGCACTGATTCCTGAAGCTGTAACCAAACTGACATCTAAAGGGGAAAAATCATTGTTTCATCTGAAACTAATGTACAACAGTGAAAGCTTTTAGGGAACATGAAAATGTTTTGGTAGTATTCCATTGTGGTGTTTCAAATTTTAAATTGTCTTGTACTTTCAGATTCTTCAAAGGGCTCAATACATGACTTGTAAACTTGTTTTCGGTCAAATCTACTTGTTTTACTGACAAATATATGGTGTAGCTTCAAACCTGTATGTGTTAGTAGTTCTTTAACTACAGGCCTTCAAGAGTGACAAAGGGTACAGCAGTAGCATGGTAAACATGGGTAGTGGAGCTCTCTATGCTGATCAAACAAGAAATGAAAATTCAGAAGTTCCCAGGGCTTTAACAGGAGAGGTGGGCTATTTCCTGTATACCTGGCTGCTGTGCAATGGAGTTGAAAGTGCTCTCCAGAGCAGTCACAGCGGAGCACTGTGGGACACCACCTAGAGGCCAATTAATTCAAATTACACAACGTAGTGTCTATACCAGGGGTAGGCAACCTATGACACGCATGCCAAAGGTGGCACACGAGCTGATTTTTCAGTGACACTCATGCTGCCCGGGTCCTGGCCACTGGTCTGGGGGGGGTTCTGCATTTTTATTTGATTTTAAATGAAGCTTCTTAAACATTTTAAAAAACTTATTTACTTTATATACAACAATAGTTTAGTTATAAACTTCTAGAAAGAGACCTACAAATGTTAAAATGTATTACTGGCATGCAAAACCTTAAATTGGAGTGAATAAATGAAGATTCAGCACACCACTTCTGAAAGGTTGTCAACCCATGGTCTACACTATCCCCAGGTCGACCCGTGGATGTTGAATCAAGCGCTACACCTCACGCGGAGGTGGAGTACAGAAGTCGACTTTATAGGTAACTTAAGTCGGCAGAAGGGACTTGGTAGTGTAGACAGGTACATTATTAGATCCACTTAATGCTGCTTCCTTCGACCTAAGTTTGTAGTGTAGACCAGGCCACAGTAATAGAATACTTTATTTTCTTGCCTAAGTAAATTAAATGCAAGTAGGTTCAGTTTCAGAAGTGGCTAAATCTAATAAATTGGTGGGGAGCCAGTAATACAGGGGATCAAAATTGACAAATCAGAATAGGCAGAATGTGGATTCATAAATGATTTATGTAGTTAACCAGATTCACATTTAAAAATAAGACTAAGCAAGAAATGAACAGTAGCAGGGTGCACTGCTTTAAATCAGTGGTTTAAATCAATTTTAATAATTTAAATCAGGAAGCCTTGATTTAAATAGATTGTAATCATATTTTGCATTTGTACTTTTTAGGTATTTTCCAAAAGAAAGGTTGACTCTTGTTAATTGTTAATGATTAAAATGTTGATTTGTAACTAAATATAGTTAAACTTACACTAAACTTGTTGCTTTTTTTGCTAACCAGGAGGAAACACTGTATCTATACCTATTTTTTAAGAATTATCTAGTTTAACACACACTTATTCTGATTCTTAATTTTTATATTTTTATTGTGTTAGAAAGTGGTGAACTATGCAGTTTTTTATTTACTAGAATTAGATTAATCTTTTACTTATGATTTGTGTCAAGCTGTGGATGGAAATTCAATTAAAATGCAAAAAAAGTCATTTTAATTTAAAAAAAAAAAAGTGCTTGGTACAGAAGAGAATTTATCAATACATAGCTCAGTGGGTTGAGCATTGGCCTGCCAAACCCAGGGTTGTGAGTTCAATCCTTGAGGGGGCCACTTGGGGATCTGGGGCAAAATCAGTACTTGGTCCTGCTAGTGAAGGCAGGGGGCTGGACTCGATGACCTTTCAGGGTCCCTTCCAGTTCTATGAGATAGGTATATCTCCATATATTTATATTTTTACATTTAAAACTGATTTATTAAACTAAGGAAGTACTGTATGTGTAGTTAATAAGGCTGTCGATTAATCAGTTTTAATTGCACTGTTAAACAATAGAATACCAATTGAAATTTATTACATATTTTGGATTTTTTCTACATTTTCATATATATTGTATTCTGTGTTGTAATTGAAATCAAAGTAACTCCTCACTTAAAGTTGTCCCAGTTAACATTTTGTTGTTACATTGCTGATCAATTAGAGAACATGCTCGTTTAAAGTTGCGCAATGTTCCCTTATAACATCGTTTGGCAGCTGTCTGCTTTGTTCACTGCTTGCAGGAAGAGCAGCCCGTTGGAGCTAGCTGGTGGGGGCTTGGAATCAGGGTGGACTGGCAGCCCCCCTATCAGCTCCCCACTCCCTTAAGTTCCCTATGCAGCAGCTGCCCAGCAGGCTAGCAATTGCAGCTGTCCCTCCCCCCATTGCCATGTGCTGCTCCTGCCCTCTGCCTTGGAGCTGCTCCCCAAGACTCCTGCTTGCTGTGCAAGGGGGAGGGAAGAAAGGGGCTAATGTCAGGGTGTCTCCCTTCCCCCTGCTTGTGCACCCTGCTCTATCTCCATAGAGCAAGGTGGGGACACAACAGGGCTCAGGACGGAGGGAGCTTGCTGGCAGGAGCTGTTGTCTCAACTTGCTAATCTATTTAAAAAGGCAATGTACTTAGAGTGGAGTCAGCATACTTAAAGGGGCAATGCATCTCTCTCTCTCTCTCTCTCTCTCTCTCTCTCTCTCTCTCTCTCACACACACACACACACACACACACACACACACACACACACACACACACACACACACACACACAGTGTGTGTCTCTGTCTGCCATGCTGTTTCCCGCCCCCTCCATTTGTGCTGCTTTGTAGAGTGTGAGGCTACATTAACAACAATTTGTTAACCCTTGAGGGCTCAGCCGAATGCTAGTTCATCATTTAGCAGTAAGGCATTCCCTGGGAAATATCCCACCCTCTGACTTCATTGCCTCAATCAAGCTTCACAATCATCGTCGCTGTGTACCATATTAAATTATTTAAAACTTATCCGTGTGTGTGTGTATATATGTATGTGTGTGTGTATAATATGAATGAGTCTTTTGTCTGGTGAAAAAAAATTCCCTGGAACCTAACCCCTCTCCCCCCCCCATTTACATTAATTCTTATGGGGAAATTGGATTTGCTTAACATCGTTCACTTAGTTGCATTTTTCAGGAACATAACTACAACGTTAAGTGAGGAGTTACTGTATATTATTTTTTATTACAAATTTTTGCACTTTAAAAATGATAAAAGAAATAGTATCTTTCAATTCGCCTTATACAAGTACTGTAGTGCAATCTTTGTCCTGAAAGTACAACTTACAAATGTAGATTTTTTTTTTTGTTACATAACTGCACTCAAAAACAAAACAATGTAAAACTTCAGAGCCTACAAGTCCATGCAGTCCTATTTCTTGTTCAGCCAATTGCTAAGACAAATGAGCCTGTTTACATTTACAGGCGATAATGCTGCCCTTTTCTTACTTACAATATCACCAGAAAGTGAGAAGAGGCATTTGTATGGGCCTCTTTGTAGCTGGCATTGCAAGGTATTTACATGCCAGATATGCTAAACAATCATATGGCCCTTCATGCTTCCTCCACTATTCCAGAGGACATGCTTCCATGGTGGTGATGCTCGTTAAAAAATAATGCGTTAATTAAATTTATGACTGAACCCCTTGGAGGAGAACTGTATGTCCCCTGCTCTGTTTTACTCACATTCTGCCATATATTTCATGTTATAGCAATCTCGGATGACGACACAGCACATGTTCATTTTAAGAATACTTTCACTGTAGATTTCAAAAAACTCAAAGAAGGTACCAGTGTGGGATTTCTAACCAACACAAGGTTTAAGAGTCTGAAGTGCCTTCCAAAATCTGAGTGTGACAGTATCATGCATGCTTTCAGAAGTCTTAAAAGAGCAACACTCTGATGCGTAAACTACAGAATCTGAACCACCAAAAAAGAAAATCAGCCTTTTGCTGGTGGGATCTGACTCAGTTGATGAAAATGAACATGCATTGATTTGCATTACTTTGGATTGTTATTGAGCAGAACCTATGCGCATGGACGCATGTCCACTGGAATGGTGGTTGTAGCATGAACGGACATATGAATCTTTAGTGCATTTGGCAGGTAAATATCTTGCAATGCCGGCTACAATAGTGTCATGCAAACACCTGTTCCCACTTTCAGGTGATACTGTAAACAAGAAGCGGTCAGCATTATCTCCTGCAAATGGAAATAAACTAGTTTGTCTTAGTGATTGGCTGAATAAGAAGTAGGACTGAGTGGACTTGCAGGCTCAAAAATTTTACATTGTTTTATTTTTGAGTGCAGTTTTTTGTACAGAATTCTAAATTTGTAAGTTCAAACTTTCATGATAAAGAGATTGCACTACAATACTTGTATTAGGTGAATTGAAAAAATACTGTACATTTTTTCTGTGTAATTGAAATAAAATATATTTGAAAATGTAGAAAACATCCACAAATATTTTAATAAGTGGCATTCTATTGTTTAACAGTGTGATTAATCAAGATTAAGTTTTTTAATCACATGATTAATTTTTTAAATCACTTGGCAGCCCTAGTATTTACTGAATTGAACTGATCCTGGTAATAACTGCCTTCGAGATTTTAGAACTAGTAGATTGTATCCTTGCACCTAGTTTTTATTCATAGATTGGAAGAAGAAGAAAACAAGCTTTCCTGCTTTTCATCTCCCAATTGGTGTCTGAACTTTGAAATAGTCATTGAACTGAGCATCTTGAATAAAATGAAATTAAGATAATATTCTGTCTGCACCTGCAGAAAAGGCTAGTGCTGTCAAATGCTGTTTTAGTACTTCAACCAACTCTGGTTCCAGGTGCTTAGCCGGTGAGTTCAGTGGTTTGACTTTTTTTAAAAAAATTGGCAGCAAACATGAGCTGCTAAATATCATTTTTATATATATAATTTAATTTAGTAAGTTTAAGCCTTAACATAGGTTGTCAATTTCAAATTTTAAATATTGTTTAAAAATAAACTTGTATTTAATTTATAGAATCATAGGACTGGAAAAGACCTGAAGAGGTCATTTAGTCCAGTCCCATGCACTCATGGCATGACTAAGTATTAGAGGTTCTCAACCAGGGGTACATGTACCCCTGGGGGTACACAGAGGTCTTCCAAGGGGCACAGCAACTCATCTAGATTTAACAGGCTACATAAAAAGTATTAGTTAAGATAGTACAAACTAAGATTTCATACAATGACTTATTTATACTACTCTATATACTGAAATGTAAGTACAATATTTATATTCCAATGATTATTTTATAATTATATGATAAAAATTAGTCGCAATTTTTCAGTAGTAGTGTGCTATGGCACTTTTGTATTTTTATGTCTGTTTTAAGTGAGGTGAAACTTGGGAGTACACATCAGATTCCTGAAAGGGATATAGTAGTCTGGAAAGGTTGAGAGCCACTGATCTAGACCATCCCTGACATGTTTATCTAACCTGCTATTAAAAATCTCCAATGATGGAGATTCTGCAACCTCCCAGGGCAATTTATTCCAGTGCTTAACTACCCTCACAGTTAAGAAGTTTTTCCTAATGTCCAACATAAACCACCTTTGCTGCAATTTCAGACCATTGCTTCTTGTCCTGCTCTTAGTGGTTAAAAAGAATGTTTTTCCCTCCTCCTTGTAACAACCTTTTATGTACCTGAAAACTGTTATGTGCCCTCTGTCTTCTCTTCTCCAGACTAAACAAACCCATTTTTTTTCAATCTTCCTTCATAGGTTGTTTTCTAGACAGGTAATCATTTTTTGTTGCTCTTCTCTGGACTATGTCCAATTTGTCCACATCTTTCCTGAAATGTGCCCAGAACTGGACACAATACTCCAGTTAACGCCTAATCAGACACTTCTCGTGTCTTGCTTACAACACTCCTGCTAATACATCCCAGAATGTTGTTTGCTTTTTTTTTTTTGCAAAGTGTTACACTGTTTACTCATATTTAGCCTGTGAACCACTGACTCTCAGATCCCTTTCTGCAGTACTCCTTCCTAGACAGTCATTTCCCATTTTGTATGTGTGAAACCGATTTGTTCCTGCTTAAGTGGAATACTTTGCTTTTGTCCTTATTTAATTTCATCCTATTTACTTCAGACTATTTCTCCAGTTTGTCCAGATCATTTTGAATTTTATTCCTATCCTCCAAAGCACTTGCAACCGCTCCCAGCTTGGTATGGCCACAAACTTCATAAGTGTACTCTCTGTCATTATCTAAATCATTTAAATAAGAAAAACACATTTTTAAATGAAATAAAATCAAGATTTTATTTAAAAAGCCATGGATTTTTATCCATTCTGCACACTAATATGTTACTTTTCTGTAGCATAAATGGGGTCACTTTGAAAAAGTTCATGTCTCTATGCTTTTTGAAATAATACCTCTTATTGGCTTAGGTATTTGCTAGAAAATACATGAGTATTCCTAGTCAGTGATACTGAATTTTGTTCACCTCTAAAAGTGGTCGTAGCTGGTTCATTTTGAAACAAAAGCAGTAAATGACATCTCTTGTAAAAAGAAATTGGAGAATATCTACTAATTTTTGTGCCTTTGAGCCAACCTGTCTAAAAAGCTGGTTTAGCAGTTAGTACATGCAGTAGATCTCTTTGCTTCATATTGTGTATTTCCTGTTATTCACTTGCAGTAGGCTACAATTGCTGTTTATCTGATATATATTCTTAATGTTGACTTGAAACAACTGGAACCAGTGCCTGGAGCAACTGTCCTCCAAGGCTCTCAATTAATTTTATTTATCAAAGGGAGAACAGATCCAGCATCTCAAATTTCAGAGATCATATTAAAGAAATACATGTTTGCTAACTTCTAGTTGAGTTCAGATTGTGAACCTTGGAGCTCTTGTAAGTGATAATGTATAAAGAGACTTGTAGAAGATGTAAAATCATTCCTAGTTCCCTTGCTGGAACTGTAAAGGTGAAGGAAAGAGGACATCATATGTTTGTATGGTTTTAAATAGAATTTAACTAAAGGTGTCTGCATTTAAACAACACTATCTCTGTAAGCTGAAAGCCCTATCTTGAGGGGGAACATCAAATATGTCTTTTCTTTTAAGTTATTACATACAAGTAACTCATTAACTAAGGCAAATTTCATATGTATCTAATCGTCACTTAAATTGCTCCATTTAGAAACTGCTGAAGCATAGTGAAAATGTGGAAGTGAGTTTAATACAGCTTGGGGCTCTGTTGAGGCGCTTGGGCCCTGAGGTCTCTGCACATCTAACAGGCAGAGAAATAAGAGTTTGAAAATGATCTGGAAAAACACAAGTTTCTAAAGCTTAAATTTCATCTAGCAAATGAAGCTGCAGATACAGTCAGTATTGTTAAATATTTAGAAAGCAGAAACAGATTATGGTTTGTATTGTTGCAATTTTGCCTATAATATCTCTAAATTGATGGAGCTTGTTTCTATTAGCAGCAGAGACTGAGAACTGGAAAGGAGCAGACATTTTGTAAAGATTAAACATTGTCTTTCAACTGCAAGTTACTGTAGTACCTGCAACAAGTTGGTTGGGGTGTTACTGCCCTTCATTTGTGTCAGAACTGCTCATTTGTGTCCTTAAGGCCTCTATTGCTAACACCTACATGGGATTCTCCTGCAACTCAAATTGTAGCTCTGCTTTTGAAGCAGAGAATCTCTTCTCTATTTCCTCTGTTGCAATTAAGTTTTGAGTGGCTGTGATGTGTGGCATAGTAAACTGTGAAGTCCTGTCCTGACCGGACACAGATTTGTTATAGAATAGCACTCTATATAAAATGCTACATTTTAGTGTGTTCATTACCAATCTGAAAAATGGAATGGGGAATGTTAATCAAGGGGCCATTATGAAAGTTCTGAGTGATTTCAATAGGAGTGTTGAGGGTGCTCACTTACTGGTAGGATTGGGCATAAGGCACATAAGCAGTTGCAAATATTTTGGAACATAGGATCAAAATAGTCTATACTGTACCCAATTGAAAAAATGGGCTGATTCCCATAAAATGTAGTTCGATAAGGACAAATATTGCAGCTCATGAAGGACTAAAAGTATGCAAATATAAAATGAATGAGAATTTTGAAAAGACTCTGGGGTTTATAATCAATGATAAATTGAATCAGCTTTATCATATTAATTAACAAATCCTGTATTGGAGTGTTTTATGTCAAACAAATGAGCTAGCTTTACATACCTTACATGCCCTAGCTTTACATCTTGTTTTTTAAATATCAGTTTGACAAATGGGTTGATATCAAAGGAATTGTTTAATTGTAATATAGATTCTACTTTCCTGCTGTACAAAAACAAGGTACCAGTTGATCACTTGGCCTGGCTGTGACCCCCCTTGCCACTCATCCCCAGCTGTTCAAAGGATAACGGAGTTAAGTGACTATGAATGAACTAAGCCAAATGGGAAGGGTCTGAGTATGAAAAATACCTGCAGAGGGCCTTTGATGGACATCTACTAAGAGTGTCGTACACGTGAGGCCCTGTTCTGAGCTTGAACCAGACTGAATGTTAGGTTAGATAGCAAGGTAATTCAGTTGATCTCAATTACCTTGAAGCATAAGACTCGAGATGCAAAGGCTTTATCTGTAAATAGCAAGATATTGAAGGGTGTCTGTTAAATTTATTAGGTTTTTTGATGGACCTGTGGTAAAGTTGGTAGCATGTTCAAATTCATATACAGTGTAGCAGTAAAATTTGTTAAAATTAACTGGCAGTTAGGTTTTTAACAATCATTTTGAAACTCCCCATAGTTGCCACCTACACTTATGTTTCATCTTAGATATGTCATGAGTGGGATTGAAAAGGTGGTTTTTTTTGTTTTGTTTGTTTTTGCTAGCTGCTTTGCACAAGATGTGATATTGCCACTATGCAGCTCTACTCTTTGGGCTTCTCACTAGCTCTGTGGGTGTTCTTGAAACTTCTTTTGATAGAGGTGGTAAACTGTGTGGAAGGGGAACCCGTATGTTCCACTGCTTGTGATTTTATTTATATATAAAAAATCAGCTCTGCTTCATGTGGGGTTTTTCTTGGCCATCGTTTGGGTTCTTGCAGTTTTTCAGAACTATGGCTTTGAGATGAGCTGTGGTAATTGCTCCCTTCTTCCATATCCAGGGTTGATCCTGTGAGTTCTGTTCAGTACTTGCCTAGACTATGACATTCTTCTGGAATTCAAGTTACGTAAATGAGGCAAGATCCTATCTCTATCTGACATACTGTCCACAGACATCCAACTAATACTGGGATGGAGGGTGGGAACCATCTGGCATATAATGGACTACATCAGTGATAAAGGGTGGATTTTGGAGGAGGATGGCATGGCAAACTCCTTGCACTTGGAAAATTAATGCATTAGGATCTTTAACAACTTATAGCCAAAAGGACCAACATTTTAGTGTCATCTGAAAAATCAGCACAGAAAAATTGAGGGCCCTGCAGTTTTCTGTTGAAATAGAATGAAGGGCAAATAATGCCTGTGAAAATAGACTCTGAGGACCATAGACTATTCTAGGGATTCTCTTCTGAAGCTAATGCTACTATTTAAAACAAAATTAAAACAGGATGTACAGTGAGGCTGATTCTGTAATAGTATTATCATTGAGCTCACACCTATTCTGACCTTAATGTTATAAATAACTTGGTACTTTGAGTCCTAGGATTTTAATGGATAAGAAGAAAACAACTCTCTTCCATAACTGATGTAAGTGGGTGGTATTTTTAACAGTGGGTGGGGGAAATTGATGGGCTGGTGGTGAAAGGAGGACAGTTCCAGTAGCAAGGGAAGGAGGCACTTGCCAAGGGACAATAAGTAGCTCCTTCCATGGGAGTCTCCAGCCAATCGCCTGTTTAGAGGGTCAGGAAGGAATTTTTTCTCCCATGGGCCAACTGACGGAGGACCAGGGAGTTTTGCCTTCCTTGCAGCATCTGCAAGCCACAGTGGGTTATGTAGGCATGCATATGGTATCTAAGTAACGTACTGAGATGGTGGTTTTACTTTTCACAACTCGTAGCTGGTTTCCAGGGCATTTAAAAATAAAATGAATGGTTCCCAGAGGTAAAAGACCTGGGGTTCTGGTGATTGGGCCTTGGGCTCATGTGATCGGGGGTGAGACCTTGTGGCCTTTGCAAGCTGAGGTCCCCACCCTGCTGTACCCTCTGTCAGTGTGGATATTGGGAATCTGAGAGAAAGCTCAGCCTTGGGAGGTAGGCTGCGTTATATGGTAAAGAGCCCTGTAATCCCCACGCTGGAACCAATTAAATGCTTGGTATAGGAGAGTATGGGTGATGGGCAGGTAGTGCCCCTCTTTTGTGTTAAATGTTGCGGCCGGCCACGTATTTCCAGGCATGTCTGTCCTCATTTTGCTACTGTTAACATCAAATTTAACTGCAGCTTTTTAATTGTGTGAAATAGTGGAGGAGAATAGGAAAAACACCTATTGCTAAGTGAACTCTTCCTTCTCCCACTGGATTAAAATGGCGACTGTACAGTCATCTTTAGGAATAACCGTTGTAGCTTTTAGCTTGCCCCTTTAAGTTCATAATGAGCAAAATGTAGAGAGCTGTGAAGGGAGCTTCTAGTATCCATCCAATTAAAATTTAAATTCAGCAGGCAGACTGAGAACCTATTTCTAAGTCAAAATATTAATGTCCTCTATAAAGAGTGCTTTTCATCTGTATAATCCTAATGTACATAAGAATTGCATCACTTTTAAAATTCACCAGTTAAGTTGGCTGTACTGGCAAGAATGGAAATTAAGACTGATGAAGGGGGCTTAGAACAAAATACAGGGCTATGGGAAAGTTGAATTCAATTCTCTTAATGCGAATAGGGAGGGTTTCAGAGGAGAGATGATAGCTTGTCTCCTCTCTATTGGAGCTGTGCCAGAAGTGGGTTAAAGCTATGCTGAGCCCAGTGAGCTATGGCCTAGCTACCATGCCATTAGACTAGTGGTATGAATCCAGGACTTGACTCCTCCTGTGGCTTTGAGAAAGTCACTTTGCCTTTCTACCGGGGGAGGAGGGGGTTGTGGTGGGAAATAATCCCTGTCTGCTTCACAGGGGGTGTTTGTGAAAATTAGACTGTAAAGAGCTTTGAAAATGGAATTGCTGTTTTATATAATTGTAAGCAAGAAAAAAAGGATCATTAACTGTTACTTATCACTCCCCCTTCGTTACGAAGATGTCCCTTCTCTTCCCCCCTCCCACCCCAAAAGTTCCTTCGTGGGTGAAAGCTAGTATTCATGTTCCCACTAGAAGGATATTTTTCATGGAGTTTCATATCAATCTTGGATTTAGAACTTGCAACAACAATGCTTTGTATCACTGCCAAAGTGATGCAATAACTTGACTCACCCCAGCCTCCATGTGTGAAAAGCTCAAAGGTTGCTTAATGCCTGTTCGTGTCTTACTGTTACATAACCCGACATATATCATGTTACCATTGTTACTTTGTCCATGACCAAAATAACACATCTGCTCCAAGTAGTGATCTCTAACTGCTCATGTAATTCTAAGAGGACTTTCCTATCCAAGCTTAAGTGCTTGTTCTTTACATCAAAAGTGTTTAATCCCTGCATAAGGATCCCATGTCTAACATTGCAATTAGCCTTCTCACTGTGACTTGCAGGGCTGTCACACAGCTGATAATCTAGAAGTTTGACTAAACTATAATAGCCCATTTTAATTGAATTGTCTCACTAGAATTGGTAAGGCAACCCCCATCTTTTCATGTACTAAGTATATATATCTTCCTACTGTATTTTCCACTCCATGCATCTGATGAAGTGGGTTTTAGCCCACGAAAGCTTATGCCAAATAAATTTGCTAGTCTCTAAAGTGCCATAAGTACTCCTCATTTTTTTTTTTTTTTTTTTTTTTTTTATGTAGGTGCAGTTAGCCAAATTTTCCTGCCCTCCCAGGGCAATATTGCCTTTTGTCCTGCAGGAACTGATAATTCTCCCATAGGTCTCTAATCCCCCAGTGAGGTAGTAGTAATATCAATTAATTTACATTACAGAAGTGCATGCAGGCTCTGTCTGAGAGCTGACCCTATTGTGCTACACACTGTACAAACACACAGTTTTGTAAGCTCTCCAGGGACTAGGACTGTCTCTTACTCCTTCCTTTCTTTCACAGTTTTAGTATCATCCTTTTTTTTTTTTTTTACAGATTGGGAACTGGAGTACAGAGGGAGAAAGTGACTTGCTCAAGGTCACACAGGAAGCCTGTGGCAGAGTTTGGATCTTCTTAGTCCAGCCCACTGCCTTAACTACAAGGCCTTCCTCTTACTCAGGAGCTTGTGCCTATGCAGCCTCTTATTTTCCTTCTCCTTTCCTATTTGACGGTAGATGACCTGGCCTGCACTTATTGAAATAAAACGTATTTGCCTGAAAGTGGATCCTTTACTGTGAAGCATGAGAGGCCAAATTCTGCCCCTGGTGACTCCTGTACAATCCCATTAGTCAATACAAGCAAAATGATGTTGGTCTCTGAGCTTCTTCTAGGCTAATGTATTGACTTTGCTAAAGCCAGCTGGTGCTAGGCTCCATGTATATCTCCATTGTACAATGTGCATGAGCTATTACAACTAAGTTACTTTAATTTTGTTTAGCTACTGTCACAGATGAGATGCATTTCATCAGTACACCTCTACCTCGATATAATGCTGTCCTCAGGAGCCAAAGAATTTCACCGTGTTATAGGTGAAACTGCGTTATATTGAACTTGCTTTGATCCACCAGATTGTGCAGCCCACTCCCCCCTCCCCCTCCCCGAGCAATGCTTTACCACATTCTATCTGAATTTGTGTTATATCGGGTCGTGTTATATAGCGGTGTATATGAAAAGGATTATAAAAGCCTCATCTGAAGTAGTTGTGCACCAATGCTATAGACGTGAGCCAGTAAGGTTCTGTTAAGATTTTCTTCTTAAATACGGAGAATGCAAACTGCTGATCTTAAATTCAAGCTGACTGTGAAAATGCTGGTATACAAACAATAAATGACATGGAGCTAGTTCTCCATGAAGAATGGCTGCTTGGAACCTTATCTACAAAATGGTAAATGGCTTTTGCAGAAGTGCAGAATGAAATTTTAAGTGGTATAACTCGGGTCTCAAACATGCGGCCCGGGGGGTTGTTTTCTGCGGCCCGCAAGCTCCTTATGGTCCCCTCCCGCCCCCCACCGTTTACCTAGAGTGGCTCCAGCCCGACGTGCTCCGGGAAGTGGCCGGAACGTGGGGAAGAGAGGCACAGTGGTCTGTGTTGCTCTTGCTTCAGGCAGTGCCCCCAGCAGCTCCCATTGGCCGCGGTTCCCCATTCCTGGCCAATGGGAGCTGCTGGGGGTGGTGCCTGAAGCAACAGCAACACACAGTCCCCTGTGCCCCTCCTCCCCCAAGTTCGGCCACTTCCTGGAGCAGCGTGGGGACAGGCAGGCAGGGAGCCTGCCCTGCCCCCAGTGCGCGTTGGGCTAGAGTCCGCCCCCCGAACCATTCCTGCACCCCCTGGGAACGGGAAGGGGGCAGAGTTGGGGTGGGGATTTCGGGGAAGGGGTTGGAATGGGGGTGGGGTCTCGTGGAAGGGGCGGGGAGGTGTCAGTAATGCGGCCCTCGGGCCAATGTACTACTAGTCCTCATGTGGCCCTCGTGGTCATTTGAGTTTGAGACCCGTGGTATAATTACTTGTGCTATTGAGTGGAACACAATATGTAACAATGAGATCCATAGGCACCAGCAATACTGAAAAAGTGGGGGACCAAGCTGAGGCCAGGTGTCAGAGAATAGCAATATACTGAAGGGCACTCTGGCTGCCATAAGCCAACATCAGAACTATGCTTCCAAGGTGTCCTTAAATTCAACCCTAATGCAGGCTTCAGCCTGATCACAGCTGCTCCTTAGAGCTCACCAGGGCTGCATGAAAAGCAAAGGCACCTAGTGCCATGGTCCCTAGAGAGCCCTTCATGCCAGGCTGGCTTGGGCACTAGAACAGACACTCAGAATGATGCCATAGAAGAGCCTGGGTAGATATTCTCTCCTCTGATTCAGAGCCTCTCAGATTTGAGTTCTGCTGCAACCCCATGTGCCAGGTCATAATGTCATGCACTCAAATTTGGCCCAGCAGGAAAGGGGTCTGCCATTATGCCAGCTAGCTCTAGTCAGGGGCCAAAGGGGAGCCTTGGGCCCTCTGCCCCCCTTATTGTGCCTTGCTGACTTCAGGTTCTCAAAAGTCTGTGTGTGTGTAAGGGGGGGGGGGATAATGGTCCTTTGCCCCCTCCTATTTCCATCACCCATGATATGACCCAAGACTTAGTGAGGTAAACTGAACGAGGAGTACTTGTGGCACCTTCGAGACTAACACATTTATTTGAGCATAGGCTTCCATGGGCTAAAGCCCACTTCATCAGATACATGCAGGTAAACTGCAATTCAGTGATGTGGGGTTTTACTCCAGACTTTGCCATTTTACTCACTGTGTGATCTTGGCCAAGTTCATCTAATTTCTCTCTGCCTCAGTTTATCCCTTTGTACCCCAGACAGTTTGTTGTGTGCTCTCTACTTGGCAGAGGCTGCTTCATTCGCTGCTTGCTATTACAAAGCTCTAAATGTTCTAAATCCCAGTTACATCAGAGACTGCCTTTGTCCCCATCTGACACCTACATTCAACACTGCAGCTTGCTGTTCTTCAGTGGGAAGTGCCCAGAAGACAGGGCATTCTGGAATTTGCTATTAACACAGGTATTCCTGAGACAGAGCCTGGCCAAGTTTAGAGTGCAATGGAAGAGGCATCTCTTTAGCCATGCTTTCTGCTAACTGCCTGTTGGGCTCCCCTTGCATTTAGTCTGCTCAGTAGTGGGTTTACAATGGTGCTGTAGCACCAGGCCCACACTGGGAAGGGGCCCATTATGGACCCGTCTAACCCATCCACACAGCCAGGGTCTGGCCCCTCGCCCGGGGCCTCCAGCACTCAGGCCTTGCTGTGTGAGCAGCTCCCAGCAAGCAGGTCCCACTCGCCTGTAGGGGGCTCGCTGCCCAGCAATCTGGCTTTTCCATGCAGGCTAGGGTAACCAGATAGCAAGTGTGAAAAATCGGGACAGGGGGTGGGGGGTAATAAGTGCCTATATAAAATAAAGCCATGAATCTAGGGACTGTTCCTATAAAATCTGGACATCTGGTCACCCTAATGCAGGCTGGCAGGGCTGCTGGTTGCGGGGCCGGTGGGTGCGCCCGAGCTGGGCAGGCTCTGGGGCGTTTGCATCCCAGGGGTCTGCCTGGCTCCGAGCGGTGTCTGCTGCTCACCACCTATGGGGCCCCACCCACCTCCCTGGTGCTGAGCTGCTTGGGATCGCTGCAGAGCCTGGCCACTCTCTGTCAGTGGGGAGGGGCGCTCGGCTGTGCCCTGTCAGGCAAGTGGATCCTGAGGGAGCCTGTCCTGGTCACACCCTGCTCCCACTTCAGCCTGGCTGCCTGCACCGCTCCCAAGGGGCTGGAGTGATCCCTGCCCTAGGACAGCCCTGGCCATGCTGCCAGCTCAGCCTGGGAGACGCAGTCACCTCCTAGCAGGGCTGGTGAGTGGGGCAGGGGGCAGGAGTGGGTCTTGGGGGGGGGGGGATTTGTGTGTTTTGGGGCACTGAGGGAGTGTGGGGCACTGTGCAGTTGTGGTGGTGGGACTATGGGGATGCACTGGGAAGGTCTGTAAGTGGTGGAGGGGAGGGGGTGGTGGTGTGTAGGGCGCTGTGCAGTTGTGAGGGAGGGTCTGGGCGGAGAGATGCTGGGTATAGAAGGGGTGGGGGTGGGGCACTGGGCAGTGTGGTGCGTAACGTGAGCCCACCTGAGGGGAAGGGGCACACTGGTGGGGTAGGGCCAGGCAGGCCAGTGTGCAGCTGGTGGCTGCCAGTTTGTAAACTGTGTCCTTGCTCTAGGCTGGGTGGAGTGGGGCCATCCCCGCCCTCACTATGCCCCATTACCTCTGGCCGGCCCCTCACTCTAGGGAAAACTCCCCCATCCTCCACACCATGCCCCATTGCCCTCATGGGGGCCCACAAAAGGTTAATCCGTCCCTGTGTCTGCTGGCTAGGTTTTCCTATGTCTGTTCTTCTTAGGTTCACTTGTTTGGTGCAGTGGCAAGTTCTGAAGATTATGCTCTTATAGGGGGAAAATACTATTTACACCTAATCTTCAGGGCTGGATTAACCTTTTGTGGACCCAGCCCCAAACATATTCGTGGTCCTAGGGCCAGTTTAACTATTAGGCTGATAAGGCTATAGCCTGAGGTCCTCCTATTTTGTAGGCCCTACTAGTCAGGCAGAGGGTGTGGCTGGGTGAGGCGGGGATGGGGGCGGTGGGGAGCAAGCTTGCTGGAGTGCTCCTGCCAGCAGGAAAGGCAAAGCAGCCCCCTGTGGCTTGGAAGAAGCTCAGCCCAGCCGACAGCCTGCTACATGTCCCTGTGCTGCAGGAACACACTGCCAGGTCTCCGGTTAACACTGGTGACCGGACCCTAAAAATCTGGTTACCATGGGAAGTGTAGTTTGAGCAGGCGTCGTCCCCCAGCTCCCGCCCACCCCCGATTTCTCCAGAGCTCTGCTTAGCTGTCGGGCAGGGAAGAGGCTCCCCTGTCCCTCTCCTCCCCTGAGGCTGGCAGGCACCTCCAGGACACTGCCTCCTGGGTTCTAGTACCTGTCACCATCATCTTCTATGTGTGCTGGGACTTGTTTCTGGACAACTGGTGAGTGCCAGGGGGTGGAGGGACAGGGCAGAGGGGTGGGACGGGAAGAGGCAGTACCAGAGCGGTAAGGTGGAAAGCGTGCACAGAACCTGCACACATACTATCCAGCTCCAGCCAGAACTATTGCCCCTCCACTGTATAAGGAATGAATTCCCACACATTTGTAGGAAAAACAAAACAAAACATCCTATTCTGGATACCAATACTTTCACTTTTACAGTACCTTCCACTGAGGGGCTTCAGATTTATGATGCACTGTATTCAATACTGTATTGAACCATAGGCGCCGACTCTGGGGGTGCTCCGGGGCTGGAGCACCCACAGGGAAAAATTGCCCCGCCCCCCTCCAGCTCACCTCCGCTCTGCCTCCGCCTCCTCCCCTGAGCACGCCGCGTCCTCGCTTCTCCTCCCAGCGCTTGCTGCCGTGAAACAGCAGTTTCGAGGCGGCAAGCACAGAGGGAGAGGGAGAGGGAATGCACTGTGCTCTGGGAAGAGGTGGGGTCAGGGCGGGGATTTGGGGAAGGAGTCCAATGGGGCAGGGAGGGGGCAGAGTTGGGGCGGAGACTATGGTGAAGGGATTGGAATGGGGGTGGGGCAGTGGCAGAGCAGGGGTGGAGTCGGGGCAGTGGGAAAAGTTGGCGCCTATATATTGAACTGTACTAAAAATCAAAGAAATCCATTTTTTTTCTTTGATGTATTTTTCTGTACTGGGATGCACAGGTGTGACGGGTTAGATCATAGAACCCCCCTTGGGAGCTGTGACCTAATGTGCAAAGACTACTCCTGCTTCTGTTTTCCCTGCCAGCTCAGGACTCCAGCATTCTGTCTTGCTGAGCCAGATACTCCCATCTGCTCCAACACAGACCCAGGGTCTGAATCACTTGTCCCAAAGCTGCAAGTTTACCTGAAAACAGCTCACAGAAGTGTGCTTGTCTTTAGCATTCAGATGCCCAATTCCCAATGGGGTCTAAACCCCGGTAAATCCGTTTTACCCTGCATAAGGCTTATGAAGGGCAAACTCATAAATTGTTTGCCCTCTATAACACTGATAGAGAGAGATGTACAGTTGTTTGCTCCCCTAGGTATTAATACATACTCTGAGTAAATTACTAAATAAAAAGTGATTTTATTAAAAACAGAAAGTAGGATTTGAGTGGTTCCAAGTAGTAACAGACAGACCACAGTAAGTCACCAAGCAAAATAAAATAAAATACGCAAATCTATGCCTAATCAAACTGAATACAGATAATCTCACCCTCAGCGATGCTTCAGTAAGTTTTTTCTCAGACTAGACACCTTCCAGGCCTGGGCACAATTCTTTCCCCTGGTACAGCTCTAGTTCCAGCTTAGGTGATAGCTAGGGGATTCTTCATGATGGCTCCTCCCTCCCTTTGTTTTCTTCCACCCCTTTAGATATCTTTTGCATAAGGTGGGAACCCTTTGTTCTTCTGGGTTTCCACCCCCCCCCCTCACTGGAAAAGCACCAGGTTAAAGATGGATTCCAGTTCAGGTGACATGATCACATGTCACTGCAAGACTTCATTGCCCACTTGCCAGCACACACATATACAGGAAGACTAACAGGTAAACACAAAAACAACAAGGAGTCTGGTGGCACCATAAAGACTAACAGATTTATTTGGGCATAACCTTTTGTGGGTAAAAACCTCACTTCTTCAGATGCATAGAGTGAAAGTTACAGATGCAGGCATTATATACTGACACATTTGTATAATGTACATACACAGGTATATAATGCCTGCATCTGTAACTTTCACTCTATGCATCTGAAGAAGTGAGGTTTTTACCCACGAAAGCTTATGCCCAAATAAATCTGTTAGTCTTTAAGGTGCCACCAGACTCCTTGTTGTTTTTGTAGATACAGACTAACAGGGCTACCCCCTGATACTTGATACCAGGTAAACACAGCCATCTGCAGCCAGTGGTCCTTGTTAATGGAAGTCATCAAGATTCCAAACCATCATTAATGGCCCACACTTTACATAATTACAATAGGCCCTCAGAGTTATGTTTTATATTTCTAGTTTTAGATACAAGAGTGGTACATTTCTACAAATAGGATGATCACATTCAGTAGATTATGAGCTTTGCAATGATACCTTACAAGAGACCTTTTGCACGAAGCATATCCCAATTACATTATATTCACTTATTATCATGTTTTCATAAAACCATATAGACTGCACAACGTCATGACAGGCAACCAAGTTCTTTCCTTATGCTCAGCCTAGTTCCACAGGCCAATGCATCTTTGTATTTTTAAGGGGTTGCAAAAGCACTTGAAGAAGCTCAATACACAATGTTGTAGGTTTCGCCTACCTCTCTCCCTCAAGGATTTTAAATCCACTTTTTAGCAGGCTATGATAGAAAGACTGGCTGAATAGGCTAAAGGCAGGTTCTGTCCATTTGCTGATTCTATAACACAATGGTGCCCAATACGGTGCCCGCGGGCTCCATGGCGTCTAAGTGCGCCCGCATACTGGCCAGTGGACGAGCATCGGCCGAAATGCCGCTGAGAAGCAGTGTCATCCAGAGGTGTCACCACCGAAATGCTGCCGATTTTTGGCTAGGGTGACCAGACGTCCTGATTTTATCGGGACTGTCCCGATATTTGCTTGTTTGTCCCGCGTCCTGACCAATGTTAGGTTGGGACACTGGACAAACAAGCAAGGTTCCCGTGCACAGGTGGAGTCTGGAAGGGCTCGTGCCCTCCCCAAATCCTCGCCCTCTCACTGTCCCATTGGCTCCCTCCCCAAATCCCCGCCTCTTCCAAAGCACGCCATGCCCGGGAGATGCAGGGGAGCGTGGAGCCGGGGTGAGTGTGAGTCCGAGTCCGGCCTGGCCCCGAGCAGGCAGGACTCGGTACCTGGAGGGAGAGTAGGGGGGCGGCCCGCAGGGCCAGGCGGCAGCTGTTCTCCCCCCCTGGGCAGTGGGACTCGGGAGCAGCCGCTGCTGCAGCTCCCACTGACGCAGGGGAAGGAAGCAGCCAAGCATGTGGCGCTCGGCGGCTGCGGCTCTGGCGCCCGGGCCCGAGCCCCGGCCTGCTGCGGCGACCCAGTGTGCACGCTGTGCCCAGCCCCTGGCCAGTCGCGTCTGGGCTTGCTGCCCAGCTGGTGCAATCCCACGGGCGGCCCGGGGCGGAGGCATCGGCAGCCCTGTTCGTTCCCCTGCGGGACCCGAGCAGGATGCGGGGGCTGGGGCCTGCTGCCCCCACTCTGGGGCCGCCCCAGGATTGCACCAGCTGGGCAGCCAGCCCAGATGCAATTGGACAGGGGCTGGGCGTGCGCAGTGTATGCACTGGGTCCCCGCAGCAGGCCTGGGCTCGGGGTGGGTTGCGGGCGCCAGAGCTGCAGCCGCTGAGCTTGGCCAGCGGCCGATTTCTCCTCCTGCAGCAGTGGGAGCTCCACTATAGTGACTTTATTTCCTTTGAAAGCAAGCTGTGATCGAAGGGGGAGGGTAGGTTGCCTACAGAGAATGAGTCAATAAAAGGGGTGGGTTTTCATCAAGGAGAAACAAGCAGAACTTTTACACGGTAGCCTGGCCAGTCATTAAACTGGTTTTCAAAGCTTCTCTGATGCGCCGCACTTCCTGGTGTGCTCTTCTAATCACACTGGTGTCTGGCTGCGCGTAATCAGGAGCCTCAGCCTCCCACCCCGCCATAAATGTCTCCCCCTTACTCTCACAGAGATTGTGGAGCACACAGCAAGCAGCAATAACAATGGGGATATTGGTTTGGCTGAGGTCTGAGCAAGTCAGTAAAGTGCGCCAGTGACCTTTTAAACGGCCAAATGCACATTCCACCACCATTCTGCACTTGCTCAGCCTTTGTAGTTGAATAGCTCCTGACTCCTGTCCAGGCTGCCTGTGTATGGCTTCATGCGCCATGGCATTAAGGGGTAGGCTGGGTCCCCAAGGATAACTATAGGCATTTCAACATCCCCAACGGTTATTTTCTGGTCCAGGAAGTAAGTCCCTTGCTGCAGCCATTTAAACAGAGTAGTGTTCCTGAAGACGCGAGCGTCATGAATCCTTTCCGGACAGCCCATGTTGATGTTGGTGAAACGTCCCCTGTGATCCACCAGTGCTTGCAGCACCATTGAAAAGTACCCTTTGCGGTTTATGTAGTGGGTACCCTGGTGCTCCGGTGCCAAGATAGGGATATGGGTTCCATCTATCGCCCCACCACAGCTAGGGAATCCCATTGCAGCAAAGCCATCCACTATGGCCTGCACATTTCCCAGAGTCACTACCTTTCGTAGAAGCAGCTCAATGATTGCTTTGGCTACTTGCATGACAGCAGCCCCCACTGTAGATTTGCCCACTCCAAATTGATTCCCGACTGACTGACTGTCTGGCGTTGCAGGCTTCCACAGGGCTATCGCCACTCGCTTCTCAACTGTGAGGGCTGCTCTCATCCTGGTATTCTGGCGCTTCAGGGCAGGGGAAAGCAAGTCACAAAGTTCCATGAAAGTGCCCTTACGCATGCGAAAGTTTCGCAGCCACCGGGAATCGTCCCACACCTGCAACACTATGTGGTCCCACCAGTCTGTGCTTGTTTCCCGGGCCCAGAATCAGCATTCCACAGATAGAACCTGCCCCATCAACAACATGATCTCCAAAGCGCCGGGACCCGCGGTTTGAGAGAATTCTGTGTCCATGTCCATGTCCTCATCACTCTCGTCGCCGCGCTGCCGTCGCCGCCTCCTCCTTGCCTCATTTTTCTGGTCCTGGTTCAGCATAAACTGCACGATAATGCACGAGGTGTTTACAATATTCATGACTGCTGTCTTGAGCTGAGCCGGCTCCATGCTTGCTGTGGTATGGCGTTTGCTGTGTTCACTCAGGAAAAAAGGCGCGAAACGTTTGTCTGCAGTTGCTTTCATGGAGGGAGGGGTGATGCTGTACCCAGAACCCCCTGCGACAATGTTTTTTGCCCCATCAAGCACTGGGATCTCAACCCAGGGGAGACTGCGGGAACTATGGGATAGCTATGGGATAACTACCCACAGTGCAACGCTCCGGAAATCGACGCTAGCCCCGGTACATGGACGCACACCGCCGAATTAATGTGCTTAGTGTGGCCGCATACATTCGACTTTATACAATCTGTTTCCAAAATTCGAATTCTGTAAATTCAGATTAATCCCGTAGTGTAGACATACCCTTAGAGAAGGACAAGTATCAGGGGGTAGCTGTGTTAGTCTGTATCCACAAAAACAAGAAGGAGGCCAGTGGCACCTTAAAGACTAACGGATTTATTTGGGCATAAAGAAGAACTGAGTGTAGTGAGAGTAGAAGAAACTTGTTAATTTTACATAAATAATATGTAACTAAATGTTCGATGACTTAATTTTTTTTGCGATATGTAATTCATACTTAGGCTCTTCCCTCCCATTAGCCTTAGGCCCCTCATAACCTTAATCTGGCCCTGCCCATGGGACACTACAGCAGGAGCACCAGAACCTCCCCGCACCACGCCTCTTTCCCCTGAGGCCTCACCGCCCCGGCCTCTCCCCTCCCCACCCCCTGAGATCCCATACCTTGCAGTCCTGAATTTAATGTGAAATTGAAGGGCTGGGCTGAGGGCATTCATTTAGAGACATGTGGAAGGGAGAGGAAAGAGAAGGTTCCAGCCACTCTCCCTCCTGAACAGGGATAGCTGTGTGTATGGTCTGGGGAACGGGATGGGACGGGACGAGGAGTTAAATGCATAAATAGGTATTGTTGGGAGGGAGGCCAAAATCCTAAAGGCAGCCCAGCCAGGGGGTTAGTCACACAAGCTCCTCCTTTCTGGCCAGTTTGAAGGCCTTTTACAGAGTTGTTTTTGATTTGGTGGTGGCGGTGAAGCATATTTGAACGCATGCCACAGTCAGATTCCTGAACTCCCCAGAAGCACAGTAAAAGTCCAAAGTTTCTGCTGGATCCTTTTTAAAGCTTCAGACAACTGAATGTCTCTGAGCCGAAACTGATTTGCAAGCTGTGTTTTAAAGCTATTGTGAGAACAAATGAGGCTTTGAAACCAATTGCACCATTTTACAGGTGAAAAGAGGAGATGGGGGAAATGGTGGAATATGGGTAGGAAGGGTTATCTTCCAGATCCAACATTGTTCAATGTATTGAAAGTCCTTCTGGATTCCTTAGCTACTGAGGATGAGAAATAAAACCTACTGTTATTAGCTGCTGTTAGTTTTCAACAGAAATAAAATTCAAAACATTTAAAGGGGATCCCTGTCCCCCAGTCCCAACCACAAATGTAGCTGTAAAACTAACATTTGGGGTCAGGGAGAGGGGAACACACCTGCCTCACTCCTCCATGGAATGACAAATACATAAACTGAACACTACTAGTCCCCTTATTGAATCACCTAAACAGTAAGTTAAATTACCATTCATTATCCCTCCCTCAGGAAAATTATGTCATCAGATTCTGAAATGTAGCAGAAATATTGACATTCTTCTATTGGGCCTTGCTGTATTACTGACTAGAAAAACGGAGACTGGAACAATCAGACTAGAAGGAACAGTTCCAGCAATATTTAAAATTGGGTGGCCAGCCAAAGCAGGTCTTAAAAAGTATTGGGTTAATTTTAATTTTCTTTCTTTCATGGTTCATGTCTTCACAGACGAAGAAGCTTTAAAGCTTTCTGTAACAGCTTGATTCAGCCATTAAATGCTTAGCCATTTGCTTCTTTGGCAACTACCCACAACTCCAAATTAAGGCTTTTGTTTATTTAAAGGCTGTATATGGTCCAGGAATTCTATCCCACAACTGTGTGGAAAAACCAAGCCCGCCTCAGGCAAAATTCATTATAGTCAATGAGCATTTTGCCTAGTCAGAATTGCAGAGTCACACCCCCAAAGATGGGGATTGTCCTCAAGGTTGATGGTTTTTGTTGCAGCAGTTTTTTTGTTTAAATAGTGCAGACCCCAAGCCAGAAGGAAGGAGTCCACAATGAATTCTTTTTCTTTACTGAGTTTCTTTCTAGGGTAAATGTGATATTTATGTGTGGCTCTTCTTTCATCTTAAACTCGTCACGTCTGCTAATCTTGAAAGTGGCTCTCCCATCTTCCCTTCATCTCCTCTTGCTCATTCTTTCTGGTGTCCAGGGCCGGCTCTAGGATTTTTGCCGCCCAAAGCAAAAACAATTTTGCCCCCCCCCCCCGTTCTTTAATTACCCCACCCCCGGCCCCGCCTCAACTCCGCCCCTTCCCCAAATCCCCAGCCCTGCCTCCTCCCCCCAGGCTCTCAAGTCTAGGAGGGAGGAGGAGAAGAGGCGCCCGCGCCGCGGCCACTCGGAGTCTCCCCCTCCCCCCCAGGTTTGAGAGCCTGGGAGGGAGGGGGAGACTCCGAGTGGCCGTGGCACGGGCGCTGCTTCTCCCCGTCCCTCCCTGGCTCTCAAGCCGGGGACGGAGGGGGAGCAGCGGCGCGCGAAACGGCCGCTCGGGATCTCCTACTCCCTCCCAGGTTTGAGAGCCTGGGAGGGAGGGGGAGACCCCGAGCCGCCACGGCGCGCGAAACAGCTGATTCGTGTGCCGCTGCTCCCCCTCCCTCCCAGGCTTGAGAGCCTGGGAGGGAGGGCGAGTAGTGGCGCGCGAATCAGCTGTTTCGCGCGCCCTGGCAGCAGCAGCTGAGGTGAGCTAGGGCGGCTGGGGCACATTTTTAGGGGCGGCATTCTGGCGCCGGCCATGCTGCCACTAAAAATGTGCCGCCCCAAGCACCAGCTTGTTTTGCTGGTGCCTAGAGCCGGCCCTGCTGGTGTCTTCTCACTCCTATAAGATACTGCCTCCCCTCCTTGCTATAAGAAATCCCTTTATTGCTCCTTCTTGACACCCCTTCTGGGTGCTATCCTATTATCTCGTACTGTCTTAGCTTTCTCTGCCACCCCCACTTCCTGCTCCCTTCCATTGGCTCAATTCCCTCCCCATTAGTTCTGTTCTGACTGCCACTAACTCATCATTTGCCCGTTGTCAAGTTACACGATTTCTGTGCTCAGTTTCCCCACCTACAAAATAAATACCACCTACCTCAAAGGCCTAATTCATTAATGTCTATACAGAGCTCGGATCTAGACAAAAGGCTACATAATAACTTAACTCTTGTATAGAGGTTTCTGTGTGTAGTTCTCAAAGCACTTTATAAGGCAAGGTGAGCATAGTTATAGATTTTGACAGATGGTGAAATGGAGGCTCAGAGAAAAGTGACTTGCTCAAGGCCAAAGGGGGATGAGTCCCTCACAGAGTATTCCTGAGTGAAGTCTGAATAGTCTGCTTGCATGTGTATTTACTATTACTGGATCAGGAGATGTAGGTGCACAAATGTGTGGACTACATCCCTGCTCAAGCCTCATAATGCTCTTCAGAAGCTCACGTTAAGGAAAACCTGTGAAGAAGCTGCTGCTGCCTGTGTTTTGGTGGATCTAGAGTCTGGGCAAAAAATTTCCACCCCAAATTCTCGCTCCTTCCCTTCCCTTTATTTAGGACTTGCACTGGGTAGCCAGGATATGGGTGCCTAATTGGCCTGCCCTATAATTAAATATTTCTTCATTAAAAGGACAAAGGTGAACTTATACAACTGTTGTTTATCCTGAGAGAAACTTATCACAGCTGATATCCTAAAAACTGATTGATTAATGGAGCAACAGGGGGCAGATCTAAACAGCAATAACAGGATAAATGATCTAGAAAAAGGGGTAACCAGTGAAGTGGCAAAGTCTGCAGATGTTGAAAAATTACTCAAGATAATTAAGTCGAAAGCTGACTGTGAAGAGTTACAACAGGATCTCACAAAACTGGATGATTGGGCAACAAAATTGCAGATGAAATTCAATGCTGATAAATGCAAAGTAATGCACATTGGAAAACAAAATCCCAACTATATATACAAAATAATGGGGTCTAAATTAGCTGTTACTACTCAACAGAGAGATCTTGGAGTCATCATGGATAGTTCTCTGAAAACATCCGCTTAATGTGCAGCAGCGGTCAAAAAAACCCCTCATAGAACATTAGGATCCATTAGGAAAGGAATAGAAAATAAGGGAGTAAATAGCATAAGGCTACTATAGCAGTCCATGGTACACCCACACCTTGAATACTGCATGCAGTCTGGTCACCCTATCTCAAAAAAGATATATTACAAATGGAAAATGTACAGAGAGGGGCAACAAAAAAGATTAAGGGTAGGGAACAGCTTCCATATGAGGAGAGGTTAAAAAGACTGGGACTGTTCAGCTTGGAAAAGAGATGATTAAAGGGGATATGATAGAGGTCTATAAACTCATGAATAGTGTGGAGAAAGTGAATAAGGAAGTGTTATTCACCCCTTCACATAACACAAGAACCAGGGGTCACCCAATTAAATTAATAGGCAGCAGGTTTAAAACAAACATAAGGAAGTACTTCTTCACACAATGCACAGTCAACCTGTGGAACTCGTTGCTAGGGGATGTTATGAAGGCCAAAAGTATAATTGGGTTCAAAAAAAGAATTAGATAAGTTCATGGATGATAGATCCATAAATGGCTATTAGCCAGTGTCATAACTATAAAGGGAAGGGTAACAGCTGTCCTGTGTACAGTACTATAAAATCCCTCCTGGCCAGAGACTCCAAAATCCTTTTCCCTGTAAAGGGTTAAGAAGCTCAGGTAACCTGGCTGGCATCTGACCTAAAGGACCAATAAGGGGACAAGATACTTTCAAATCTTGGGGGTGGGAAGGCTTTTGTTTGTGTTCTTTGTTTGGGAGTGTGTTCGTTCTCGGGACTGAGAGGGACCAGACATCAATCCAGGTTCTCCACATCTTTCTAAACAAGTCTCTCCTATTTCAAACTTGTAAGTAAATAGCCAGGCAAGGCGTGTTAGTTTTCCTTTGTTTTCTCAACTTGTAAATGTACCTTTTACTAGAGTGTTTATCTTTGTTTGCTGTACTTTGAACCTAAGACTAGAGGGGAGTCCTCTGAGCTCTTTAAGTTTGATTACCCTGTAAGGTTAATTTCCGTACTGATTTTACAGAGATGATTTTTACCTTTTTCTTTAATTAAAAGCTTTTTTTTTAGAACCTGATTGATTTTTCCTTGTTTTAAGATCCAAGGAGGTTGGATCTTGATTCACCAGGAGTTGGTGGGAGGAAGGAGGGGGGATGGTTAATTTCTCCCTGTTGTAGATCCCAGGGGGTTGGAACTGTATTCACCAGGAGTTGGTGGGAGGAAGGAGGGGGAATGGTTAATTTCTCCTTGTTTTAAAATCCAAGGGGTTTGGATCTGTATTCACCAGGGAATTGGTGAAGGTTTTTCAAGGCTTCTCAGGGAGGGAAAAATTGAAATGGTGGCAGCGGAACCAGAGCTAAGCTGGTAGTTAAGCTTAGAAGTTTTCATGCAGGCTCCTACATTTGTACCCTAAAGTTCAAAGTGGGGATCCAGCCTTGACAGCCAGGATGGTCAGAGAGGCAACCCCGTCCTCTGGGTGTCCCTAAACCTCTGTCTGCCAGAAGGTGGGACTGGATGATGGGATGGATCACTCAATAATTGCTCGGTTCTGTTCATTCTCTCTGAAGCATCAGGCACCATCCACTCCTGGAAGATAGGATACTGGGCTAGATGGACCATTGGTCTGATCCAGTAAGGCTGTTCTTGTGATAGAAACCAGGCCTCCAAATGCATTAAGCTCTTCAATCCTAAAATTACTATGGTATGCTGCGAAACAGTTGACTTTTTTTCAAATAAAAACCTGTGGTAGATTATTTTTCTGATATGTGGGAAGTGCTAAGTGAGCAATCATTTCCCCTTCAGGCTGTATGTATTTTTAAGATGGGAAGATACAGCACTTATTTTTTTCTCCAGTCTAGTTTTCACTGTTGGTTTAATATTTATTTTACTGTATGCATAGTTGAGTTTTTAAAAGTTATCTTATTGAGTAAGGAAATCAGAAAGAAGCCTTACAATTCTGATTGAGTAGGCATGCAGAAAGCATTAGAGAGACTTCATCTAAAAGTGAGAAATCATGATTATTGATGGTATCCACAGCTTTTGCACCCCTTTTCATGATGAAAAAAAGGTCAAACAGATTCAGTACAGTTCAAGGGCCTTTCTACACACAAAAGCAGTGCAGCTTTAATTATACCAGTATAGTTAAGGTGATACAACTCCTCTAGTGTGCATACAGTTATATATACCAGTATACCTATTAACAGTACAGGAAGGGGAATAAGTTATACTCATATAAACACTTTTATATTAATCTAACTGCATCCATAGTAGGGGTTGTAGTGGTATAACTATGTTGGTAAAAGAAATCACATCCCAAAATAGTTATAAAACTGTGTATAAACCAAGAAGATAAAAAGGCCTTGAGTAAGGCAAGCAGCATTTGGCTTGAAGAACTAGAAGCTTGTGATATTCAACTGTGTATTGAGCATTTATTTTTGGTTAGTGATGGAGTGATGTGGCTTTATAGCAAAGTGCAAGACATGCCAATAGAGAGAGGATCCTGTAGTGTCCTCCTCTGCCTTGCACTTTGGGTAGCCAGTTACATCTCTTCCGCATGACTAATACACATCGATTTTATAACCACTTTGTATAGGTGTAATTGACTACACAAGATGCAAGACAGAGAAGAATGAGGTCTGCAGTCATCAATTAATTCCATCTTGCTGACCAAATTCGTCCCTTTTTCGTTGTCTTCCCATCTTTGCTTCCAGGTCAGTAAGTCAAACAGCGATTCCCCTTACTCTTATTGTCTGCAGAGGAGGCAGCACAGCAAATACTTTGGCTTAATCAGCTCCAGCATTCCTTAGGCCTTGGCTACACTTGCAGCTGTACAGCGCTGTGAGGTAAACCTGTCTTCGTACAGCCAGGGCCGGTTCCAGGTTTTTTGCCGCCCCAAGCAAATAAATAAATAAATAAATAAACGGAGTGCCGCTGCCAAAGCAAAAAAAAAACAAAACCCAAAAACGGAGTGCTACCCCTTGAAAAGAGCCGCCCCCAAAGGGCCAGAATGCTGCCCCTTCAGAAGTGCCGCCCCAAGCACATGCTTGGAACGCTGGTGCCTAGAGCCGGCCCTGCGTACAGCTGAGTAGGGAAAAGCGCTGCAGTCTGTCCACACTGACAGCTGCCAGCGCAGTCATGTGGCCACACTTGCAACATTTGCAGCTGTGTTGGGAGTGGTGCATTATGGGCAGCTATCCCAGCATTCATGTGGCTGCAATGTGCTTTTCAAAACAGGGGTGAGGGGGGGTGGATTGTGACAGGGAGTGTCGGGGGGAGAGAGAGTGCTTTTTGGAGCATGTCAGCTCTCTATTTTGCAAATTCCGAACTCCCGGCCCCCTGCTCATTCATTTACTCACTCAAAGCAAGCTGCAAACTGTTTGCTTTTCTCTGTGGTACGAGCTTTGAAACCGGCACTTCCGCATTCCTGCAGCCGGTCACAACAATGGAGAGGATTGGCCACTTGACAAGGGGATTAGTACAGCGCTGCAAGCATTTACACTCACACCCGTGAGTCGTAGCCACTCCGCTGCAGCTGTTATTCCTCTTGGAGATATGGAGTACCTGCAGCGGTGTACCCTGGGAGATACAGCGCTGTAAGTGCCCTGCCAGTGTGGACAAGGAGTGAGTTACAGCGCTGTAAAGCCTCCCCCAGCGCTGTAACTCACTCCCCGTCCACACTGGCAAGGCATTTGCAGCGCTGTATCTCAGTGGTTGCAGCGCTGCATGTACTCCATCTCTCCGAGAGGAATAGTGAGTATTGCGCTGCCGCTGCAGCGCCAGTGTGGTCGCCCAATGCGCTGTGAATGGCCTCCAGAATTATTCGGCAGTATCCCACAATGCTTGTTCTAGCCACTCTGGTCATCAGTTCAAACTCTACTGCCCTGGCCTCAGGTAACCAACCATGAGACCGACTGTTTACATTCCCCGGGAATTTTAAAAATCCCCTTCCTGTTTGCTCAGCCCGGCATGGTGTGGAGTGCTATCAGCGAATCTTTCCAGGTGATCATGCCTCCACACGCCAAGCGAGCCCCAGCATGGAGCAATGGCGAGTTGCTGGACCTCATCAGTGTTTGGGGGGAGGAAGCTGTCCAGTCCCAGCTGCGCTCCAGCCGTAGGAATTACGATACCTTCGGGAAGGTATCAAAGGACATGATGGAAAGGGTCCATGACCGGGACGCCCTGCAGTGCAGGATTAAAGTGAAGGAGCTGCGGAGAGCCTACCGCAAAGCCCGCAACGCAAACGGCTGCTCGGGTACTCCCCCCGCGACCTGCCGATTCTACAAAGAGCTGGATGCGATACTTGGGGTTAACCCCACCTCCACTCCGAGCACCACCATGGACACTTCAGAGCTGGTGGGGTGAGGAGAGGAGGAAGAGGAGGAGGAAGAGGAAAACGGGAGTGATGGTGGTGGGCCAGATGGAGACACCCCGGAATCCCTGGAGCCGTTCAGCCAGGAGCTCTTCTCGAGCCAGGAGGAAGGTAGCCAGTCGCAGGGGCCGGTACTTGGTGGAGGACAAACAGAAGAGCAGGTTCCCGGTAAGTGGTTTTTTTTTTTCGGGAAGGAATTTTTTCGGTGCGGGCTCTTTGGGAGAGGAGGGTTAGCATGCATGCCTAGATGCGGGATAATGCATTGATGTGGTTTATCACATCGCGGTAATCGGCCTCGGTAATCTCCTCGAATGTCTCATCCAGAACGCGTGCAATGCGCTTGCGCAGGTTTATCGGGAGAGCTACCGTGGTCCTTGTCCCAGCCAGGCTAACGTGTCCGCGCCACTGTGCCGCGAGGGGCGGGGGGACCATTGCTGCATACAGGCAAGCTGCATATGGGCCAGGGCGGAAGCCGCATTGCAGTAGAAGACCCTCCCTTGCTTCCCAGGTCACCCTCAGCAGCGAGATATCGTCTAGGACGAACTCCTGTGGAAAATGTTGGGACAGTGTTCAGTGTAGGCGCCCCCTGAAGCTGTTGGCTCTCCCCAAGGCACAGAAACCCAGAGGACAGTGCAGCCCTGAAACAATCAGTCCCCCTTACTCACCATTTTGAGGCTCCCGTGGGATATGTGTGCTCTGTTTCAGATGGGAAAATTACGCTATTGTGTAGACCCTGTGTGTTTTCTACTCCTTAAGTGCGGGGGGAATCATTACTCTGTCTGGTATAAACAATGCTGCCTCTGTTAAATGTTGCATTTTGCCTATACAGCTGCATCAACCTTGAGACCTCAGCCGTCCCTCTTATCACCTGCTCAGAGACTGCAAAGACTCAGGAAGAGACTGCGAAAAAGCAAAGAAGACATGCTGCAAGAAGTGATGCGGCAACCTATTAAAGAGAATGAGAAAGCACAGAACTGGAGGGAGAGAGAAAGCAGGATCCGCCAGGAAAATGCAGTGCACTGGCGGCAAAGCACTGGGCACTGGCAGCAAAGCACTGATAGGCTCATAAGCATCCTGGAGCGCCAAGCAGACACTATCCAGGAGCTGGTAGCCATGCAGAAAAAGGAGCAGTACCGCAAACGTAAATGCCACCCCCCCACAGCCTTGTCCTAAAACTCTTTTTATTGCACCCCACTGTCACCTCCAACCCACGTTCCCCAACTTCCATGTTCTTCACGCCACCCGCTGCCTCCAACACCAGTATCTTCACCACCCAGCCCTGAAAACCACGACCCTTACCCTCTGCACTCAACCCCCATCACCATGCAATATAGCTGTCCTGAAGTGCAGCACTCACTGCACAGCACACCAGACAGGACATACGCGAATCTGTGATTGTACTGTTCCCCATTCCACCCCCTTGTTTCTTTTCAATAAATGGATTTTTTGGCTTTGAAAACATTCTTTATTATTGCGTAAAGAAAAGGATTCCTTAGCCCAAGAAATAAACAGGCATTGCAAGTCTGCTTGTCTGCTTAGCAAACACTGATTCCTAAAGATTGGAACTACTGCACTTCACTCCTGTGCAAGGCCCCAGATATCACTTCTGGTTTTCAGCCTCAAATTGCTCACTCAAGGCATCCCTAATCCTTGCAGCCCCGCGCTGGGCCCCTGTAATAGTTCTGCTCTCTGGCTGTGCAAATTCAGCCTCCAGGTGTTGAACCTCAGAGGTCCATGCCTGAGTGAATCTTTCACCCTTCCCTTCACAAATATTATGGAGGGCACAGCACGCAGATATAACCGCAGGGATGCTGTTTTCGGCCAAGTCCAGCTTCCCATACAGAGATCGCCAGTGGGCCTTTAAACGGCCAAATGCACACTCCACAGTCATTCGGCACCGGCTCGGCCTGTAGTTGAACTGTTCCTTGCTGCTGTCAAGGCTCCCTGTGTAGGGTTTCATGAGCGACGGCATTAACGGGTAAGCGGGATCTCCAAGGATCACAATGGGCATTTCAACTTCCCCTACTGTGATCTTCCGCTCTGGGAAAAAAAGTCCCGGCCTGCATCTTCCTGAACAGCCAAGTGTTCAGAAAGATGTGTGCTTCATGCACCTTTCCGGGCCAGCCTGTGTTAATGTCAATGAAATGCCCACGGTGATCCACAAGCGCCTGAAGAACCATAGAGAAATACCCCTAATTAACGTACTCGGATCCTAGGTGGGGTGGTGCCAGAATAGGAATGTGCGTCCCATCTATCGCCCCTCCACAGTTAGGGAACCCCATTTGTGCAAAGCCATCCACTATTTCCTGCATGTTTCCCAGAGTCACGGTTCTTCTGAGTAGGATGCGATTAATGGCCTTGCAAACTTGCATCAACACGATTCCAACGGTCGACTTTCCCACTCCAAACTGGTTTGCGACCGACTGGTTGCCAGCTTCCAGATTGCAATAGCCACCCGCTTCTCCACTGGCAGGGCAGCTCTCAATCTCGTGTCCTTGCACCGCAGGGTGGGGGCAAGCTCTTCACACAGTCCCATGAAAGTGGTTTTTCTCATCCGAAAGTTCTGCAGCCACTGCTCGTCATCCCAGACTTCCATGACGATGTGATCCCACCACTCGGTGCTTGTTTCCCGAGCCGAAAAGCGGCATTCCACGGTGCTGAGCATGTCCGTGAATGCCACAAGCAATTTCGTGTCGTACGCGTTACGCGGCTCGATAGCATTGTCGGACTCCTCACCCTCACTCTCACTGTCACTTTGGATCTTAAGGAATAGTTCGACAGCCAAACGTGACGTGCTGGTGAGACTCGTCAGCATACGCCTCAGCAGTTCGGGCTCCATTTCCCGCAGACAGATCGCACTGCACAGAAACTGCATTGAAAGATGGTGCCAAAGGTGGACGAAAACAAAGGGATTTCTGGGATGCAAAGCAATGCATCATGGGGCATTGGGACAGGACCCAGAATCCCCCGCACCCACGCCCCCTTCCCACAACCCACGGTGCCAGAATGGGAAAAGGTCCTCTGTGGGATAGCTGCCCATAATGCACCGCTCCCAATAGCGCTGCAATTGCTGCAAATGTGGCCACGACAGTGCGCTGGGCAGCTGTCAGTTTGGACAGACTGCAGCGCTTTCCCTACTCAGCTGCACGAAGTCAGGTTTAACTCACTGCGCTGTACATCTGCAAGTGTAGCCAAGGCCTTAGACAAGAAACTCATCTGTCTGAACATCAGCATTTGCAGCTGACTTTAGGGTGCAATGAAAGCAGTGTGTTGCCAACTTGTGATATTTGTTTTTTTCTTAAAGCCCCAGCTCCTTGAGTCACGGGAAGTGCATAACAATCTCAGCATTCTTTTAAAAAATGGTAAATTGCTAGCCTTTGTGGTTTTGGAGAAAAGTTGGAAAATGACCCCAAAAGGCTCAAAACCCAGAAGGTAAATAAAGACCCAAAATGTATTTTTAAAACTCATGATTTTAAGTCAGTTGCTTGATTTTTAGGGGCCTAACTCATAATTTTTGGAAATGGCAATACTGTGTTGCTGATGATTTTCACCTTTCTTTTTATTTTGCATATTTTGTATCTTCAGATTCAGTGTTTTGTTTTTGGTTGTTTTGTACCTATGGCATTCCTTTATGGTTAATAAATTTATCTAGCTCAAACACTGTGTAGCCAATGCATTTAAAAAGTGAGGCGCCCGAGTAATGAGTTAAGGCCTGATCACTCATGTAAAATTGCCATTGACTTTAATGGTAAATTACATACTGGCCTAAATATATAGATTTTTTTTTTAAAGCAAGCAGAAAATCCCCCCTGGATAATAATACTCAGTGCTTTATAACACCTTTCATTTACAAAGCACTTTGCAGACATGAATCAGTCTTAAATTCCCCTGCCTTAAACCTGGATGTTGTGATTCCCCACTTTACAGGTGGAGAAACAGGAGCAGGGAGGCTAAGGCTGACATTTTCAAATGTGGCCATTAATTTTAGGCCCCTAATCTGAGACACAGACTGATCAGGCCTGTTTCAAGTATCTTCTGCCAGGCAGGTAGGGAAGGAGATGAGTGTGTCGGATAGTGTGAGGTGGCAGTGACTAGGGAAGGGACTCCAGGAGTTGTAGCCTGAATCAGGGAAGGGGAGTAGGTGCCGGCATCATCATCATCACTGAGGCCTTGGATAGGTCCCCAAGCTGGGGGCAGCAGGCAATAAGACAAGAGATGGCACTGATTTTAAGCAGTCTGCTAACATCACTTTCATGAGCAGTATCGTCTATATTGGTGAGGTGAGGAAGGGAAGGGGTGGTTGGGTGTGTGCTGCTCTGGAAAGCAGGGCCGGCTCCAGGCACCAGCGCAGGAAGCAGGTGCTTGGGGCGGCCAATGGTAAGGGGTCTTCAGCGGCAATTCAGTGGTGGGTTCCTTGGTCCCTCGCGGAGGGAAGGACCAGCCGCCGAATTGCTGCCAAAGAATGAAGCGGTGCCAGCCCTGCTGGAAAGGAATGGGCTCAGACTAAGGAGGGGGAAGAAAGAGTTGGGATTGAAATGAGAAAATAGGAAGGAAAAATAGGTAAAGGTTAGAAACAAAAAGCAGGCAATACATTAAGAACCCACACAAGTGTCAGGTATTTGCTAAAAGCCAGACCCTCAGCTACTGTGATTCAATGTAGCTCCAGTGAAGTCAGTGGGGCTACACTGGCTTATGTGAGGATGTTTAAAAATTTAATTTATACGGATCCCTTCTTCCACCACAACCCCCTTCCTTTGCCCTGTATGCTAAGAATACATGAGGTAATGCCCTGGTCCTGTAATGCGGTCCTGTAATTCAGTCCGCTCTGGTCCATTCAGTGGGATTCTTCAAGAGTCCAAGCAAATAGATCACATTGCAGGATTGGGCCCATGTTGTATTTTAGCACATTTTTTTACAGGCATTTTTCAAATCGTGTCCGTGACTCCCTTGCAGTATTAAGGCCCAGTCTTGCATTGTGTAGCACAAAAGCAGACTGCTGCCTTCACATGCTCTGTGTGAGTAAAATGTGTGCTACGCAGTACAGGATCAGAGCCTTGGTTAATTATGGCATTGCAGCTGGGTAAACTCTTCTTCAGGCTCAGGTTTTATTTTCAAAATGTCTTTGTTTAAACATTTCTCACAAGAAGAATCTTGATTTGTCAAACTGCAGGAAAAAAAAGACTCAAAGGTTTTTCCATTAAGAGAGGCAGGCCACCTTGTCTGTCAAATGCCAGCAACAACCTGAGGTCCAGCTGCCAGCGCAGTCATCCAAGGAATTTGTCATTAGAGATGCCTGTTTAGAGGAGAGAGACAGAGAGGGGGAACACCCTACCTCCACCGTTGGCACTCCTGCCTGTGTTCTCCCCCCGACCTATTAATATTACTTTAGCATCTTCTGTCAAACATTCTGTCTGCCCCTAACAATGGACCATCACAAATTCCTCATTTGTTTGGTTTGAATAGAAATTTTGTAACAGTTTCTCAGTGAGAGTGAAACTGAACTGCCTCCAGTATTTCCACTGGGACACTTGCTGTTTGTTTATTACAATGGAATTGAGGGTCTGGGGTTCATCTAGCTTCCCTGGTGCGTGCTGACACATAGCCTGGAATTAACAGTTCTGCACATTCTCTCCAGCTCTCTCCTGCACTTGGGCAGATCTAATAACTTCTCATTTAGAGAAGTTTTGTACGTGACCAAGGCCCCGATCCTGCAAATTCCCCACTGTACTTCCATGTTGGCTGGACTTGCAGGACTGATCAGTGAGCCCACTGCCTTGTCATTGTTCAGGGAAAAGTTTGCATGGGTGAAGGTCTGCTTTAGTGGTGGAGAGTAGGATTCTGTTTCTGCACCACCTTTTATACTGTTTTTTTATTATTAGGTCTGTTGCTCTTTAGTTTGTGATCATGTACTTTTAGTTAGGCTCCAAATCAGCATTACCAGCCCCAAATACTCAAAAACTATGATTCAACCAGAAAAAAATCATGATTTTTACCTGTCTATGATTTTAAAGGGTTAGGGGTTACGTTTTCAGACTTTCCTCTGCAGTCACAAGGGCTCCAGCATTTTTTTAAATTAAAATTGAGATTCTTATGTAAGCCTGACACCAGGAGCTGAGGCCTCAAACAAAACAAATAGTGTGAGAGTTGGTAATATATTGCAAAATGGAAAATACTACAGCTGCGGATAAACAGAGGGTGGGGTTTTCACTCCATAGGTGTTTCCATACATACAAAAGGAAAGATGATTGATTTCAACACAATAAGATGGCAACAGCTGCCTTGCAGCTCTAACTCTGTAACCAGGAGAAAGGGCTGCCTTCTCCAAGGCTTGGGTGAATGCTAGAACGTAATGGAAACTGGACATCCTATTCTGCTCAAAAACCCAGAGCATTCTGGCTGTGATGTCCCCTAGGGATAAAATACATATTAGTCATTTGGCCTAGCATTGAAAACAAGCTTCTGCAAAAACAAAATTTGAGTTCAATTTCTTACATAATTCAATTAATTCATTTAGATTTCACAGCAGAAAATTATTATAGATTAGGCCAAAGCCATGAAAAGCCCTTTTCTTAGCTTGATGGGCATTTAACTATGCAAAAAAGGCTTAATTTTGCCCCCCACATGGTTTGTTCAATAGAATGCACACAGTGTACACCACACCTCACACTGATTATGTGGTGAATCGATGGGACACTATAGCTGTGGAGTTATGTTTTCTTGCTACTTACACTTCTGACAAGCACAGACAAAAACCTGGTTTTAAATGAGACCTGCACCTGGCTTTAAAGGATTACCCTTATTAAGGAAGCTGAGTGCCAATCAGAGGGAATAATCGAATCTTTATTACTGAACTGTAGCCACCACCCCTCTCTCCCATCTCCCCCCATTTTAAAAAATAGCAGTGAGCTCAGTCTCTGATAATGTGCTGGAGCCTGTGGGTGGAGATCAGACTTCAAAACTCATCCACTAGAGCCCAGCTCATGTTGAGTCATCATCTTGCCGAGCCGTAGATCATTGCCATGGGCTGGTTTCTTTCCGAACAGATAACTAAATTGCCCTAAATTCATTGCACTCCTGTCATAAAGCTTATTTGCATAGCTTGGTTTGGGGATGTTCAATAGAGTTTTGCATACATATATGGAAAGCAAAAGTAATTATGGTTGCAAGGCGGTGATTGTTTTATAAGGCAAAGCCATGCAAGCCTGATCCTGCAAGCATCTCAGCCAGAACTATTGCTGAAATCACTGGGAGTTTTGTCTGAGTAAAGCATGCAGGATCAGGCCCCAAATATTATCCCTGAAATAAGTGTAGACAGTAAAAAATAGAACCTTATTTTGCATAGCATCTTTCATACAAACTGCTCCCAAATGATATAAATTACAGAAACAACAATGCAAAGGCATTGGGTCCAGTACACTGACTGTGGGCCAGGCAGGTAAAAGTAACAACTCCATAGTTAAGCCTGGTTCTGTGCATCCTAGGCGGAAAAAAAAACATAGAGTAGGAGGGCAAATCATAGAGGACAAAGAGCAGGAGAGGGGAGGTGGAGGTTCTAACTGGATGCATTGCCACCACCTTCCCAATCGACTTTTCTTGGTTGGGGCCTCCATGGGGAGCTAGCTACTAGAAGCCAGCATAGACCCTGGGCTGAATTTGGCCCATTACATATTAGGACAGGACATTCAGTCATAGTTCCACTAATAGAAGGAGAGAGAAGTTGAGGTATAAAGCAAAAGGTTTAAAAAAAAAAGAAGACTAAAATGAGACCGAATGTTATGGGAAGGTGTTTCTAGACATCAGGCACTGCAGCCATGAAGCCCCTGCCAATGATAGTGCCAAGACTAGAAGACAGAGTGTGAGGACATTAGCAGAGTGGTGTGAATCACTGATTTTTTTGGTTTGCTTATTTCAGCTTGACCAAAGTATTTTATTCTACCCAAACTAAAATGTTTCTCTTTGCCTTTGAGTTTTTAATCTTTTTTACTAAAATTGAAGTAAAATTTGAAATGAAAAGTTGTTTCAAATTTAAAAAAATCAGAATGTTTTGTTTAGATTTTTCAACTTTTTTTTTTCCCAACAAAACAATTCGGAGAATTTAACATGAAATCACGATGTGTTTTGGTCAAGTCGAGTCTGCATTTTTTGGTGAAATAAAAAGTTTTGTCCAGATCTAACTGTGAGCAAGGAGGGTCAAAGCCCATGGATTAAGATGAGCAAGAACATAGAAAATAAGAATGGCGATACTGGGTCAGACCAAAGGTCCATCGAGCCCAGTATCCTGTCTTCTGACCGTGGCCAATGCCAGGTGCCCCAGAGGGAATCAGGGCCGGCTCTAACTTTTTTGCCGCCCCAAGCGACATAACACACACCCTCAGCACCGCGACGCCACCTCCCCCCCTGCGGAGCGCTGCGCCGCCGAACCCCTCTGCCGAACCCCTCCAGCCCCCCATGGAGTGCCACGCCACCGAACCCCCCCCAGTCCCCCGCGGAGCGCCACGCCGCCGAACCCCCCAATCCCCCACGGAGTGCCGCCGAACCCCCCAGTCCCCTGCGGAGTGCTGCGCAGCCGACCCCCCCCTGCGGAGCGCTGCCAAACACCCCGCCCCGCGGAGCGCCGCCGAACGCCGTGCCGCCAAACCCCCCCGCCGAGCGCCGCTGAACACCCCGCCCCCGCAGAGCGCCGCCGACCCCCCCCAGCCCCCCGTGGAGCGCCGCGCAGCCGAACCTCCCAGCCCCCCGTGGAGCGCCACCGAACACCCCCTCCCCGCGGAGCGCTGCGCTGCTGAACCCCCCCGCTGAATCCCCCAGCCCCCCGCCGAACGCCATGCCACCAAACCCCCCTGCGGAGCGCCGCCGACCCTCCCAGCCCCCCGCGGAGCACTGCGCAGCCGAACACCCCCCCCCGTGGAGCGCCGCCGAACGCCATGCCACCGAAACCCCCTCCCCGCGGAGTGCCGCGCTGCCGAACCCCCCCGCTGCCACACACACCTCCCGCCACACTGCCAAACCCCCCCGCTGCCACACACACCTCCCGCCGAGAGCCGTGCTGCTGAACACCCCCCCCCCGCGGAGCACCGCTGCCGAATCCCACCCCCCAGCGCTCCTGTGCACCCAGCCGCCAAAACAAAAACAACCCACCCCACCTCCAGCACTGCCCAACCGAACCCACCCCCCAAAAAAACTCTGAGCGCCCCCCTGCCACCGCAAGATTGGCTGCCCCTTACCAGGTGCCACTCCAAACACGTGCTTGGTTGGCTGGTGCCTGGAGCCAGCCCTGGAGGGAATGAACAGAAGAGGTAATCATCAAGTGACCCATCCTCTGTCGCCCATTCCCAGCTTCTGGCAAACAGAGGCTAGGGACACCATCCCTGCCCAGCCTGGCTAATAGCCATTGATGGACCTATCCTCCATGAACTGATCTCATTCTTTTTTGAACTCTGTTATAATCTTGGCCTTCACAACATCCTCTGGCAAGGAGTTCCATAGCTTGACTGTGCATTGTGTGAAGAAATACTTCCTTTTGTTTGTTTTAAACCTGCTGCCTGTTAATTTCATTTGGTGACCCAGTTCTTGTGTTCTGAGGAGTAAATAACACTTCTTTATTTAATTTCTCTAAATCAGTCATGATTTTATAGACCTCTATCTTATCCCCCTTAGTCATCTCTTTTCCAAGCTGAAAAGTCCCAGTCTTATTAATCTCTCCTCATATAAGACATATGCAGAACCACTGAGCATACCTGGACCGCAGAAACACCAGATGACCAGGTCTGTTAGTTGCAAGGCCCAATATCTAACATGCAGCCTCCTTCCCTTTACTGCCATAAATTCCTATGCCTTTCAACTGTCTCTCCAGGAGGTGGGGTTCAGTCCTACAGCTGTGAGCTCCCTATATCTTGCCCGATTGAACACACTGGTTCTGCTGCATCTGTGGCCACATAGGGGAAGAGGGAGTAGGATTTTTTTCAATCTTGTATGCTGAGAATACAGCCAACCACACAATGTAGTCCAGTTGTAGTGCAGTTTGTTTAAAGGTTATTGGTTAAGAATAGACCCTAGGGAGCATAAAAAGTGCACTGATAAGCATGAAACCACACATTCAAAGTCTGCTTCTATTTCAGAATAGCCAGAAGCTTTTTTATTTCAAGTACTATAAATAGCATTTGACATCAGTGAGACCGCTTGCACGAGTAAGGCAAGCAGGATTTGGCCTGAAGACCTCGAAAGCTGCAATATTCAGCAGCGTGTAGTGCTGTCTGCTTCTAGTTGCATTTATTTTTGATTTATGATGGAGCAATGTGGCTTTTTAGCAAAATGCAAGACGCAGTTGCCTGCCAGTAGAGAGAGAATTCTATAGTGTCCTCCTCTGTCTTGTACCTTGGATAGCCAGTTACACTTCTGCAACGTGGGTGCAATGCACATCCTGCTTTGCTAGTTTCAAACCTACTTTGCAAGGGGGTAGGTGGCTATTTAAGGCACAAGGCGCTGGAGAATGGCCTTAAAAAACATGTTTAAGACTAACTACATGTAAATTATATAATAATAAATGTGAAGCTTACACTGAAAAGTAGTATTCAGCTGAACTGTTTCCCTTATCGTTTTCAGGGGTTGGAGCAGGCCTGCACGTAGCAATATGCAAAACTGGCACATCCTTTGGGGGTCCCATCGGTGTCTGCCAAAACTATGCTTTCATTTTCAAAAAACGAAGAGGTTTCTGGTAACTGACAGTAATTAATTCTGGCCTTCCTGGTCACAAGAATAACGTTCCAGCTGTGACCCACTGTACTGCTGTCTTCCCAAGTCTGCAGAAAGCCTAAGGCTCTCCCTGTCTTATGGAACTTCGCACTGGTGTAAATATACCTGTGAAATTACGACTGTGCAAATCCCTCACACAGAAGCCTGGCAGGGGTGCAAGGTGGCACACCGGTGATGCCTATGTTAGGAACTACATCAGTACAGACACACTAACACAACAGGGACTAAAACAATGGGCCAAATTCACCTCTGGTGTTTCTTCACTGAAGCCATTGGAAATATCCAAATGAATTTGGCCCCAGAGCTCCGAGAGGTGAGAATTGCCAAGATTCATCTCAGTGGGGCATGATATAGTTGAAATATCTACCTGTGGCCCTGTTACTGTAGAATCTGGGCACCAATCTGTAATTATCCTCTCAGTACCCCTGTGAGCTAGGGAAGTACCATTATCACCATCTGACAGCTGGGGAACTGAGACACAGAGAGACTACAGCCCACATCCCTAAATGCACTTGGGAGTTGTTCTGCTCAGCATTGCAGTTCCTAACTCCCAGGCAGCCTGCCCCCAGTGGCATTCTCAGCCCTGAGCTAGAGACCTAGGCTTCCCATACAGTGCCTGGGGAGAGTTAGGAGGGGCCTTTCAAGAGCAAGCTGAGTGGGGAGCTGCCTAAGTTACCCAGGAATGAAATACCTAGGAGAGGAGTGGGGAGAGGGGCTGAGGTGCATAGGCAGCTGACGCAGTGTGCCTGGCCGATGGACCAGAGATAGGTGCTTTCCTCTGCTCAGGATCCTCAGACAAACCCTCTCCTGGAGCTACGCACTGAAGCCAGGTCAGCCGTTTTGATAGCCCATATCCATGTCCTAGCAGCCAAAATCATCTCCCTGGCTCCTGCTCTTGCTTGAGTCCTCTGTCACGTTTGCCCTCTGTTTCCTTGTGCCCCTACCTGTCTTTTGTGAATGTGCTGTGCTGCCCTTCCATGTATCAGGAAACCTGCATCTGGTCCTCTTGCTGTGGGAGCTGACAGGTATCCGGTGTGCTCTGAGTATGCCTACAAGCTTGGGCCGCACTGGTGAGACAGCCGTTCCCCTGCCCAGTTAGAAAATCCTGCTTCGGGGCCGCTGGGGATGTGGCTTGCACTAGGGCTCTCAGAAGCTCATTCCTTGTGGGGCAGAGGCTTTGTAAATGCCGACTAGCAGAAACTTAGGCACCAATGGGGTTAGGCAGTCGCTGAGCGGTGGCTTTGAAAATGTCAGTGGCACCTTAAGTGCCTAAAGATGCAGATAGGTGCTGACAGGTCTGGAACTCAATGACTTGCCTAAGGTATGGGTGCTGGAACTAACGGTACTGGGGGGGTGCTGCCTCATCCCATGGCTTAAAGAGGTTTCCATTATATACAGGGTTTACAGTTTGGTTCAATGTCTCTCAGCACCCCTGACCTAAGCAGGAAGCATATGGTGGAGCAGGGGCGGGGAGTTGTATGGGCCCGTGGTGCCTGGGCTACAGCAAATTCAGGGCCTGGGGGCCCCGGCTCCACCAATGTTCAGGGCAGGGCCGGTTCTGACTTTTTTGCCGCCCCAAGCAAAAAAACCCCAAAAAAACAGGGCGGCTGGACCCGGAGGCAAAGCCAAAAAAACTAAAACAAAACAAAACAAAAAGGGCGCAGGGCAGCTGGACCCAGAGGCAAAGCCAAAAAAAACCCCCCAAAAAACCAAAACCAAAACAAAAAAAACCAGGGCGCAGGGTGACTGGACCCAGAGGCAAAGCAAAAAAACCCCCAAAACCCTGGGCACACAGCGGCTGGCCCTGGTTCGGCGCCGGGTCTGTTCCCCGGCCCTGCCAGCCACCCCTGGGTGCCTCCCTGGAGCACCCCATGGCCCCATCTGCCACCCCCGCATGCTGCCCCCAAGCGTCCCTGCCTGCCCTGGGCAGCGGGCGGCTGCCCCCTGAAGCTCCGCGCTGCGCTCCCTCGCTGGCTGCTGCCGGTTATAAGGGAGCGACGCTGGGGGTAGGCTAAGGCGGCTGCTGTGCCTGCGGAGGAGGAGACGCATGGCAGCCCCCCTCCCCTCCCCGGCAGGCGACTTTGAGTTGACTCCGGGGGGGGGAGGGAGGCTTATCTAGCTGGACCTCCTGAGCAGCAGCCTGGGGGAAGCTTGTGCCAGGGGGGCTGGGGAGGGGGCCCCCTTCCCTTCCCTTCTCCCTGAGCTCACTGCTGTCGGCGGGGAGAGGGCTGGGGGGAATCCTGCTCTCTGGCCCACTGCCCCAGCCCCGGGGCAGCCTGCTTGCTGCACCCCAAATTCCTCATCCCCAGCCCAGCCCCATGTCCTGCACCCCCCCCCCCGCATCCCAACCCTCTGTCCCAGCTCAGAGCCTGCACCCAGCACCCAACCCCCCTCCCGCACCCAGCACCCCAAACCCCCTCCCAGAGGTGGGGGATGTGGGACTTGGACCCGTTCTGGGCACTACCAAAAATTATACAAACCTGCCACCCCTATGGTGGTGCAGGGAAGTGGCCCCTCAGATGCCATGTCCCAAGCTAGCACCCTCACCACTGAACCATCCTGTCTCTGTAGAATAGCAACATTATTAATTATTTCACTGCTGATCATTTTAGCAGGAACAGCCAGTTAGTAATGGGCTGTGGGTGGAGTTTGGAGAGAACCACCATGGCCGTGCATCTGACCCTTGTGCATGTGTTGCCTAACAGAAAATGATAATCAGTAAATTGATAATATGTGGGAACAGTCTTCGGCAACTACTTCACAATACCTCTAGAACTGTGTTTATCCAGTTGCGGGCAAGTGCTAGTCTCACCCTGCTTCGTATAACATTCACACTCCCTGTATAAAGTCACATTCATCCTCTTCCTGGATTTGGAAGTACTGGTATCTCAGATAATAATAGCAACATAAACTTCAGCCAAAACTTCCTCTTCAGGCCTGGTCATTTCTAGGGTTTCCTGCAGTACCCCATTTCCTAGTTCCAGCGGATTGACAGGTCATGCCCACTTCTCTTATAGCACAGGTACTAATCCTTGCGGGCCACAATGAGTCACTAATATTTACTCCACAGTTTTAGGCAAAGTTTTAAAGTGGGATCCTCAAAGGTACTTGGGTGCCTAAATCCTGTTTTTAAGCACCACAGAACTCCCACTCAGCTGCCGCCTAACCCTGTAGGCACCTAAAGTCACTCGCTGCCTAGGTTTTTGCAATAGATGTTCCTTAGGTGCTTATGTTTCTGCCTCTGCCTATGTGTCTTGCTGCCCCACTCTAGGCACCTGGGTGCCTATTTCCCAGATCAATTCCTGAACCAGAGGAAAGATGAGTGTATGGCTGCCTACATCATGTGTGGGGCCCAGTGCAGTAGGTGTGCTCAGAGGCTGCCTAACTCCACCCAAAACAGTCACTGGGCAGGGGGACCTCCTTTATAATCTTTAGCCTAGTGGTTATGCTGCTAAGCTATAAAGTCATTCTAACTCGTCCCTGGCCCAATTCTTATGTCATCTTTCAATTAAAGTAGAACAACTTCAATAGGAGAGATTGAGGGAGCCCTACATTAGAATATCCCATAGCCCCCGTGATTAGGGCATTCATGAGGGATGGCAGATCCCTGTTCAAATCCCTTCTCCCACATTCCAGGTGGGTACCGTAACCACTGGGCTAAGGGCTGTTCTCTTCCTTCTTCCCCACCCCACCTGTTTTGTGTGGAGTTAGGCAGTCTGTGAGACACCTAGAATATTAGGGCCCATATACAATTTGGGTGGTGCAGGAACAGTGAGAGAAGGGCAGACACCCCTCTTGTTGGCATCTGCTATGGACTAATTTGGGTAGCTCTTGCCTAGCATGCTGGCTTTGTGAATCATGGTGGTGTTCCTGTTATTTTCTAGGTACCTAAAAGTTAGGTGCCATCAGTGCCTAAGCCCCTTTTGTGGCTCCGGGTCCTAGATCCTATTATAGATGAGTGAAGTAACAGCAGAGCCCTCCCTTTCTGTATGGAGTTGTAGGTCCTGCCACCCTGCCATAGAAAACACTCTCTTTCCCTACATTCCAAACTTGAATCTATACATCAAATCTTATTGATTAAGCAATAGTATTTATAGCATATGCCTCACCACAGTATCTATGCACCACGATAATTATACACGAATTACTTCTATACCTGAGTAGTCTGAAACTCCTGTATGTACAATTCAGTAACCAAATTCTGCTATGCCCTTGCTGATGAAGTTTATGCTGAGTTTTACGGGAAGGCTCCATGAAGATATCCCCAGACTGTAGGTACTATTTCACTTGACTATAATGTGTAACAAGTTTAAGTAGATCTAAGGGCTGGATTTTACTCCACCCTATTTTTTTGCGATTAAAGAAGTTGGTTAAAGCTGAGTCATAATGAGACTGACCTATTTATGAAATATCAAAAATATGAGCCAAGAAAATTACACATTCGTCATGTCACTGTACATTGGGGTTTTCTACCTTGAATTGACCTAATCATTTTAACCAGACAACTGGTGGAATAGCAATGAACAAACATGAATAAATTGCCAGGAAAATTTATTCTGTCTAGAATTCATTTGGGGTGCCTTGAAATAATAGGAATCAGAGCGAATTAATATCACGTTAATGTAGCCGCCAGACACATTTCCTTGGGAATTGCCCTAGGAATCAGTGAACATTCCTTTTCCCATTTGAATATTTGTATTTACTTTAAATGATCAAAACCAGAGAGTGGGGGAAGAGATGGCGATGAGACGCTATCTAGTAAGGAAGGGACAGCACACAGCCACTTCTGCTAATCCTGGGGCTGACTTTCAGCTGGTCCTGCAAAACCAGAGGCCATCTGTGAATATCAGATCCCACATGTTCACACCACTATGATGTATTTTTTTACTCCTTGAGGGTGAAATTCCCCCCTGTGCAGAGGGCTAGCACCAAGTCTAGGTACCATTTAAATAATATATAAGTCAAAATAGGACTAGGGCTGTCGATTAATCGCAATTAACTCACGCGATTCACTAAAAAAATTTAATCGTGATTAAAAAAATTAATCACGATTAATTGCAGTTTTAATCAGACTGTTAAACAATAGAATACCAATTGAAATTTATTAAATATTTTGATTTTTTTCTACATTTCCATATATTATATTCTGTGTAATTGAAATCAAAGTGTATTTTATTTTTTATTACAAATATTTGCACTGTAAAAATATAAAAGAAATAGTATTTTTCAATTCACCCCATACAAGTACTGTAGTGCAATCTCTTTGTCGTGAAAGTGCAACTTACAAATGTAGATTTTTTTGTTACATAACTGCACTAAAAAACAAAACAATGTAAAACTTCAGAGTCTACAAGTCCACTCAGTCCTACTTCTTGTTCAGCCAATTGCTAAGACAAACAAGTTTGTTTACGTTTACAGGAGATAATGCTGCCCACTTCTTATTTACAATGTCACCAGAAAGTGAGAACAGGCATTTGCATGACACTTTTGTAGCCAGCATTGCAAGGTATTTGTGTGCCAGGTATGCTAAACATTCGTATACCCCTTCATGCTTCGGCCACCATTCCAGAGGACATGCTTCCATGCTGATGATGCTCGTTTAAAAAATAATCTGTTAATTAAATTTGTGGCTGAACTCCTTGGAGGGTGGGGAGGAGAAATTGTATGTCCCCTGCTCTGTTTTACCTGCCTTCTACCATATATTTCATGTTATAGCAGTCTCAGATGATGACCCAGAACATATTCATTTTAAGAACACTTTCACTGCAGATTTCAAAAAATGCAAAGAAGGTACCAATGTAAGATTTCTAAAGATAGCTACAGCACTCAATCCAAGGTTTAAGAATCTGAAGTGTCTTCCAAAATCTGAGAGGGACGAGGTGTGGAGCATGCTTGCAGAAGTCTTAAAAGAGCAGCACTCCGATGTGGAAACTACAGAACCCGAACCACCAAAAAAGAAAATCAACATTCTGCTGATGGCATCTGACTCAGATAATGAAAATGAACATGCATTGGTCTGCACTGCTTTGGATTGTTATCAAGCAGAACCCGTTATCAGCATGGACACATGTCCTTTGGAATGGTGGTTGAAGCATGAAGGGACATATGAATGTTTAGCATATCTGGCACACAAATACTTTGCAATGTCGACTACAACAGTGCCATGAGAATGCCTGTTCTCACTTTCAGGTGACATTGTAAACAAGAAGAGGGCAGCATTATCTCCTGCAAACGTAAACAAACTTGTTTGTCTGAGCGATTGGCTGCACAAGAAGTAGGACTGAGTGGACTTGCAGGCTCTAAAATTTTACATTGTTTTATTTTTAAATGCAGGTTTTTTTGTACATGTACATTTGTAAGTTCAACTTTCATGATAAAGAGATTGCACTTAGTACTTGTATTAGGTGAATTGAAAAATACTGTTTCTTTTGTTTTTTTACAGTGCATATACTTGTAATTAAAAAATAAATATAAGTGAGCACTGTACACTGTGTATTTTGTGTTGTAATTGAAATCAATATATTTGAAAATGTAGAAAACACCCAAAAATATTTAAATAAATGCTATTCTATTATCTTTTAACAGTGCGATTAATTGCGCGATTAATCACGACTAATTTTTTTAATTGCTTGACAGCCCTAAATAGGACCTAACCCTAAGGGTGCCTATGTCCTATTCTGGTCTTCTACCAAGAGGTGGATTTCACCCTGAGTGCCCAAGAGCATGTTTGCCATACAGACATGTATAAAAAGATCTGGTCACTGCCCTGAGAGCTTACAATCTAATGGCTAGATGGAGGCTTTAGGCCCAGCCGTATGTAAGGGGACGACCTGGGCTCCTAAATGCCTAACACACCTTTGAAAATGGAACTGCGAATCCTAAGTAATTTAGGCCCTTTGGAAAATCATACCCAACATCTACCTATTTTAATACGTTTCTTTGTAATGTTCTTAATACTCCCCTTGGCTAACGGTATATCAAGCGAGGCCTTTTTTAGATAGCAATTGAAATGACGAGGTGCTTCCAGCTTTTTTTTAAGCACACAGAGATAAATAATAGCTCTCATACAGACTCCTGGACTGAGCTTTAGAGCAGGCCGAATCACCTTCAGTTTCAGTATTTAAGGCAGTGGTTTTATAAGCTGGCAAATGCAGGCAGTGTCTGAATGTCAGCAAGTACTGCTGCAAGGATCAAGTGCTTTTAAAAGCCAGCCCAGTGGCACTGTGATAATGAATTCTTCCTCATGGTGGCAGAGCCCTACTGAACCCCCATGCAAGCTCTGCCAAGACAATCATTTCCTCTCTGTTTGATCAGGGCCTTGGGCTCCCCACATACTAAAAGAGCAATGTTATTGTGGCTCATGGGGAAGAGTGCCACCGCTGCTCAGGGACGGCCTATCCAATTTGGAGAGCCTTCCACTAGTTTTTATCCAACTGTGCTGTGACTATTATAGTCCTTGTGTAGTAGTGAGATAGCAGCATTTGTGTTATTCCCCTTTTTGCCATCATTACTGCAGTAACATGGTGCCAGAATTCAAACGTTTCATCAAATAGACAGTGAAAGTCTGTAGGAGTGTGCTGTTGTCTCAGTACTGTCACTTTAATAACAAAAATCTCAGACTTGCAATCTCCTTGGCTGGACTGATCTCCAGATTTGGCCCTTTGACAGTCGTTTTGGCCTAGGTTCCTCTGTTTCTTGGTTTCCCATTCTCTGTTTCTGCTGGGTTTTCCTCTCCCCACCTCTTATTAGCTTATGTCTTATAACTACAGCATAATCCTACAACTTGTTGACAGCGAGGGGGATGTCGGTGCATGTGGGAGCACCCTGGAAAGTTGATGGGGTAGAAAATTTGTGTACATTAGATATTGTCAATCCTGTTACTAGAACCTGAATTGCTTAAGGATCCATCTCATTAGGTGCACTCAGAGTCTGCACACTCGTGAAAACCAAGAGCATCCTAAATGACACAATACAAATTCGCATGAATGCTCTCACTGATCTGAGAAGTTGATCTTCCTCTTTTCTCCCAACTTCAGGGTCTTGTCTCACTTCCACTGCCACAAGGCCTTATCTGTATTCTTTCCTGTTGTTTTCCTGCCCTTATGCAACAGTATGCTCCTGTCACTACTAAAACAGCTTTCAGATCACTGAAATGTCAGTATCTTGTAACGTCCCCAATCTCTACTTACTCAGGAAATAAGAATCTAAATATAGAATCTCACATCACTTTTTAATCTGTTCGCCAGTGTCAGAGCTCCAAGAGACAGTAACATACAGAAGCAATTTCAGGGCTTGTGATCAGAAGGACACATTTGAAATACTTGAAATACTTCAAGCTGTTCTGAAAGTCTTGTGAAGAGGTGAAGGAAAATGAAGCTGCAAACATTTTCTCTTAATTTTGTCAGAAGCAGAAAGCCATTTCCCCCAATATTAAAAACAAAGTCTGTATGTCAGAGCAGAAGGAAGAAGATGAAGATCAAAGGATAAGTGCCACTTGCTTTAGCATCTGTGAGTAAGTTAATACCCGTGAGGTCAGAAGCGTTCACAACCCATAAAAGAACCTTAAAGGGTGCACATGCATGCAGGCTTGGAAATAAACATAGGTCCCAAGCCTACAATGTGCCATGCCTCTCTATACCCACAAATTTGAGGTGTTCAATAGATGTGTCTAAGTAATGTCTGGAAACTTTAGTGACATACAAATAGATTAGAAATGCAGTGAGAGTTAATCAGGCAGCTTTTCAAAACTTATTTAGTACTGCGGAAGAGGCATTGGTAAGCATTCTCTACCACAGAGAGCAGCGGTGGAGAAGTGATAAAATGGCATGCTAATTCATTCAGAGAGGCACGTGCATAGCCTTTTCCTATGATGCTGCTGAAGATCGCAAATCCCATCAACAGGAAATGGGGCTAAAAACCAGTGACCACATTTGGCTACTATGGAGATGGACAGCAGTATAAAACAGATAGAATGAGCTCTAGAGCCATATTCCTCATGTGCAGTAATCACGTGGGAGCATGAAGGGCAGAACTTTCAGCAATATCTCATCTTAATAATAATGAAAGAGAGAAAGTTATTTCTATCTCAAGAAAACCTAGTCACAGGAATTGATGCTAATGCTGCAGATGGTTCCACCTGCGTAGGTGTCACAGTGTTGACGATCAGTCTCTTTTGATCATAATCACTTGAGGCCCAACAGTTATCATAATGTCATCAGTACATGGCTCATAGGAAGAGAAGATTACATCTCAGCTTATGGAACTGATAAGGACTCCATAGGTAACTTTGAGAGGTGACAGGCTGAGATCATACAGCTAGATAGAACTGTGCAAGAATTAAAGCACTCTCTACGGCAGCTGCTTTACTAAAAATTTGAGCATGAAAAAGAAAACATTCCATGGGTCCTGCATCTGTTGAAGTCCAGGAAAGGGGGGCTTGAGAACAGAGAGTGTTTTGTGTTTATTATACACAACAAGCGAGCTGTGCATTTTCACACACATCTGAACAGCTATAAAGACTCTGTGGGACTGGTGGAATTTTTTGAGCAGCCTGATATTTCAAAGTGGAGCTTAGATTTTAGTGTTTAAAAATAAAAAAAATAGCAGTGAAAACAGTTTTCCATAGTCAAGGGATTATCTGCTGTTCCTGGGGTTTGGCCAAGCACTGAAGTGCTTGAAGAGGTCTTGGCATGGAGATGCGTGTGGTTTATAGAAATAGGCATTGGATTTTAGGAATAGGAATGGTTCACCCATTCTGTTGTAATGGGTGACTGGCCTTATATTTTTCAATATCCACTTTTTAGTGGTGGTGGAGGTAGTGGTATCTCAGTTCAGCAGAGTACAATAAGCTGCTAAATAAAGACTCAAACAGACATTTTTCCAAGTGGCCCAAATATCAGCCTATTCAATTCTGTTCCGGTTTTATTACTGTATTCATTCCCATGGTATCTGAGCCCTCGTTCAGAAATCGGAATATTCCCACTAGACATCAGAAAAAACTCAAGTCCCTACCAAATTTATTGAAAGCATTTCTAAGGTCTCCATCCCTTAGGTCTAGGAGCTACCAACAAAGTACCTAGAGATATTTGGCTAGTGCATTCCTCCATGTCCTATCGGGATCTCCTCCTCTGCTCCAGTTTGCTGACGAATGGTAACTTTTTCCCAACTCCAGTGAGGCCGAAATAAAAGAAAGGTGGGTTTATTTTCTTTTGCCTTTTGCAGATGGTGTGAAAAGCAAAAAAATTCACGTGTTACATTTGGCAATATAAAGGGCTTCGCTCAGTTTAAATCAGCACTACTCTGTGTAGCTCCAGATGGCTTCAGGGCTTTCAGAGGGGAAGACACAACAATAAAAAAATATGATTTATGCTGAAATTGAAGGAGGGAGAAATACATGGAGAGGCTGAAAAGACATAATTATTTCCTGTATGCCAGAGATGAGAGGAGGAAGAAAGAACTTAATAGACATAGATTCATGAGACGTAGGGAATAAAATGTTCCTTTGTACTTTGTTTGTAATGAAATTAAAGAGCTGTACATTTTAAACAAAACAAACAAACAAACAAACAAACAAACAAAAAACAGGGAAATATTCCATTTTAACCTGGATTTCAGAACTTTAACATTGCAGCTCTGCACAATAAATTATAGAGATAATCCAAACCTCCTGATTCAGGGGTGTGAGCTGATGGCTTGTGGGGTTCAAGAAGGAATATGCCAGGTGCATTTCTTGGTTTATTTTTTGCTTTCCTGTGAATCATTAGATATTATGCTACTGTTGGAGGAACGACACCAAAGGGGATGGAGTTGTGGCATGATCCATTATGGAGGCACCTATTTACTTATGCAATGTGTTGTTGACACATAACCTAATGTGCTTGTTGGTTTGTGTAACAATGCTTTGTCTATGAGCTCTTAACTTGTAAAGTTTGTTTAGCCAGAATAGCTGTCAAGCAGCTACACCAGAGGTTACCTACAGGGGGAGGAATGTAGCGAGGAGATGGTTTGGTTTGGATGGAGCTGAAAGAGTATAAAGCAGAAGGGAAAATTTAACTTCCAGGGTTTTTCTGACAGGAAGAAAAGCAGTGGAGATGGGGGAAGGGACATGTGCTCTATTATTGGTTGATTTGATAATTTATTTTGACTTAATAGAGATGCTGCCTCAATACTCCAGATACCTTTATGAATAATTAAAAACAACAAGAGCAAAAGACAAAATACTTTACTGGCCAACACTGTTGCATAATGCAATCCAACAATATAAGAACATAAGAATGGCCATACTAGGTCAGACCAAAGGTCCATCTAGCCCAGTATCCTGTCTTCTGATAGTGGCCAATGCCAGGTCCTTTGGGGGAATGAACAGAACAGGTAATCATCAAATGAACCATCCCCCATTGCCCATTCCAAGTGTTAGGCCCAAGAAAAAATGGAGTATAGAACAGGTTGTTTGGCCAGCTTAGCCAAAGTTAGGCTAACAGTAGTTGCTGGGCCATTCCTGTCTCTCTGTGAAACATGAGGACATGCTTGCTTGGGCTTCAAAGAATGAGATTAAGGGGGGGGGGGCGTATTCTTGTACCAAATGTACTAAGAACGGTTTGTTTGGACATATGGAGACTTGCAGTCTCCACTCCCTGTTTCTGTTCTTAACTCCCTCCTTTCTCCTAGTTTCTGGTGCATGACGAAAAAGCTAGTAAGAAGCTGCTGAGGCATCATGAACTGTTTGTACTGTCAAAGAACATAGATATGCATGAATATTAGAAGCTTTTAACTAGTAAAGGGGGGGATTGGGTTGCTTTAACTATGACGCGACGGAACTGTCTATATAATCTCACTAGTTATTGTAATCGTGGCTGGTTCTCTCTGGAGACGGGCCGCTCTCTATTGTTGTGTGAACTCTTCAATAAAGAGCTTGTGTTCGGACCTTGCTGGTGTTGCCTGTCTCTCTGCAGTCAGACAACGAACCGTGCCGTCTGGGTTCGAGTCCCCGACACAAGCTTCTGGCAAACAGAGGGTAGGGACACCATCCCTGCCCATCCTAGCTAATAGCCATTGATGGACCTATCCTCCATGAATTTATCTAGTTCTTTTTTTAACCCAATGTAACATGTAACAATATGTAGTAACTTATATAGAATCCAGTTACCTGAGAACCTCTTCAAAATAATAATGCCTCACAATCAGTCACCCCAAAACCTTCAACCCACCCCTCCTGGAAAAGCCTGAGAAAATGGCAGTAGACCTTGTGTTAGGCAATGGTCAACAAATCCAGGTTCTCTTGGACTACAGTGGGAAGTGTGTTCCAGAGTGAAGGACCCCTTGTACTCTTCACTCTGTGAAGCTGTTCCCCTCTGTGGAGGGGAGAAAGCAGCTTCAATGCCCTTAATGTAGTTTTAGTTTCCCACTGGTTTTTGTGCGTGTGAACACCTCACATTGGGACCATAGGCCCAGAGCCTAAAATGTATTTAAGTACCTTAGGCCTTGTCTACACTGCCACTTTACAGCACTGAAACTTCCTCGCTCAGGAGTGTGAAAAAACACCCCTCCGAGTGATGCAAGTTTCAGCTCTGTAAAGTGGCAGTGTAGACAGTGCACCAGCACTGTTAGCTACTCTCTTTGTGGGGGGTGGTTTTTTTACAGCGCTGGTGCCACGACTACACAGCCACGTTAAAGCGCTGCCACGGCAGTCCTTTAACGTTGGTAGTGAAGACATACCCTAACTCTCATTGATTTCAATGGTAGTTAGACGCCTAAACATCTCTGAGGATCTGGGCCTTACTAACTAACTCATCATAACTCATCTCGTCCTTCTTTTTGATAGCCACTAAAAGAAGAAGGAGGAGGCATCAAATGAGTCTAAGGTAGTTCCCCCTAGAAAATCCAGCTTAACCTGTAAGGGAAAGACAGGCAGTACAAGAAACAACAGATCCTCTCGCTTCCACTGTAGCTCTCTTGATTCTGAATGTAAATAAAGTCCCAGGGTTCACCGCTGTTGCTCCTGTAATTCTGAAAGGATAAAAAAACACCTTCCACAAAATAAATAAATAAATAAATAAATAAAAAATAAAAAGAGAGGCAAGGGCCCAAATTTAAGCTATAACGTGACAACAATTTTATCAGAGCAGCAAATTCCTAAACACCAAGCTCCACCCATAAAACAAAAACAACAAGGAAAACAAGCCAGCTATTGGTAAAGGCCTGAAACTGGCACTATAACTGTGCCGCATGGCTTGAAAGTGTTAAACATCCTGCAAAATAAATAACCCTCAAAAGACTTGTGGGGAGATAATGTTGATGTTTTTGTGTATTTACATATGTATGAGTAGGGTCCACAATGTAATCAACAGTCCCTGTCTAGGCTGTATTCTGATAATTCAGATGTCAAAAGAACATCCTATTATTTAAATGAATTGTAAACATGGGATATCTTGGTATTCATCTCTCTTTGAAATGTACTGTGAATGGTGGAGGAACAAGCAAATGGCCTTGTGTTAATTGGTATCGATCGCTAAGTACTGGTGAAGACATCCTTCAAAGTCATCCTAATGACCTTTTGTTCCCCCGAGGAAATTCCAACTTGTCAAAAGACATGAAATTGTATAAAAGATCCTTGGGTCCTGATTCTGTCATCTCAGATCTGCTTAGTCTTCATCAGGGGAAGTTTGAGTAGCAAGACTGAGGTCCCAGTTATGCTGGTACGCCCTAAATATAATATTTGGACATTGGACTATAAACTATTTCTGAAAGAACTCTTTGCAACTACGAAGCTCACCATCTCTGCTATGAATTTGCACCTCAAAGGATTGAACTCATGCAGGGCCGGTGCAAGGATGTTTCGCGCCCTAGGCGAAACTTTCACCTGCGCCCTCCCCGAGCCCTGCGGCAGCTCCCTGCCCCCCCCCACCCTGAGGCGCCCCCCCCCCCGTGGCAGGTCCCCACCCCAGCTCACCTCTGCTCCGCTTCCTCCCTGAGCACGCCTTCGCTGCTCTACTTCTCCCACCTCCCAAGCTTCCGGCGCCAATCAGCTGTTTGGCACCGCAAGCCTGGGAGGGAGAGAAGCAGAGCAGGGCGGCATGCTCGGGGAGGAGGCGAAGCAGAGGTGAGCTGGGGTGGGGAGCGGTTCCCCTGTGTGCCGCCCCCCCTTACTTGCTGCAAGCAGCCCTCCCCACGCCCCCCCTGCCCTAGCTCACCTCCACTCCACTGCCACCCTGGAGTGCGCTTTTGTCCGCCCCCAACCACTTGGCGCCCTAGTTTGCCTAGTGGGTGCACCAGCCCTGAACTCATGTCTGTATGTATATTGATCTTTTAACCATACTCTCTCTCTTTTGTTTTTTAATAAATTTTAGTTTAGTTAATAAGAATAAGATTTACAGAAAATTTCATCATATTTGACGTGGGTACCTGGATAGAGGCCTGAGGCTGGATCACTTTAAGGGAACTGTGTTATTTGGACTTTTGAGTACCCAGCAAGGTAATAAAGCAGCTGTTTTATTTTAGCTTGGTAAATCTAAGTATTGGAATATCTGCCAGCTTTATGGGGATTGTCTGCCCCATTCTTTGCAGTTCACCTTAATTGACTGACCACAGCTGGCTCCCCACAGGGACTCCGGTCACAACAACAAGGAAAACAAGCCAGCTATTGGTAAAGGCCTGAAACTGGCAATATAATGCTAACTTTAAAATGTACCACTCAGAAGCCAGCCCTGATGTTAGGGCCAGAGTTACAGCTGACATGGTACTGTGCAAAAATTCACAAGGAGCTTGAACTATGTACAAAGTACCTCAGTCTTCATGAACTGCCGTCACTAATATAAAACAAATGATTTTTCTGAACTTTGCTGAGTTTTCATTCTCTTCCAAGGGCTTTTATGTCTCTCATCACTACACACTACACACTGTCCTTCAGTGTCTATTGCAACTTCCTTTAGATAATCTAAACCCTCCCCCACTCTCCTTGTATTTCCCCTGTAAAGTTGAAGGGGTTCCCAAAGCTCTGTGTTTCCCATCTCCTTTCCGCTATTCCCCTCTGTATATGTATGTGTTATTCCTTGATACGTTTGCTAATATTTATTACCTTATTACTAGTCTAATGCTTTGCTCACCTGGTATCAACTCCTATCATTAAATCACTTTACATTTATTATTTCCCCCCAACAAGCCTCCCTACACTCAGGGCTGGCTCTGGCTTTTTTGCCGCCCCAAGCAAAAAAAACCCCAAAAAACGTGCAGGGCGGCCGGAGCAGCGAAGCAAAAAAAACCAAAAAACACCGAGGGTGCAAAATTTCGGTGCCACTTACTTGGCGGCTCGTGGCTGCCTCCTCTGGCTGCGCTGGCGAGCCTCTGGGCGGGCGGCAGCTGCACTCTGGCTAGCGGGACTTCCTGTGCTGCAGACGTGCCCCGGGCAGCGGAGTGCACGCCCCGGCTAGCGGGGGGAAAGGGGAGGGAGCAGGGGGGAGAGAGAGAAGGGGGGCGGCCAGGGCTTCCTTCAGCCGGGGCGCTCACCACTCGGCCCCTCCCGCAGCGCCGCCTGCTGGGAGGGCTCCACGCCACTCCCACCTGCAGGTGAATTGAAGGTTGGCTGGGAGGGAAGGACACAGGCTGCTGGGCTTGCTGCAGACCTGGCACCAGCTGGGGCAAACAGAGCAAGCAGGGCACTCCCCTCCGCCGTGCCGCCACCCCCTACAGGGCAGCCGGAGCGACGAACCGAAAAAAAAGGGCGGCCGTGCCACCCTAGGATTGGACAGAATGCCGCCCCTTAGAATCTGCTGCCCCAAGCACGAGCTTGCTCGGCTGGTGCCTGGAGCCGGCCCTGCCTACACTAATCATAGAAAACAGCAACTGAAGACTCTGCCTTCATGTGTAATGAGCATATCTGTAACTGACATGTTCTTCTGCTTTAATGGAAACAGAGCCTCATTCACTTTCGAGGAGCAGAGGAAACTGTCTGCACATCCATATTTTCATTCACTATATTTCTATTGTCATCACACTGATATTCTTGCATTTCATATGTATTATGCTTTTTTAAAAATGCAAAAGAACTTCAGAAATAGCTGAACTGCCTTCCCCAGGCTCTTTTTTTGAGTCATTTAACAGCCAGGTAAAAGGACATTCACATACATACCAATCCAGAAATGTTTCTCTCTCCCAATACATCTGTCCTCATATTTCACATACCCTTTTCCTTCACTTATGAGTGGCAATGAATTCAAATGTGATTATTCTATCTGTTTTGTATGGTTTGTTTATTAATCATGTAGTTAAATACCAATTAATTACATGGAGGTACACTAAAAAACGAAAAAAACTCTATTAGATCATCTAGTTAATTTTTCTGCCTCTGCTGGATACAGTTCCTAGATAGAGGATGTTTCAGATAATAAATGCTAAAATAATACAGTATCTGAATTAAAACTTCAGGAGGCAGATCCTCAACTCATGTAAAGTAACATAGCTACATTAGAGTGGTAGTCGTATTAGTCTGTATCCACAAAAACAACAAGGAGTCCGGGGGCACCTTAAAGACTAACAGATTTATTTGGGCATAAGCTTTTGTGGGTAAAAAAAACCACTTCTTCAGATGCATGGAGTGAAAATTACAGGTACAAGCATAAATATACTGGCACATGAAGAGAAGGGAGTTACCTTACAAGTGAAGAACCAGTGATGACAAGGCCAATTCCAGTTGCGGAACTATGACACTTTATACCAGCTGCTCCTTTATAAAGATCTAAAGGTTAACATTATTAAGACAGTTGAATCCAAACAGCTCTATTTTTTAATCTCTGATCCTGTCAATCAATTTGGGGTGGGATCAGAGGCTTAAATACAAAAAAAGGTTGTATTTATATATCTGTTCTAAAAAAATCATGATTTAAAAAAAAGGAAGGCACAAACAGCCCCCCCATAAGCCACTTGATCATCTTCAAGTGGGTCACTGCCTCTGGGTTTAGGGTTGCCCTAAAATTTGCCAGGTGGGAGAAGGGGAATCTGGAGCTCCCTTTGCCCCCATAAAAAGGTAATATTTTTATAAAGTGCCCAATATATGTTAATTTTGTGTGTGTTGGGGGGGAGGAGGGTGTAAGTTATTTGCTATATTTTTAATTCACAAAGTACAACCACTGGCTTTCAGTGGGAATGACTTTTATTTCAGATTAAAGGAAAAGTCAAATAAGAAATAACAAAAATAAGGAGAGAGTGAGTGCAGAGAGTGTGTCTCTATTATAACACCTTCTCTTACAAAATGGCAGCAGCCCCTGCAGACTTGTAAATATTCAAAGGTGCACAGATAAAAAGATAACGGTTACAGAGCTATGGCCATTATTTAGTCCTAGTATGCCACTAATGCCCGTGTCTTACCTTGTTAACTCTCTCTGTTCAGACACCCTTGATATCGAAGTGCCACCAGCTGTGCTAGAAGCAGAACTCAGCAAAGCTCTGGAAATCATCACCAGAGGCTATTGTGCATGTGTAGAATGGGCAAAGGATGAATTCATTTATGATTTTTGATTTAGGGAAAATAAACTAAAGGGTTGTATTCCACTTTGCAGCTATTAAATCCCCACATCCTACTGGAGTAAAGCCCAGCATCTGTGAGCTGCTGTTTGGAGGAAGTTCACAAGGTGACTCTGAGTCCTGCCAACACAAGTGTAAGACCTGGTGTTGTTTTCAGAGCCGTGATAGGAAAACAAAGACGCATTGTTCAAGGCAGTGAAAAACATCCTCAAACTCAAACATAATATTCTTAAAATGTGGCTCTCGATGAACAGTTAAATAGACCGGATTGTGTTTATTCTGAAAATCTTTTATCATCTCACTGTTTCCTTGAGCTCCCCTTGACTGTTTTTATAGCCACCTGTTGACACATATTTGAATTATAAACTTTTTGGGATGGGGACTATCTTGTTGTTAGATGTGAGTAGAGTATCTAGCACAAGTTGGTCCTAATTGCTGACTGGGACCTCTAGACACTACTGCAATACAAATAATACATAAATAATTGAGTGGCTGTCATCACTCCATAGTTAAGAGATTGCATCTGTCATAGATATAGAGGGAAGGGTAACAACCTTTATGTATGCAGTAGCATAAAATCCCTCCTTGGCAGCTGTACTGAATCACCTTACCTCTAAGGGGTTAAGCAGTTCAAATAACCTAGTTGGCACCTGACCAGAAGGACCAATGAGGAAAGAAGATACTTTCAAATCTGTGTGGGAAGGATTTGTTTGTTGCTCTCTTCTGTTGTTCCCTCTCTGGACGGAGGGAGAAGCCAAGCAGGTACAACATCTCCTGAAAATATACCTGGAATAATCCATCTAAAACCACAGAAATTGTAAGTAGGACAAGAAAATGCATTAGGTTATCTTTTGTTTTGGCATGTGAATTTTTCTATGCTACAGAGGTAGTTTTATTCCTGTTTTTGTAACTGTGAAGCTGAGCCCAGAGGGGAATCCTCTGTAGTTTAAATCTTTTCATTACTCTGCAAAGTTACCTTCCATCCTGATTTTGCAGGTGTGATTCTTTTACTTTTTTCTTTATAATAAAGTTCTTCTCTTAAGAACCTGATTGATTTCAGTGTCCTGAAGACAAAGGGTTTGGTCTGTGCTCACACTGCTAAGGCAATTAGTTGGTATATTATTCTCAAGCCTCCCCAGGAAAGGGGGTGAAGAGGCTTGGGGGGATATTTTGGGGGGATAGGGATTCCAAGTGACCCTTCCCTGAATTTTTGTGTAAATAACTTGGTGGTGGCAGCAATACCGTCCAAGGACAAGGAAAGGAATTTGTGCCTTGGGAAAGTTTTAACCTAAGCTGGTAGAAAATAAGCTTAGGGGGTCTTTCATGCGGGTCCCCACATTTGTATGCCAGAGTTCAGAGTGGGGGAGGAACCCTGACAGCATCTGAGGCCTTGTCTATATTATGAAGTTACAGTGGTTTTCCTTAGACCTTGTCTACACACAAGTGAAATGCTTTAATTAAACTGGTTAAGTTAAACTGTTATAAAGCCCTATGCGGACACTCATTTCAGTTTAAAGGTATGTCTTCACTAGCAATGTTAAAGCACTGCTGTGGCAACGCTTTAACGTGGCTGTGTAGTCGTGGCACCAGTGCTGGGAGAGAGCTCTCCCAGCGCTGTAAAAAAACCACCCCCACAAGGGGAATAGCTACCACTCCCAGCGCTGGTGCACTGTCTACACTGCCACTTTACAGCACCGAAACTTGCAACACTCAGGGGAGTGTTTTTTCACACCTCTGAGTGAGAAAGTTTCAGAGCTGTAAAGTGGCAGTGTAAACAAGGCCTAAGAATAACTCACTTTGGTTTAGTTAAACTTGTTCCTAAATAATTTAAACTAAATTGAATTAAGCCTGGTTTAAATAAAAAAGAGCATTCACAAATCTTTTGGTACTGGTTTAACTAAATTGGTTTAAATTCACATCTTAAGTTAAATTGGTGCAATTATGTGTGTAGATGAGCTCTTAAGGTGTGATTTTAAAACTGATTTAGTTAAACTGGTCTGAAAGACTGTGGATGCTCTCCTTTCAGTTTAAATTAGGGTTAAATGACAGACAAGGGCCATACGACTGTTGAAAGAAATGGCAATGTCTACAAGTGCTAACACATGTTGTCTAGACTAGGATTTAAAAGTGTGATATAAAATCATGTTAGCTCGCTTGGTGTATGTGTACACTGGAAACTTCAAAGTGTTGCCGCGGGAATGCTCCCGCAGCAGTGCTTTGAAGTGCGAGTGTGGTCACGCGTGAGCACTGGGAGAGAGCTCTCCCAGTGCTCTTGGTAATCCACATCCACAACGGGATTAGCTCCGAACGCTGTGTCTACACTAGCGCTTTAAAGCGCTCAGTCTTGCTGCACTCAGGGAGGTGATTTTTCACCCCCCTGAGCTGGCAAGTTAGAGCACTATAGAATGTAAGTGTAGACAAGCCCTTGATCTCACTAACACCTTTAAAACTCTAGTCAGGACAAGGCATATGCTAAACTGGTCTAGTTAAAGCCTAGAGGTGAGCTATGCTAAATTACAACTTGCTTTGTCTTGACTAGCGTTTTAGGAAATGTTAGATTGTGGTAGGTAGCAAGATCTCAGTAATGTCACACCATTAAATTCTAATCTAGACAAAGCCTCAGAGAATAGCAAGGTCCTACCAATTTCATTATTTTAATGAGAAATTACACCGGATTCGCAAGACCTACTGACTTATCAGTGTGAAGCAAAGTATGGAGTTTAAGGGGTTAGGGCCATGTCTGCTCTTAGTTCCACTGGTCTAAATCCAGAATAACTCCACTAAAGTCCAGTTTTACACTGGGTAAACTGAGAGCAGATTTTAGCACTGAGGCGATACCAATCTACTGGGTGTGTGTATGATATATATGTACATAGAATCATAGGACTGGAAGGAACCTTGAGAGGTCATCTAGTCCAGTCCCCTGCACTCATGGCAGGATTGTATTATCTAGACCATTCTTGACACGTGTTTGTCTAACCTGCTCTTAAAAATTTCTAATGATGGAGATTCCACAACCTCCCTAGACAATTTATTCCAGTGCTTAAACACTCTGACAGTTGGGAAGTTTTTCCTAATGTTCAACTTAAATCTCCCTTGCTGCAATTTAAGCCCGTTGCTTCTTGTCCTATCCTCAGAAGTTAAGAACAATTTTTCTCCCTCCTTGTAACAACCTTTTATGTACTTGAAAACTGTTATCATGTCCCCTCTCAGTCTTCTCTTCTCCAGACTAAACAAACCCAATTTTTTCAATCTTCCCTCATAGGTCATGTTTTCTAGACCTTTAATCGTTTTTGTTGCTCTTCTCTGGACTTTCTCCAATTTGTCCAAATCTTTCCTGAAATGTGGTGCCCAGAACTGACACAATATTCCAGTTGAGGCCTAATCAGAGCAGAAGAATTGCTTCTCGAGTCTTACTTATGACACTCCTGTAAATACGTCCCAGAATGTTGTTCGCTTTTTTTGCAACAGTGTTAACTCATATTTAGCTTGTGGTCCACTATGACCCCCAGATCCCTTTCCGCAGTACTCCTTCCTAGGCAGTCATTTCCCTTTTGTATGTGTACAACTGATCGTTCCTGCCTAAATGGAGTACTTTGAATTTGTCCTCATTGAATTTCATCCTCTTTACTTCAGACCATTTCTCTAGTTTGTCCAGATCATTATGAATTTTAATCCTAGCCTCCAAAGCACTTGCAACCCCTCCCACTTGGTGTTGTCCGCAAACTTTATAAGTATACTCTCTATACCATTATCTAAATTATGAAGATATTGAAGAGAACCGGACCTAGAACTGATCCCTGAGGGATCCCATTTGTTATGCCTTTCCAGTATGACTTTGAACCACTAATAACTACTCTCTGGGAACAGTTTTTTCAACCAGTTTTGCATCCACCTTATAGTAGCTCCATCTAGGTGGCATTTCCCTAGTTTGTTTATGAGAAGTTCATGTGAGACAGTATCAAAAGCTTTACTAAAGTCAAGATATACCACGTCTACCACTTCCCTTCTATCCAGAAGGCTTGTTATCCTGTCAAAGAAAGCTATCAGGTTGGTTTGACACAATTTGTTCTTGACAAATCCATGCTGACTGTTACTTATCACCTTATTATCTTCTAGATGTTTGCAAATTGATTGCTTAATTATTTGCTTCATTATCTTTCCGGGTACAGAAGTGAAGCTGTTTTGTAATTCCCTCGGTTGTCCTTTTCCTTTTTATATTCGCCCTTTTCCAGTCCTCTGGAATCTCTCCTGTCTTCCATGACTTTTCAAAGATAATAGCTAATGGCTCAGATATCTCCTCAGTCAGCCCCTTGAGTATTCTAGAATGCATTTCATCAGGCCCAGGTGACTTGAAGATATCTAACTTGTCTAAGTAATTTTAACTTGTTCTTTTTCTATTTTAGCCTCTGATCCTACCTCGTTTTCACTGACATTCACTATGTTAGACGTCCAATCACCACCAACCTTCTTGATGAAAACCGAAACAAAGAATTAATTAAGCACTTCTGCCATTTCCACATTTTCTGTTATTATTCCCCCCATCCTCCCCATTGAGTAACGGGCCTACCCTGTCCCTGGTCTGCTTCTTGCTTCTAATGTATTTGTAGAATGTTTTCTTCTTACTCTTTATGTCTCTAGCTAGTTTGATCTCGTTTTGTGCCTTGGCCTTTCTAATTTTGTCCCTACATACTTGTGTTATTTGTTTGACCTAGTTCCCACTTTTTGTAGGACTCTTTTTATATTTTTAGATCTCAACGTTAAATTACAAGGAAGATACTTTAGTGCACTAACTAGGAAATCACCTTTACCAAGAAGCAGCTATATTAATTTCATTTTCAGTGGAAACATGGGGAGTGAGGGAAATTAATATTTGCCAAAAGGAAACATATGGTTAGGAAATAAACAAAACAAGGAGCTTTCTGGAAACCTCTGTATTCTTTTCATCATATGAGGAGCCCTCTGGCTGTCATCTTCCTCTTAAACTAAAAATATCATACACTTTTCTTTACTCTCTTTATGAAATGCTTGGAAAGGGAGCCACCGACACAGTCAGGCATTCTAAAATCTCTTAAGATGTAAAGATGCCTTGAGCTGTATTGCAAACACAGTAGGTGTATCTTGGTGTTAGTTAGCATGCACTATATGCCAGCCAGATGGCTGTTTCTACATCAGCACAAATTGTTATAGGTCCGCCACAAACAGTGGCTTTTTTCTTTATTTCTCAGTTGCAGATCATTGAAAGATCATATGTATGTGATGAGGTCTGTTCTTCTGAGATATCAGTCAAAAGGCACCATAACTGTGGCCTGCTGGTTGCCCACCACTCTTTTTTCAGCTACCCCAATGTAAATGTGGAATAATTCCATTGGATTGCTCTGGATTTACTCCAGTGTAGGGTATAAACTGCAAGTGGCCTTGACAGGGGTGGCAGGTTTGTGTAATTTTTGGTGGTGCCCAGAACAGGTCCAAGTCCCGCCCCCTGCCACCTCTGAGAGGGACTTTGGGTGCAGGAGGAGGTTTGGGATGCAGATTCTGGGAGGAAGTTTGGATGCAGGCGGGGTGCGGGCTCTAGGACAGAATTTGGATGCTGAGTGCAGATGTTGGGCTAGGGCAGGGAGTTGAGGTACAGGAGGGGGTTCAGGCTCTGGGAGGGAATTTGGGTACAGGAGAGGTTTGGGGTGCAGGCTCTGGGAGAGAGTTTGGGTGGGGGGGTGAGGGCTCTGGGAGGGAGTTTGGGTGCTGGGTGCAGGCTCTAGGCTGGGACAGAGGGTTGGGGTACAGGGGGGGTGCGGGACATGGGGCTGGGCTGGGGATGAGGAATTTGGGGTGTAGCAGACAGGCTGCCCCGGGGCTGGGGCAGGGGCGGAGGGCCAGAGAGCAGGATTCCCCCCAGCCCTCTCCCCGCCGGCAGCAGTGAGCTCAAAGGGAGGGGAGGGGGGCCCTCCCCGGCCCCCGTGGCACAACACTTACCTAAGCCTCCCCCAGGCTGCTGCTCAGGAGGTCCAGCCAGGTTAAGCCTCCCACTCAGAGTTGCCTGCTGGGGTGGGGGCTGCCATGCGTCTCCTCCCTCTACAGGCGCAGCGGCTGCCTCAGTCTGCCCCTGGCGTCACTCCCTTGTAGCCGGCAGCAGCCAGTGAGGGAGCACAGTGCGGAGCTTTAGGGGGCAGCTCTAGGGGTGTTCCCCGGCCCCGAACACTGGTGGAGCCGGGCCCCCCAGGCCCTGAATTTGCTGGAGGCCAGGCATCACGGGCCCATACAACTCGCTGCCCCTGGGCCTTGATTCTCCTCTCACATGAGTCTTATAGAATCGTAACTTAATTGACATCAATGGTGATACTCCTGATTCACACCAGTGCAAGTGAGAGGAGGATTAGGTTCTATGTGTCTTTGTTAAATACCATATTTCTTTCACAATGCAGTAGCAATTGTACCATGAGGTATTTTTATCAATAAATTGAGAAGATTATTTAAAAGACACACCATTAAACAGGGAGCATATTCTCATCGTGATGCATAGGGATTTAGGTCCTTAACTCCCTGCACATCTGGATGCTAATAGACTCCATAGACGGTTTTTGCATCAGTCTACTAATGCTTTCTACAGCTGCTGTCCATGGAAAGCACCTTTCTCCTCAACAGAGAATTGTTGCAACAACATAGGAGGAAGTTGGAATGGAGAGGAGCCTGGAGTTTAGACTGTCTTCTGAGGACTAAATGCTGAGCCTGGATGTGGGCAAGCAGGCACCGTGGCTTCACAGGGTGCCATCAGAGGTTAGGATTTGATCCTAAGAAAGGAGGAAGGTCACTTTAACAACCACAGAACAAAATTACAGAAATCCCTAACTGGATCTACTTTACTTAAATGCTAATCTAGTACTTAGAAAAGATTGTTTCTTGAATGATAATTGAGGCCCTGCAATGCAAACACCACTTATGTCACTCTTTTTCTCTGTCTTGTGGTTTCTCACCCTGAACAGCTTAATGCAATATTTAAAAACACGTCTTTATTCAAAACTACTGACAGAGTCATCCCATTTTGCGTTGCCAAGCATAGTCATGCTTTCAATCTTATTAATAGGACTGTCAAGCGATTAAATAAATTAATAGCGATTAATCACGCAATTAAAAAATTGCGATTAATTGTGTGATTAGCTGCCTGCATTGTTAAACAATAATAAAATACCATTTATTTAAATATTTTTGGATGTTTTCTATATTTTCAAATATTTTGATTTCAATTACAATACAGAATACAAAGTGTACAGTGCTTACTTTATATTTATTTTTTATTACAAGTATTTGCAATGTAAAAAACCAAAAGAAATAGTATTTTTCAATTCACCTAATACAAGTGCTGTAGTGCAAGCTCTTTATCATGAAAGTTGAATTTACAAATGTAGAATTATGTACAAAAAAACCTGCATTTAAAAATAAAACAATGTAAAATTTTAGAGCCTGCAAGTCCACTCAGTCCTACTTCTTGTTCAACCAATCGCTCAGACAAATAAGTTTGTTTACATTTGCAGGAGATAATGCTGCCTGCTTGTTTACAGTGCCACCTGAAAGTGAGAACAGGCGTTCTCATGGCACTGTTGTAGCTGGTGTCACAATATGTTTATGTGCCAGATACACTAAACATTCATATGTTCCTTCATGCTTCAACCACCATTCCAGAGGACGTGCATCCATGCTGATGACAGATTCTGCTTGACAACAATTCAAAGCAGTGCGGACCGATGCATGTTCATTTTCATTATCTGAATCAGATGCCACCAGCAGAAGGTTGATTTTCTTTTTTGGTGGTTCGGGTTCTGTAGTTTCTGCATCAGAGCATTGCTCTTTTAAGACTTCTGAAAGCATGCTCCACACCTCGTCCCTCTCACATTTTGGAAGGCACTTCAGATTCTTAAACCTTGGGTCAAGTGCTGTAGCTATCTTTAGAAATCTCACATTGGTACCTTCTTTGCATTTTGTTAAATCTGCAGTGAAAGTGTTCTTAAAATGAATAACATGTACTGGGTCAGCATCCAAGACTGCTATAATATGAAATATATGGCAGAATGCAGGTAAAACAAAGCAGGAGACATACAATTCTTCCCCAAGGAGTTCAGCCACTAATTTAATTGACACATTTTTTTTAAACGAGCGCCATCAGCATAAAAGAATGTCCTTTGCAATGCTGGCCGAAGCATGTACGGGCATACGAATGTTTAGCATATCTGGCACGTAAATACCTTGCAATGCTGGCTACAAAATGGAAATGCCTGTTCTCACTTACTGGTGACATTGTAAATAAGAAGAGAGCAGCATTATCTCCTGTAAATGTAAACAAACTTGTTTGTCCTAATGATTGGGTGAACAAGAAGTAAGACTGAGTGAACTTGTAGGGTCTGAAGTTTTACATTGTTTTGTTTTTGAGTGCAGATATGTAACAAAAAAAAAATCTACATTTGTAAATTGCACTTTCACAATAAAGAGATTGCACTACAGTACTTGTATGAGGTAAATTGAAAAATACTATTTCTTTTGTTTATCATTTTTACAGTGCAAATATTTGTAATAAAAAAGAAATATACACTTTGATTTCAATTACAACACAGAATGCAATATATATGAAAATGTAGACAAAAATCCAAAACATTTAATACATTTCAATTGGTATTCTATTGTTTAACATTGCGATTAAATCTGCAATTTATCACAATTAATTTTTTTGAGTTAATCACATGAGTTAACTGCGATTAATTGATATCTCTACTTATTAATGGAAGAAATTTTAACACTTGTGGACCTTGTCTTTGCCCAGTGAATATCAAAATAGTACATATTTGGCCGTATTTGCATTATAAACTTATATTTTATGACTTAAATGTAAGTATGTCCTCTGGATTAAAGATACAAAAATTCCCTGCCTTCCCATGCCTTTACTTTTTGTTCTTTTGCCTTTTTTCTGTTTTCCATTTATTCTTGAAAAAAAAACCAAAACAATAAAATATATATAATAAAACAAAAGATAAAAAACCCTCTGAATTTAACCAAATTAAAATATATGTTTGTAAAGGTTGGTTATTCTAAATATTATAGCAGCGCACTTTTTGGTACCCAGAGTTCTTGTCACAGACAGATTTTTAAAAAATGGTTACTTGTTTATAAAAAGATGGTGTCCCTTCTTGAGGTTCCCTCTAAAAGTGACACATGCCAGCAACTGAGCATTTCAGAAACCAGAAGCAGTATTTCTAAAAAGAAAAAAAAATCAAAGTCATTTCAAAACAAATTCTGGAAGCTTTGAAGGCTATATTTTCAATCAGTCAGAAGCCTAAGGTTTGATTTTCCAAGTCAGAAACCAACAATGTGGGCAACTGTGGGTATGCCTACTCAAGAGCTGGAAGGTATACATTTTAGCTAGAGGATCCATCCATAGGTGTGTGCCAGGGCTGGAGCACCCCCAAAAAATTAATGGGTGCTTAGCACCCATTGGTAGCCAGCTCTCCTCCTCCCCGCAGCACCTCCCTTCTGCCGGCGGCCCCACCGATCAACTTCTCCCCTCCTTCCCAGCGCCTCGTGCCCTCCGCGATCAGCTGGGGGCGGAGTGGGGGCAGGAAGAAGCAGGGTGGGGATGGGGACTTGGGGGAAGAGGTTGGGTGGGGGCAGGACCTGGGGCAGAGCAGGGGTTTGAGCATCCCCCGGGGCCGGAGGAAGCTGGCGCCTGTGAGCCATACCCAGACTAGCTCTGATTGAGCTGGCACACTACAAATAGAAGTGTAACTATGGTGATGAGAGGGGCTAGCTGCTCCATATATGATCCTCTCTGAGACCTTACGTACATACTTGTGTGACTAGTCCATCTCACCGCTCATGTGCCTTCTATTTTTAGGGTGCTCACTCAATGAGAGCACACACCTTTCAGTTCCAGTGTCGACACACCTACTGTGTCTAAGGGTATGTCTATATTACAAGCGCTACAGTGGCACAACTGCGGTGCTGCAGCTATGCCGCTGTAGCATGAGAGTGTAGACAGTTGCTGAAGGAACGGGTTTTTCCATCGCTATAGTAAATCCATGCCCTTGGGGTGGTAGGTACGTTGATGGAAGAATTCTTCTGTTGAGCTTTGTAGCTTGGTGACCTAAGTTTTGGGTGTTGGCCATGCCTAATTTGCATAATTACTGTTACTGCATGTGCAAGTAGGTATGTAAGTGGCCCTGTATCCAGTCTGCATGAGCATTTGTCCTAATGGTGCATACAGATGTGTGCGCATTTTTGGTATCCAGCTCCAGACATCTGTCCATTTGAAAATCTGGCCCAAAATACGGGCTTGACAGGAATGTGATATAAATGCCTCGGTTTAATGCTTTCTATAGTAATTAACATACATGATTAGAACTTGACCCTAGTATCTAAAGAGCTGAAAAAAAAATCACCTTATTGGGTGAACTCTGAAGCATTCTCATGGCAGTATTTGCCCGGAGCTATGTCCCAATATACGTCACAGAACAAGAACTGAACAGCTTTCCTTGTTGTCAGATACTGTACGTTACTTATATTTTCTCTTCTGCTGAAGGAATTAAGATTGAAAAATGGATTTCTTTAACATTTCTGAAACGAATCAAACATTTTACTATGACTTACTGTCACGTCATTGCCCTGTTTAAATGAAATCAAGGCCTGCTCCAGCTTACACTGAAATCAATGGGAATCTGTCCCCTGACTTCACTGTTTGATTGATTGGGCCTTTAAAACTTGGGAAAGGAGAGCCCTGGCAGCAGCCATTCTCTGTGTGCCCACCTCACAGTACATCCCAACAGCAGTGCTTCAGGTTCCCCCATACCAACCTCTCCTCCTGTGTCCAACCTGTCATACAGGCACAGCACGGTATTTTAACCAGGAATAGCTGTGAAGTAAGAGGAAGATTTTCCAAGACAGAAAAGACTGAAAGTCAATGGAATTTAGGTTCCTAATTCCCATTTGGGCTTTTGAAATCTCCCCTTAACTGAACAAAGATAAAATGGTGGCAATTTAACTGATCTATTAATTTCCAGACATTTTTCCTTCCTTCTTATTACTCTAATGTTGTTTGAAGGCTCCAAACTGTGATTATTTGTCCTTTAAAAAAATTCTGAGCTCAGACTGGACTTCAACAGTCTGGGAAAAGCTCAGAATATGTTGCAATGCAGTCTTTGAGGAAGTTAAGCTGGTTTCGGAATGAATCTAAACGATTGAAAAATCTTGTTTTCTAACAGTTTGGCTAAACTCTTACCAGAGAAATATATCCTCCCCTTTAGAAGGAGGAAGTATATTCTACTAAGTAGGCCACAGGGTTGGAAGTCAGGAGATGCTGCATTGCATCTTTCAAATATTTTCAAAAGACGCATGCACGTTTTCATAGAAATGCAAAGAATTTTTCATAGAAATGATTTCAGTTTAAGATATTAAATAGAGCTATTGTATAACAAATAGATTTGTGAATGTATTTGTGAGTAAATGGTTTGACTTCAGTTCACTGCTATTCAGAGAGTCATATTATTCATTATGCATGAGCACTTACATTCATAGAATCATAGAACTGGAAGGGACCTCGAGCGGTCACCTAGTCCAGTCCCCTGCACTCAAGGCAGGACTAGGTATTATCTAGACCAGTGGTTCTCAAATTTTTGTACTGATGACCTCTTTCGCATAGCAAGCCTCTGAGTGCGACCCCCCCCTGCCCCCTTATAAATTAAAAGAATTTTTTAATATATTTAACACCATTATAAATGTTGGAGACAAAGAAGGTTTGGAGTGGAGGCTGACAGCTCAGGATCCTTCATGTAATAGCCTCACGACCCCCCCCGAGGGGTCCCGACCCCCAGTTTGAGGAAGCAGACTCAGGGAACGTGTTGACATTTGTAATAATGGCCACGTTGCTGATGCTGGCTTTAGAGTCAAAGCCAGAGTTTCATGCAAGGTGAGCTACAACTCCTCTCTTCCCTCAATGCTGAGGGATGGGGGGCATAGATCAGTGTTCACGCTGCATTCCCCTTAGGTACCCGGCCCAAACTGAGGAAGCTAATGATTCAACCAGTGGACCAAATTCAGTGATGAATCCTGGTCAAGTGCCACCCGAGGCACAGTTGTGCATATGCTAAGAAGAAGCGGTGAATGCGGTTCTCTTCCAAAAACAAGAGAGCAGGGCAGGCTGGGAAATGTAGTGCCTAATGCAGCCCTGTTGTAGTCCTAGGCTGGGACAGAGTATGGTGGGAATGTAAAAAACCTGTCCTTCCCACAGAGGAGAGACACCTGGAAAGAAGTAGCCTATTTACATGTTAATGGCCTCTCCTGGAAGCTGTAGGTGAGTGAACCCATTTCTTTGTTTGTTTGGGTCTTTTTTCTTGGCAGTGGGTTCGTGGCAGATGTCTCTGATGAGGGTCTGAAACAATTTTTTAAAAACTATGGCTACACTCTACTGCTTTTTTCACTGAAATGAAATAAAGCCCTGGCAGAGAGAGGTTTTTTTTTTTTTTCTGTTTGTAACCTTCATTGTCACCCTGCTGTTTTGTTTGAACTGCTACAGGCCTAAGTTAATAATGTCTTTGATTCAATGAATACCACTTAACCGGCTATAAAATGTAATATGCAATCAAAAATAAGTATTCATACTGCACTCTCAGGTAATAGCCAATGGAAAAGAAGAAAATCCATTTGGGCTTCAGGCGAAGGGTGACAAATGTATTCTAAGGTCAGGGCTGAATTCTGAGTCTAATTATGGCTTGCGGACCAAGGCTACTGTTAGGGCCATATACAGGGCCGGCTCCAGGCACCCGTGCAGCAAGCAGGTGCTTGGGGCGGCCAATGGGAAGGGGTGGCACCTCCGGCTCTTCAGCGGCGGGTCCCTCAGTCCCTCTCGGAGGATAGGACCTGCTGACGAATTGCCGCCTAAGAATGAAGCAGCAGCGGTCGAGCTCCCGCCAATCGCGGCTTCTTTTTTTTTTTTTTTCTGTTGGAGCCCGCCCTGTCCATATACAACGTTTGATCTAGAATGAGTCTCCTGCTGAAGGGAGTGGGAAGGGAATTTTCACAAAGAGCAGGGATAAAATATGGTCCTTATGGAGTAGTGATGGAAGTTTTAAATATGGAAGTTACTACTGTATTTAGCATCAGTCACTGGGGAAAAGATGATGCAGGACTCTTTCAGGGGCTTCTTCTGCCCCTGGTTTGTCTGGGTGTCCATGTAACTGTGAATACAAATTAAGAATGCAATGGTAAGCACATTTTGCATAGGCAATTTCCAGACTAAGTCTGTTTTTCCGTTCTTTTTAAAGAAAATTTGACACTTCAAAAAGTCATTGAGATAAATGAGGACAGTTCACATTTCTCTTAAAACCACTGTTTCAGATTACTCAAGACAGTGCTAGATTAGTTCACATCCAGAAAGTATACTTTGCAACTCTATAGAACAGTGTGTTTTTGGTTTTTAATCTCTCTCTGCAGAATCATGGTTAGGTTTCTTGATCTGTTAGTAGTACCTTTCTTTTCATCTCACTTTATAGATTCATTAGAAGTAGATGAAAAATGTAATTCAGTCCTTCCTTACTAGAATAGAACTGGAACTCCACAGACACATTTAGCATGAAGAAAAGAGAGGGTAAGAAATGTTTTAGCTCTAGCACATGTGGGAAAATGTAACTACTACAGTGCTTTAAAAGATTCTTTCAAAAGTGTTTATAGAACCCCAAGCACCGTGCAAGCTTGGCTCTGAAGATGGCAAGAAGGCATAACGAAGATACGAAGCCATTTTTTGATGGGGCAACAGAAAGAAATAGACTGTAATCACTTCATATAAATAAAATGATGAATTCCATGGATGTTACATTTTGTTAACTGTTATGTGTTTACTTACAAGGAAAAGAGCACATATAAATTGAATGGCACCTTATTGTGCTGTTGTAGATGGATTCTCCAAGATGTACATACATGTACACATATTTCTAAAGGAAACTGTACACTAAGGAGCAGCCAATTAAACTGGAAAGAATACTTTGAAAGCTCTCATCTATCACTTGTAAATAAGATTCCTCTTTGATTAAAAGCATGTAGGAAAAGAAACTTCTGTAACAGCTAGGTGCCACTAGAGGGGGACAGAGCACCACACCAACCAGGCATGGGTTACATGTGCATCTTCTTAAGTCAGTGGAGGTCCATCAAGGATAAACCTAGACCACTGTCCCTATTCTACAGATGGAGAAACAGGCAGAGATTTATGGAATTATAGTCTGGACAAACTTGTCCCAGTACTTAAAAGTATTCCATTACTTAATGTAGCCCCCAAACACTTACTTATTGTTGTAAACTGGCACAACTCCACTGGAGTAATGGAGAGGGACTAGCTTGCACCCTCTGTGAATTTGTCCCCATATCTTCACATTTAATGGTTTACCAAGGAACCTGAAATGAGTTCTGAGACAACTGTTAGTCGGAGTGTATCGACTAGGAGTCCAGTTCAACGTCAATCTAGCAAACATGCATCTGAGAAGATGACAGTGTCAGGATTTTATATAAATATCTTGCCCATTCAAATAATGTAGATCTTTCCAACCTGCCTTTTGCTATCTTATTGCAATAACTCTTAGTGTTGCAGACAGTCATGCCTCATGTCTAACAGCTGTAGTCATTCTAGTCAATTTGATCAACTTTAAAATGTAATATTCAAACCTGCCCTTTACCAAAAGCTCAGCTGTATTATGCATTCTGCTAGAGGGAGATAAATATCAATAATGTGAAACAAATTTGAGATAGGAAATGTAGCTAGTTTTGCACTGATGTTGAAGATAAGAACCAAATTATGCCCTTACTTCAATGCAAACACATTTACTTCCATACTTGCTTTATAGACAAAATCTTCTTCAGTAGGGTTTTGTTTGTGCACCTGCAGACAGCATTTGCCCCTCTGTTACAGTAACTTAGTATGTTGGAGACCTTACTAAATACAATCCATTTGTGCTTTTAGATCACGTACATGATGCTGCATGGCATAAGAGCTCAGATTATTGCATTCTAAAAAAACCCTGGCTTTCAGATTCTGCCCTTCAATTAGTCTGACTTCCACATAACTTCTCAAACAACTTTCTAAATTGTTTTCTATATGAATTAATGCAACTTCATTATTGGTGCTAAATTCTGGCCTTTTTGTTGTCTCTTTAAGACATACCCTATTTCTATCTATTGTCCACACAGTGTCTGAATGTCTTATTGCATATTATGAGTTCCTAAATTACACAGCCCCTTTCCACCCAATCCCAGAACAAATACTACATAATCTACTGATTGATTGTGCTGTGAGTGATGATTAATCTGGGGGGTGGGGAGATGTAAATTCTGTGAGACAGCAGAGAAAGAAAACTGAATTATTTTCTTATGTTGAAGATGGTAAAGGAAGAGGTGTATGTTTCTTTGATTTATAGGGGCTGCAGGGATTGGATGACACACTTGTAATTTCTCTATATCAGGAAGCAAAGCTAAGAAGCCTTGGTGAGTTTTAATTTAAAATGTCATGTTTAGTTTTGGAAACGGATTCTCCTTTTCTTGAAAAGTATGTATCAAGCTGTTTTTATAAAGTGACCTAAACACAAGACTGAACAGGAGGTATTCTGCTCAATGCAATTCTGCCCTCTGTAGTGTGGATTGTGTAATTTTTCACATTCAGAATTCTATTCATGTTAAAACCCACTATTCTTTAACTTGACTAAACACAGCTCACCAACATATACTGTATTGTCTTTTCTAATGCTACTTGTGACTGCTGACAGCACACTGTAATATAATATAGAAACCTGTGGGAAAAGTTACACATTTCTGATTTAGTAAGCGTTTTTTTCCCTGTTCAGAGTGAAATTCACTTCACCCACAAAGCAGGGACTGTTGCTTTTCTGTGATTGTACAGCACCCAGCACAATGGGCCCTCAAGCCTGACTGGGACTTCTGGGCACTACCATAACGTAAACATTTAAAACTACTACTTTTATGAGGGTGAACTGCATCTTTATATGTTGAGGAAACAAAATGTGTCACAAACCAAAGCCAGGGCATGGGGAGTCAGTGTGGCATCTTTCTGCCACTCAGACAGCATATTAGGGCCACTGGATTTTGGTAGCAGCAGATGCAGTGATCCCTTTCCTGAAAAATAATTCTCTGATGGCCTAGAGACCCTTGTGATGGGTTATATAACTCCCACACTAGGTAACATAGGGTTGAAGAACTCTGCCCTGCCACACCTGTGAAAGATGTCAGACTTAGAAAAGCAAACACATCACAGGTGGGGGCAGACTAAGAGGAGAGCAGGCTTTTATACTTCAATACCTGGAGAAGGGCAAGAGCATCTTGAGTAACTGCTGCCTTGAGGGCCCCCTCCTTGAAGGAAGGGAAGGCCTGATGCTAAACCACCATTGTGGCACTATTATTCGAGACAAGCTGTTGCTCCAACTTGGCTCACGAGCTCACTAGGAGCCCTACTGTGCCTGTGGGACAGTTCACTTGTGTTTACTGACAACCCGGGAAGGGCATGATATCTGGGACTCAGCTGGAGGGCTGTTTCTTATGACTGCAGTAGTGTGGTGGAAGGCCTGGATACTGCAGACCAGAGACTGAGTGCGTGCAAAGGCCCCATTTTGGTTCCTGTGGGTGCCTCTGAAGAGGAACTTAGTGATACATGTCCCTTTATGCTGTACAAAGAAGCCCTGGCTTCACAACGGCTTTGACTATAGTCTCTCTGCCTAGGCACTGGAGAGGTCCTTTGCCCAAAGATGTTTTAATCTGAGAACAGTGGGTCAAATTCTGCTCTAACTGCATGCAACCTCCATGTCTTCAGGGGAGCTATATAGATGTAACGATAGAATGTGCCCAATGTCTTTGGCTAACGCATGTACTATTTATAAACCACTACTAATTTAATAGGTTCTGCTTTTACTAACTTTGCAGGATAAGATGCAGAATGCAATGTGACTATGATTATTTTATACAGATGCTGTCCTCTTCTCCCTCCCACTTGGGCAGCAGTCTGTAGATTATAACTAGGAACTGGCCTCTTGTATCACAATCTTACCAGATAATTTTCTAGATGTTTATTTAACATCCTCTCCCACAGAAATAATTTGAGGCAGCATTTTACTTTTATAGGGCTCCGTTTGATAGGAAGAGCACAGCAGGGCTTATTTTACAAGTTGCAGGCTGCCTTCTGATGTGCTGATTTCCCCCAATCTGCTAAATTAATATCCAATAGTCTTTTAACATTTTTCAAAGCCATTTAGTTCAAAACCCTCAAAAGCAGGACAATGTTATCTGTGCTGGGGAGTGATCTCAACAAAACAGAAGTTCTATGCTTTCTACTTGTCTTTTCCAGAGGTATAAGTAGTAACATTTCTTTCTTCCAAAGCAACAATTGAGAGAAGACAAAGGTCACACTTATATTAGTCAGTGTTTCTCTGTAATACAGCTATTTAACAAAATACAAAATGGGAGACTGAGTGAATGACATTTTTAAATGAGTAACTTTTTATATCCTCTGGTTATAAACTCCACCCAGAAAGAAGCTAAATTTGGGAAAGACCAAACCACATGAAGCATGGTCCCTTTCTTGGTTTTATATCTAGATCGGAGGGGAGCAGCTTCCTCTGAGAAGAAGGGTAACTTTGCAGGGGAGAAACAACTCCTATGTAGGATGCTGAAAATAACCTATGCTTAGAGCTATGTTCTACCTTGGATTATTTCCACAGGTCTGATGCTAAGATTCATTACATCAGTCTATAAGAAGATCCTTGGCTATTGTTCTGTTATCTGTTTCATGCATTGTGTTTCCAATGGAAGCACACATGCTGTACACCAGTTCTCTGTTTGTTTTAAATAAAGCACTTTTCCAGACCTGGGGGATTTAGGTATTGGCCTGCACTTTACAGTTGAGATTAGGTGCTTTACATGGAGATATTAACAAAAAACTGGGATATATGAAGTATCTTAAGACTGCACATGGATTGGACTGTCACTCTTCAAGAATTACCACTCCAGCCTAATAGTTTGAGCATCCTCCCCCTTCAAAGAGAACTAAGAATTCGTTTTTTAAACTGCAGATGTAGTAACTATTCCCAAATCTAAAACTACATGAAATGTTGTAACTGTAAATAAAAGCAGTTATACAAATCAAAATGCAATAACACTGTTTTTGTAAATACTGTACCTACATTTCACTTGTGATGAGCTCTTATATCTGACATTCTAACCAAGGCCACAGACAAGTAGTTAGACTCCTTGAGGAAGAAACTATGAATGGTAGGATTCTTTCATTTGTGTATTCAGGCTTCTAACCACATCTTCAAGAAGAGGCTACCTGTGCCCCCAATATTCTTCTAGAATTTTCACTGTTTCTTGTATGTTTGCAGCATATCCCTGCTGGTACTAGCTGGTGTTGTTAGCTGATAGTTGCCTCCACCCAGAAATAAGACACCATTTTCGCAATGCTTTTAGCTTGCAAGAGAATAAAGTGTAGGGTGACCTATGAGAACAGCTGATTTGTACTGTAAATAGATTCATCCTTCACTCTCCTGAAGATTAAAGTCTTCCTTCTTACATTCAGTCACATTTGCTCTTTTCCCTTTTCCTCCCCCTCTGTAGCCTCCACTTTCCAGTTACATTGTTAGTCACTGTTGTATTAACTGAGCCTACAAATTTACCCTAATTGTGAGCTCAATTGTGAAAAGGGAGTGCAAGTTCATAAAATGTCACAATAATCTACAATAATAAATGATGATGGGGAAAGGTGCAAAAAAGGACGGACTGAATTAGTCCAAATGAAGAGGCCTACTGCTTATAATTCAAGGATTGTATATGAAGATCATGCCTGGTTAACAAAAACAATGTGAGATGGAAATCAATGAACCAAAACCGGTGCGTTAGAAATTAGGCCTAACAGGTGGACAAAATGAGAGGATGGGCTATTCTGCCCATCACTTCCTTTTCGGACGCCTCAAAAAAATAAAAAATAGAAAATTAAAAAGAGACTTCAGAGGGGGGAAAAGATGGCTTACTGTGAGACATGAGAAGAGGAAGGAGCGAGCTTCACCTTTGTCAGAGGTTAGGGGGTCTATTACAGGATTGGATGTGTGAGTGTTCTGTGGCCTGCAACGTGAAGGAGTTCAGATTAGAGTATCATGATGGCCCCTTCTGAGCTTAGAGTCTGAGTCTGCCATCCCACTATTTGCTAGGGCCCCAGGCCTTTGTCATTCTGATCCTCAGAGATGTCTTGACCACTGCAGGGCAGAGAGAGGGACCCAGATGATACCACCACATCTACTGGCTCTGGCTTAAACTCAGCCAACACCTGGGATATGAGAGTTTGTCCCCTCTCACCTATGTGTTCTTTTCCTTCTCCACTTTATTTCTTCTCTCCTCTTTGTTCCTGCCTAACAAAAAGTCTGGCTTAGCTGGCCAAGACTACATACACCTCTACCTTGATATAACACTGTCCTCGGGAGCCAAAAAATCTTACTGCGTTATAGGTGAAACCGCATTATATTGAACTTGCTTTGATCCACCGGAGTGCGCAGCCCCCCTCTCCCCCCAGAGCACTGCT